>NC_045701.1:53020390-53323421 GCF_009834535.1 Camelus ferus
ATGGGCAGGGCGAGAGGGGGCTCTGCAGCCGGGCTTGGGTTTGAGTCCCAGCTCACCCCTTTCTAGCTGTGACCAGGCAGCTTGCTTCATGTCTGCACCTCAGCCTCTGTAAAAGGGTGATAATTATCCCTTACTGGGTAGGACTGTTGAGGGGATTAAACGGCTTCATTCATGCAAGGTACTCAGAACAGTGCTTGGCATTAAGTGAACTGTCCTTTGCTACTACTGCTAGAATAATAATATTATTAATTATTATTATTTGACCTGAGTAGAAAGGAAAAATCATGTAATTTCAAGGACAAATTAGCGGCTCGGTACCTGCCAGTTTGCTGGCCTTCTGGGCCTTGGCTGTTCCCCTTTAGCGTACCTCCAGGACAAGCACACCCAGGGATCTGTCTTTTCCTTAAATGATTCCAGAATCTGAAGGGGACTCTGTGGCCTGGTAGGTTCTCCCACTAATTACACTTCTTACAGATCAGACGCCTAGACTCAGTGAAGAGCGGAACTGGACATTCAAAGGTGAAGGCAGTTTTCCCCCATTGTTTTTATTTACATCTGTCCTTGGGAAATGGGCAACAACAGTCCTTTCCCTCCTGAGATACATGTTTCTATAAAATCAATTGACATTTTCATACTAGTAATTCATTACCTTATAATCCCATCTTTGGACAGTCAGTGGCTACGCTTCCAACCAAGTTTCCTAAAACCAAAATAACCAACCAATCCAACAAACTGAGGATTCTCACTTCAAGCCACCTCTACATCCTAGCCTCTTACCTTAATCTCCCATTACCACAACACTAAAGTGACACTTGCACATGGAGCCCTCAGCGCCGCCGGTGGTAAAGCCCCGGGGCATGAGTCAAGGAAGCACCGCTCAGAGGCACGGATTCCGGGCTCAGCAGTATCGACATGGAGCTGAAAGAACATTCTTTCTCCTCTTGTGCCTCTTGCCTTCTAAGGGAAAACTACCTACTGGTTTTCAGAATTAAAATGTCCCCTTGATCTGACAAGGTCATTTCCCACCTGGAGAGTCCCCTTACTTCCCAGGCTCATTCTCTGGCTTGCCTAGAACTTTTTTTTTTTTTAATTAATAGACTTTAAAACAATTTCAGATTTGCAAAAAAAAAAATTCAGCAAAAAAGTAGTTCCCATAGTCCCCCCTCCCCCGGTTTGCGTGGTTCCTTCTGTTATTAACATCACACACTAGTGTGGCACATCTGTTGTGACTGACGGACCAACACTGATGTGTTATTACCAACTACAGCCCATGGTTTACACTGGGCTACACGCTGCGCTGTCCAGTTCTGTAGGGCTTGGCAACTACATAATGACGCGTGTCCACCATGACAGTATCATACACAATAGTTGCTCTGCTCTAAAAATCCCTGTGCTCTGCCCTCTTCTCCCTCCCCCTGACCCCCTGGCAACCGCTGATCTACATACTGTCTCTATTGTTTTACCTTTTCTAGAAGGTCTCGAATTGCACAGTGTGAAGCCTTTTCAGACTGGCTTCTTTCACTTAGTAACATGCCCTGTGGTGCCTTGATAGATCTCGAACGTTTTTATCGTCATGTTTATCTAGCTTCATAGGTGAGGCTAATGACGAGTGAAGTATGCGAACCACTGCTTTAGAGGTTTGGGTTTTTTCCCCCACAACTGTTTTTTTCAATTAAGATATAATTCACATACCATATAATTCACCCATCTAAAGTGCACATTCCATGCAAATGGAAATGGAGAAAAAGGAAAAACCAAGTGCACAATTAAATGTTTTTTTAAAAATAAATTAGCAGAGCTCTGTAACTATAAACCACAATCAATTTTAGAACATTTTAATCCCCCCCAAAGAAACCTTGTACTTTTTAACTATCAACTCCCTACCCCACTATTATACCTCCAACCTAGGCAACCACTAATCTGCTTTGTCTCTGTGGATTTGCCTGCTCTGGACAAAACAGAATCACGCAATATGCTGTCCTTCATGACTAGTTATCTGCACTTAGCATAATGCTTTCAAAGCTCATGCATAGTGTAACATTCCTTTTTATGTTTTAATAGTCTTCCATCATATGGATATATGACGTTTTAAAAACCTATTCACCAATTGATGGACATTTGGGTTGTTTCCACCTATTGGCTATTATGAAGTTTTCATAAGCTTTTATTTCTCTTGGGTATGTAGGCAGGAGTACAGTTTACTCAGTCAAACAGTAACTATGTGTTTAGCTTTTTGAGTAACCGCTGTTTTCCACAGTAGCTACACCATTGTACACTCATACCAGCGATGTGTGAGGGTTTCAGTTTCTCCACATCCTCACCAACATGTGTTATTATCGGTTTTTTTTTTTATTATAAGCCATCCACATGCAAAGTAGTATCTCATTATGGTTTTGAGTTTTGTACTTCCCTGGTGATTAATGATATTGAGCATCTTTTCATGGGTTCATTGAATGCCATCTTTGGAGAAATTTTTTTTTTTTTGCCTATTTTTAATTATTTGTCTTATTATTCAGCTGTAAGAGCTCTTCATATATTCCTAATACATCTCTAAACATGATTTGCAAATACTTTCTCCCATTCTGTATGTAGGTTGATGTCTTCTGAAGCACAAAAGTTTTTACTTTTGACAACATCTCATTTATTTATTTTTTTTCTTCTGTTGCTTGTACTTTGAGCATATCTCAGAAACCACTGCCAAATTCAGGATCACAGTTCACCCCTATGTTTTTTCTAAGATTTTAATTTAATTACGTAAGGTCTTTGACCCATTCTCAGTTAAATTTTTATATGGTATGAAGTAAAGGTCCATCTTCATTCTTTTTCTTTGAGTATTATTCCATTTTACTGACCCTCCTGTTTTTCCAGAAATAACTTTCTTTGAATAATACTTTAATATTTTATAATGTTTTACATTAGGCAAAATGCTTTTATATTTGCTTATGCAATTTCATTTTTGTCAATTGAAATACAGTTGACTTAGAACATATAAGTTTCAAATGTACATCAAAATGAGTCATTTTTATAGATTATACTCCATTTAAAGTTATTATAAGATATTGGCTATATTCCTTGTGCTGTACAGTATATCCTTGTAGGGACTGCATTAAATCTGTAGGTTATTTTGGGTAGTATGACATTTTAACAATATTAATACTTCCGAGAGTTCCGGTCAAGACAGTGGAGAGGTAGGACCACGAGCTTGTCTCTCCTACAACGAAACCACAACTGAATGCTAAACAACCATCAAAGACAGACTGGAACCTAGCTAAAAAGATCTTCTGCAACTGGAAATATAAAGGGGGAACCACAGCAGGATGGTAGGAGGCACATGCTCGTGATACAATTGGGCCCCAAACCCCTGGGGTGGGCAACCCACAAGCTGAAGATTTGTTAAGTCGCAGAGGCCCTCCCACAGGAGTGAGAGCTCCAAGCCCCACGTCAGGCTCCCCAGCTCGGGTCCCGGCATTGGGAAGAGGAGACCTCAGGACATCTGGTTTTGAAGACCAGGGAGGCTTGGCTCTGGGAGCCTCACGGGACTGAGGGAAATGGAGAGTCCATTCACTTGAGCAACTGTTTTATTTTTTCGAGGTGGGGGAGATAATTAGGTTGATTTATTTTTTAATAGAGGTACTGGGGATTGAACTCAGGACCTCACGCATGCTAAGCATGTGCTCTACCACTGAGCTATACCCTCCCCCTTCCATTTGCTTGAGAAGCCTACACAGAGACTCACGTGCATCAGGTCCAAGGGCAGAGGCAGTGGTTTCATAGGAACATGGGCCAGACCTGCCTTCTGGATTTGGAGGGTCTCCTGGGGACATGCAGGATGTCTGCAGCCCACTCACGGGACATAAAAGCTGGTGGCGGACATTCCACAAGTGTTCGTCTACATGAGCTTTCCTAGAGGCTGACGTCTTGATTGGATCATTAGCACCAAGACCAAGCCCCACCCAACAGCCTGTAGGGAAGCCTCTGGCCAAACAACATACAGGGTGGGAGCACAGCCCCACCCATCAGCAGACCTCCTAAGCCACAAAGGCCTCTAGACACAGCCCTACCCACCAGAGGTCCAGGACCAAGCTTCACCCAGCAGTGGGCAGGCACTGGCTCCTCCTGCCAGGAACCCTGCATAAGCCTCTAGTCCAGCCTCATCCACCAGGGGCAGATACTAGAAATACGAAAATGATAATCCCAAAGCCTGTGGAAGGAACCCACAAACACATAGAAAGATAGATGATATGAGGTGGCAAAGGAATATCTCCCAGGCCAAGGCACAACGTAAAATCCCAGAAGAAGAAGAAAGTGACAAGGAGATAGGTAACTTATCTGAGAAAGAGTTTAAAGTAATGAAGGCCAAGATGTTCAGAGAACTCAAGAGGAGTATAGATGCAGAGTGAAGTTTTTAGCAAAGAGTTGGAAAATATAAAGAATACTCAAACAGAGTTGAAGAATAAAATCACTGAAATAAACAATACACTGGAAGGAACCAAGAATAGACTAAATGAGGCAGAAGAGTGGATCAGTGAGCTAGAAGACAGATTAGTGGAAATCACTACTTCAGAACAGAAAAAAGAGAAAAAAAGGGAATGAGGATAGTTTAAAGAGAACTCTGGGACAACATGAAGTGCTTTAATATTTGCATTACAGGGGTCCCAGAAAGAGAAGAGAGAGAGATAGGACCTGAGAAAATCTCTGGAGAGAGAGTAACCAAAACCTTCCCCAACTTTGGAAAGGAAACAGTCACCCAAGTCCTGGAAGCGCAGAGAGTCCCACACAGAATCAACCCAAAGAGGAACACACCAAGGCACATAGTCATCAAATTGACAACAATTAAGGATAAGGAGAAAATATTAAAATTAGCAAGAGAAAAGCAACAAACAACATACAAGGGAACTGCCATAAGGTTATCAGCTGATTTTTCAGCAGAAACTCTACAGGCCAGAAGGGAGGGGCGTGACATATTTAAAGTGATGAAAGGGAAAAACCTACAACCAGAATCCTCTATCCAGCAAGGCTCTCGTTCAGACTTGGAGAAATCAAAAGCTTCATAGAAAAACAAAAGCTAAAAGATTTCAGCACCACCGAACCAGCTTTACAACAAATGTTAAAGGACCTTCTCTAGTCATCAAACCATAACAAGACTAATACTTCCAATTTATGAACATGCATGTCTTTCCATTTCTTTGTATCACCTTCAATTGCTTTCATAAACGTCTCACAGATTTTAAAGCATAGGTCCTTCCACCTCTTTGGTTAAGTTTACTCCTGGGTATATTATTTTTTCAAATGGGATTGTTTTCTTGCTTTCTCTTTCTGAAGTTCATTAGTGTATAGAAAAGCAACAGATTTGTGTATGTTAATCTTGTATCCTACAACTTTACTAAATTCATTTATAGGTCCTAATAGTTTTTTGGTGGAGACTTTAGGGTTTTCTATACTAGTATCTGTTACCTGTAAATAGTGACAGTTTTACCTCTTCCCTTCCAATTTGGACATCTTTTATTTTTCTCTCTTGTCCTGTGGATATCCACAGTTGTCCCAGAACCATTTGTCAAAAAGACTACTTTCTTCTCATTCAGTTGTTTCGGCACCCCGTCAGAAAACAATCGACCGTAAACATGAGTGATTATTTCTGTATTCTCACTTCTATTCCCATTGATCAGTATGTCTGTCCTTATTCAAGGACCATACTGTATTGATTACTCAAGTTTTGAAATCAGAAGTATGGTTAGTCCAACTTTGTTCTTTTTTCAAATTGTCTTGGCTATTCTGAGTTCCTTACATTTTCACATGAATTTTAGCATCAGGTTTTCTTCAAAAAAAAAAAAACCAGCTGATAGGATTGTGTTGAATTCATAGGTCAATTTATGAATCACTGACATCTTAATATTAATAATTTTCCAATCCATCAACACAGAATAGTTTTTATTTAGGCCTTCCTTTTTTTCAAAAACATTTATAGGTTTCAATGTAAAAGTATCACACTTCTTAAAAATTTATTCCTACTTTATTCTTTTTGAAATGGAATTGTTTCTTAATTTTCTTTTCAGTTTGCTCATTGCTACTATTAAAAAATATGATTGATTTTTATATATTGATTTCATATCCTGCAACCTTACTGAACTTGTTTATTAGTTCTAATAGTTTTTAAAATAAATTTCTTAGTCTTTCTACCAGTAAGATCATGTCATAGAAAAAGAGATAATTTTACCTCTTCCCTTCCAAGCTAGATGCCTGTAATTCATTTTTTTGCCTAATTGCCTGCCTACAACTTCCAGCACAATGTTGAAGGTAAGCTGCAAGAGATGACATCCTTGTCTTATTCCTGATCTTGGAGGGAAAGCATCCAGTCTTCCCTCATTAAGTGTGATGTTAATTTGGGTTTTTTCATACATGCAGTTCTATCTTGTTTTGTTCTTCTAGGCACTGGTGAAAATTTGGTGAAATCCTTCTCATCCTTTAAGTTTTAGCTAAAATATTATTTCCTCAGGGATATCTTTCTTGAACCTCCCATCTAGGCTCACAGCACCCTGCACTTATCACAATTATAACAAACATTTGTCAGCATCATTCTCCCTCCCACCTCGGCCCCAGCTTGTTCACAGGTGTATCATGGATGCAGATCGGCACATGCAGTTGGGTGTTGCTACAAACCAGTCTCATGTATTATGCTCTGTTCCTGAGCATAAGTATTATGTTTTATTCCTGAGCTTGGCAGGAACACTGTTCTAGAAGTTCCATTTCTACCTCTGTCTCCACCTCAAGGACAGGACCCTACCTTATTCATCCTTACACCCAGCACCTAATAGAGCCTGGCATTCAGTTTACCTTAGTAACCTACATGAATCATTCTGAGGCCACTCAAAAGGGATGAAGAAAGAAAGTTCAATGTAATTTTTGCCCAGCAATAACAAAAAAGGAAACCATACCTTCAACGGGGCCAATCTGATTGGTCACAGCGAATCTGAGCACTTTTTCTTCATCCGTGTACAAGGCAAAGACCCGGTCCACGTTCAGCTGCTGGGTGGTGGGGACGGCCCAGCGTCTGGGGGCATGCCTGCATGTTTGGTACGTGATGTTCTGGTGAACACGGTAGGACTGCGTTTGGTTGATGGTACCAAACGTGAGAGAGTAGTCTCTGGAGCTTGTGGAGGTCACAACTGCAATAGACACAATTCGGTCAAACTAGGAAATTACAAAATATTAACTAGAGGTTTTTCACATGGGGTGAGTTGCTCTGCACAGCTTTCATTTAATTCCTGGAGCATGTTCCCTTGGGAAGTTCCTGAGTTTATATGGGAAACCTACAAGGCAATCCCAAGAACCCGAGTGGATGTAAAACCAAGGCACTGACACGGAGCAGGTACAATCACTGATGCCAGAATTTGCAAAGAATAGATGTGTCTACTTGCAGCCATGCTGAGCACTCCGTAGGCACTGCCTCGTTCTGTCCTCACCACAGCCAGCGAGGTGGGCCCGTAACTTGTGTGGAGAGCCTTACAAAGGTTAAGAAGTAGTTAAGTCTAACACGCAAGGCTGGCACATGGCAGAGCTCAAGTCAGCCTGACTCTACATCCCAAGTTTCCAACCAGTCCATCCTCTGCAGTGCACGGAGAGCATGCCTTCCAGCACCTTGCACTTAAGTCAGAGAAAGGAAGTTGGTGGGGTGGGGGTGTCTTTTCTCTCCATCTGAGTGCGGAATCAGGAGGCCAGGCCAGTTTTCCGATGCCCATCCTCTTCCCTGCATCCCGTGCCCGGCTTCCGGCTCTCATATCGCAGGAGAAGCAAAGGCACGACACAAATCAAACCGCTGTGCTGCGGGACAGCGACTAAGATCAGGTGGTTTTTAAAGAACACATCACACTTTACACATATCAACCAGGTAAGGTAGACAGACAGTAATAAGGTTATTAACATTCTCATTCTAGAGATGAGAAAAATAGGTCCTCAGATGTAAGTGACCTTATTCCCCACATATTTTAAATGCATCCATGATATGAATTTCTGTCTTCTGACTCCAAAACTAGCATTAGTTTTATAACACTGGTGCAGCATCTCTGATTTCAAAGGATACTGAAACAGGTTACACAAGGAGAAATTCCAATAGTGGGGGAGGGTATAGCTCAGTGGTAGAGAGCATGCTTACCATACATGTGGTCATGGGTTCAATCCCCAGTACCTCCATTAAAAAAAACTAATAAATAGACCTAATGACCTTCCCCCACAAAAAAACCATATATACATGTATATACATAAATTTAAAAAAAATTTTAAAGGATAAATTCCAATAATCAGTATTTTTCCATGGCTCAGAGAGCAGGATAGTTAAAAACTATAATTATACCATCCCTCCCCATCCCACAGACAAGGTTACTTTATGTTATAATAACAGTATTGAGAAGGGACACTGATACTCTTGTGTACAGCAGCCAGCACTTTTCTCACACTAACATAATAATCAGAGTAACAGAAACAATATTGAGCTCATTTTATATGCCACACACAGTTGGAAGGACATCCCACGCAGTCACTCACACAATCCTGTCTTGTGAGCCATGTGCCATCCCCACTGTGCAGATGAGAGAAGTAGCTGCACGCACCTGAGTCTGAGTAGTGGTAGAGCTCCCTGTAGGGAGCAATGTGGGCTGTGAAATTCGCTGGGATGTAGGGCACCTGGCCTTGAATGTTGGTCTTAATGCTCAGATAGTTCTCTGGGTCCAGTCCCTCGGCAGTTTGAGTGATTCGAACCCTCTCCTCTCCTGGGTAGAAGGTAACTTCCATGTCATGGATAAAGGTAGCACCTGGAAAGGAAAAAAAGTTCCAGCACAGAGATGGAAAGAGGTCTTGCCTCTTCCAGCAATAACTACCAGGGCACACTTCCCCTTCCCAGCTTCTGCTACTGTTGGAGATGGTGCCCAAGGAGATCTGATCGCCAAGGCCAACAAGGGCCACCAGCTGTTGATGCCATTAGTTCCCCAAACCTTCTGATACAGTGTGGTTCCATCCTACCTCCTCTCACACTGCTTCTCTTTGTAGGAGCTTGTTTCCTGTGAAATATAAACCACTAGGAAAATCCTTGACCTTTCTCCAGATTTGGCAAAAATAAACCAAGAAAACCGCAGGACACCCATTCACCTTTTGAATTTCAGATAAATAATAAATAAATTGGTATAAGTATGCCCCAAGTATTGTATGGGACATGCTTACACTAAAATGTTTATTATTTATCTGAAAGTCAATGTAACTGGGTAGACTGTATTTTATCTACTTTTGACTCAAGGTTTTATCAAACCCTGTTTATAAGTAAGATCCTACTAACAGCCATTGAGCTCTACAGCTGGAAGTGGACAAAGAACTTTTACACTTTCTGTGCAATGAAGATAAATCCACTAGGAAACAAAGTGCAGTGAGATGAGAAGCCAGGAAGTGGCCTCTGCCCCCTTGCTATGGAAAGGTGGTCCTTAGAAGAGCACTGTGTCCTCTAGCTTGCTAGAAGACAGGATCACAGACCACCACCACCCCACCCCGCCTACTGAATCACACCTGCACCCTCCCAAGGCCCCAGGCGATGTGCATGTAGGATGAAGTCTGAGAAGGACTTTCTGTACTATTACAGGTCAGAGTTGTCGGGGAGGGGGGTGGGGAGGAAAGGCACCCCTCACCCATGAAGTAACACCATCCCCAGGTGTCCTGGAATTACCACCGTGCACCCCTATTTAACAGATCTGCACATTGCAACTCAATGACATGAAGTCTGGGAAACAAGCTTCAACAAATTGGGTTCAGTGGGCACAAATGCTCCATATGGAACCATTCTATTTCTCAGAACAGCTTGGAGAACATTAAGAATTCATTCTTTTAAAAAAAACAGTCCTGTGAAGCCAAACCATCCCCAGCTACTTCCAGACAGAAAACTACACTCTTGTGACTCTGGAACATCAGAGAAGCAGATCTTCTTTCATGGAATGAAAATTCAAGGTTCCACGCCACCAAAGCACGGGTGACCAGTGGCCCTCTCGGCGGCCCTACTCACCTGTGAGGCTGAAGCCGTTCTCCCAGCCTGGTTTTTCTAAAGCAAAAAGCCAGCCAAACAGGCCTCCGATTGGCGTGAGTGGGAGAAGGGCCTGGGCGGCCGGCTGTGGGATGTGGCTGATGGCCGTGTAGGCTCTGCCGTCATTGCCCACGATGTAAGCGTGCAGGTCCACGTCGGTGAAGTGCACGGGCATGTGGCCCACGCGAAGTTGCCCACTCACTTTCCCATTGACTCGATGAGGTGCCCCTGAGACACAGCAAACCCAGTCAACCGTGACCACCGTCTTGGTGCACAGACAAAACAGTTCCACCAACAACTCCCCAAACTCCATCTTTAGTCCTTTTTCATGAGACCCTTAACAACCCACCACTCTTCTGGGTAGGACACACACCTGCCTTCCATCTCCCTTCTCCTATCCTCCCTCTCGCCCATCCACTTTGCCTCTGAAGAGCTAGCAAAAAGGGCGGAAGCATTTCTGGTTAATCCTTAAGTTGGGAAATCCACCCAAACACATATATTTCTCATTTATTGAGCACCTGCAAGTCGCTAGCACTTTGATTCAAGCGGTAGAGACACAAGGTCCATAAGCAGAGCCCATAGCGACAGCTGGAAACAGCAGGCGGCAGAGACAGACCCCGAGCAGCCCCCGACCCAGTCAAGCCAGCATCCCTCACCTTCCGGCAGACAGTGCTTCCCATTCCCGTAAAACCTGGACTGGCAGTGGCAGCAGAAGCCGGTGGCGTAGTCGGTGCAGAAGGCGTGCCGGGAGCAGCGCTCGTGGTTGTGTTCGCAGGTCTCCTTGTGGGCAGCATTGTACGTGAAGACTGGAAAGGAAAGCAAACTTGGAGGAAAAGGACTGAGTGATTCCAGCACCGCGGCTGCCAAGCTTCACCACGGACCCAGCATCTGCTCCATAAAATCCGTTTAGGTTGTAATAAACAAATGGGGTTTTGATGTTGAAGAGACAGGATAACATTCAACTCAGGGGAATTAACTAGCTTTGTCTTCTGGCAAGAAGTTCTGCTGACTGCTCCCATCTGGTCTCACAGCAGAGCTGGTGGGTGAGCGAGGATGAGGCTGTGCCCCTCTGGTCCCAGTGCAGTGACAGGAAAGCCAACCAGTAAGTATGTGTTAGGTTGAACTGTACGAAACTGCCATTTTTTTCTGGGTCAAAAATGTCCAAAGATAAGCAATTTTATATGGTTCAAACTAATAGTAATGAGCTCCCGAGAGGAAAAACAAAGAAACTACCAATTGCAGTCTTATGTCTAAACACTCCTTCCTTCTTTTTGGTAACCTTGAACTTAAAAAGAACAACCTATAGCTTGTCTCTACCCAGAAAATTTTTTTTTCTGAAAGAGAAGGCAGGCCTTAAAGAATGAACACACATACACACACCCCCTAAAGAAAGTGTATGGGGAGGCAGGCGGAGAGAGAGGGGAAGGAGGTGGGGAACCCGGTTGTGAAATGCTCAGTGCCTGCAGGATTTCTTGTGGTGGGTGTGGCATGAGCAGGATGCCCAGGCAGTAGCGGAGAGCCTGGCCACAAGCACTGCACTCTAGGAAGCCATGCGGACCAGGGTAAGTTTAATGCTCCTTCCATCTCCCACTTATTCTTCCCATTAAAGAGAGAAAGTCATTTGTGCTACCAAGAAACAGAGAAATTGGAGCAGATGCCATTGTCCCTAAAGAGAATGGCCAAGAGGGGTGGAGTGTGGCAGGGGGGTGCTGATGGACAAGAGAGGACACCCAGGGCAATGTCAATCCCGAGCATGGCCACCAGGAGGCAAAGCAGCTGTGCACACCTCTGCCCGAGCATCCCCAGAAGCAGGAGTTGGGTGGAGACTCCAGGGGCACAGTGACAAGCTGGGATGGCACAGAAATCTAGCGCTAGACCCCAAGGCTGCAGTGAGGTGCAAGCTCCCGAGAGAGATAACCTGCTCTCAGGAAAAACTAGGTAGCAGGTGCGTTCCACATCAAGGACTGAAAAGGAGGAAATGGGAGGGGGGAGGAAGAAATGGAAAGACCAATACTCACCCACTATTCCAGGGGAAAACAGAAAGCAAACCAGTGGGGGAAGATGTAGCACCATAGAAGTAATAATGTAGCCAGCATAAAGCCTTGCATCAGCAATTAAGAATATAACAAATTTAACATTTAAGTAGTGCTTAATACACGGCAGATCCTTTTCTATGAACTTTATGAATTCTTTCAATTTGTACAAGAATAGGGGCTGTTTTTATTCCTGTGTTGCAGGAACACGACCAGAGGCACAGGTTAAAGTGACCATCCTGAAGTCACACGGGCAGGAGGTGGTGGAGGTGGGATTTGAACCCAGGAACTCTGGCTCCAGATTCTTAACAGCTGCACTCGACCACCATCCAGCAGAGCCCAGGGACATCTACCATGAAAGCTAAAGGATGTGATCAGGTGACTGGGCTTAATCAGCACAGGCTTCAGCAAGAAAAGCTTGAGTCATGCTTTACAAATCAGGCTTAATGGTAGAAGATAGCAGAGATTACCCGGGTGGCTATCGTAGCTGACAAAAAAGCACAGGTAAGAAGAATTGAGAACAGCAACGGTGGCATTCACTTTTGGACAGAAGTGCTGCTTACGGATTTTTGAGAAAGCCCCAGGAGCCGAGGGTTGGCAGGACAGACAGTCTTGACTCAAGTGGAATATCTGACCAGAGACATAATGAGAATAAAGTTGGTGACTCAAGATTTGGTATAGAGCCTTGGTGACATGGCTGAGAAATTCCAGTTCGATAAAAATAGAAAGTAAGGCCTCAACCTCAACGTTTTTAAACAGGAAAGTGACATAAAACTCAAGGCAGGAAAAAAAAAAAAACAGAAATGGATAATGATAAATCTAAGTTGGCTGTGAGGAAATCTGTATATCACTCTCTATCACTGGTTTAAGAAAGACAGGGGGGACCCAGTTTGAGTTCAAAGAAATAAAGGTAACTTGTGAAAGTTTTGGGTTACTCCAGCTCAGAAAGTCACAACTAAGTGTAAAACAGCAGCCCCTGCAGGGACTGGCACACTGAGCGTGGTCATGGCATCGACTGCCATCGGGACCCTCCCTCCAGAACACAGGGGAACCAGGGCAGCACAGGGTCCCAAGCACTGACACTCAACAGCACCCGGGCTCGGGTGGCTCTGTGGACACCACAGAAATGCACCACACCTGCTTCCTCCTCTTCAGAATCAGGGTGACACCCCCCTCTCACACCTCAACGCCAGCAACCATGTTGTTCCTTAACATACTTCTGAGCACCAGGGCAAAAAGGTGATCTGATGCAGGACTAAAGGGTAGTCATTTTCAGGAAATTCAAGTAAAAAGCCAAACTCTAACACCGCTCTGCCCCCAAATTAAGAAAATGGGTTTGTATTGTGTTCTGTTTGTTATTTTGTGAAGACTTGTTCCTCAGCCCAATTCTTCTTCTAAGAGTGGCTTATGAAACAGGGAGAGATGGGACGGAGGACTGCTGATGGGGGCACGCGGGGTTAATTTCACTAAAATAGCACAGGGGGCCTGGCTTTTGTCCGGGTAAAAAGAGAGGCGCAGCGGTGCAGCCGGCAACTTACAAATGCATCTGTGCCAAAGCTTCTAAGCTCATGGGCATGGCTGCATTTTTCTAACAAAAAAATGATGGTTAGGCCCCCATGAAAGGCTATTAAGAGACTCAAACTATAATTACAGTGGGCTAGTTATCGGTAAGCTGGCCTGGAGATCCTTTTAAACAGCGCGAGGGTGTTCTGAAGTCTGTGTGTGTAAAGCAGCATTCTCAGGATGGAACCACACTGGGGAAAGGTGGGTTCACTCCTCCGAGTCAGGGAAACACCGGCTCCCTCTTCCAAGCCTGCCTTCCCACTCAGGTGTGCACACTTGGTACAGCGTCAGCTCAAGTGAAAAGCAAATGCCTGTTGCGATTTACTTTCCTTCTTCCAGTAATTCAGCAAATATTGAGCACTCTATAGGCCTGGCACCAGACTAGGAATTAGGGATATAGCAGGAAACAAAACAGACAAAAATGCCTGCCCTGAAGCTGACATCCCCCTGTCTAGGCAGTGGTCAACAGACAGGTCAATTATTCAGTGCGGTGGACGGTGTCGAGCGTGAGGCAGAAACTTAAATCTGGGAGGGAAAAGAGCGCTGGAGGGGGAAGGGGACTTTGCTCTTTTAAATAACACAGTCAGGGGGGGCATTGGGAGAAGAAGCCCTCTGGGCAGAGGCCTGGAGGAGGGGAGGACGAGTGGGGACAGGGACACCATCTCAGGCAGGCGGGCCTGTGGGAAGAACAGGGGCCGTGAGAAGACAGAAGGCGGAGAGATAGCCCTGGCCAGTTCTCGACCAGCAGGCCTCATAGGTCATGGGAAGGGTTTGGGCTTCGCCTGAGCGAGGTGGGGAGCTGCTGGAGGGTTCTGAGCTGAAGAAAAACAAGATCTGACTTACGGAACCTCAGGAAAGAGCTGCTGCCTTGATAGTCGGAGGTGCTGGCGGAGAAGCTGAGAAGGGCCCAGACACGGAGGCCCTTCAGGTACTTGGAGGGTGTAGCTGCCAGGCTTTGCTGAGGGACTGGATGGAGGGTGAGAAGACATGGACGAGAGGGAAGGGAGAGAGAGGATGGAGGGGAGGAAAAGGGAAGAAAGAGAGGGGTCCACAGGAATGTTCCTTCCTTGGCATGGGGAGCTGAAGAGTGGAGCTGCCCTTTACAGAAGATTTGCTTGAGAACAGTTCTAGCAACACCCTTGCGGCTGCAGGCAAGTTCCACCCCAGCTCTGGCAGGGACCTCGACGCTCAGAGGGAGCACTGCATTTCTCCCTGTGGATTCTGGGAACCACAGCATTGGAATCACCTGGGCTGCCTGTTAAATATGCTAATTCTCAACGTGCACCTTGTTCTCTCAATGGGCGGGTCCCAGGCGTCTGTGCTGGTGCTACTCCCCAGGTGATTCTCCCTCCCACTGATGACAACGTTCAAGATACTTGCAAACGTTCCATTTCTGAGCTCGAGAACACTTGTGCATGTAGTTAATGAACTTCATCTGACCAATTAGCAGCTCCTGGGAAAGCAGCAGTTGGGTGGGGTGGAGGGGAAGAGTTCAAGGAATGTTCTCACAGTAATCCTGGCCAGCCGAGAGGCAGAATGGGTTGATGGCCCACTTAGGCCAAATCCCCAAGCAGGGCACGTGAAGATCCTTTGGTGGAGGAAACCAGAAGCCAGGTCCCTTCCCTGATGATGGAGGAGAAGACCTAGAAATGCGATCCCCCATGTGTCTATCTGAGCAAGAAAAGCCAGACTACTGGCCAATGTGACTTCTCAAATTCCTATGGGAGTTGCAGGTAGATTCAAAGATGCTAGACTCCTTGAAGGTGAGGAATCAATCTGGATTCCAGCTGGATGAGATGTGTAATGAGCATATCCAGAAACAAAGTGTCCCTTTTTCTTTCTCGGTGGTCATTTCAGGGCCTCTTGCCCTCCCAGTTTTGAATGTGTTCTCACACACTTCTTCCTATTTTGGTAAGGAGATAGTGTCCCTTCTTTACAGATGACACAACTGAGGCCCACAAAGATTGTATGATCTTCTGGCTCTAAATTCCACACTCTTTTCCATTACACCAGCAATACTCAAATGTGGTGGGTGTCAGGATTACCAGGGGACCTGGTTTAAAAAGGCAGGTTTTGGGTCAGGAGGTGGCGGAGGCATGGAAGTCAGCATTTTAATTAAACTAGAGACACGGGAGAAACAGCCACAGTGGACGAGAGCCACACTTTGAGAGATACTGTTTTTATCCCCTGGATTCCTCTCTCCTGAATGTTACCTACCGGGGCAGTTTGTCTTCCAGACCCTCCAGGGACCCACATGCTGCCTTGGTGGCTCCTGTCACAGAGGGTGAGACGGACAGAGACGCATCTGCTGGCACCTCGGGCCCAGCAGGGAGATAAAGGCCATCCAGGTTTCAGTGAGCCCAGCCTGCGACGGCTTTTGTAAGCTGAGGTTCGATGGTCGCTAAAGGCATCTTCACGTGAGGATTTAAAATCTCATTTCTTTTTCCCATTTAATGCTTTCCCACCCTTCTCATATCCTTGTAGAAAGGGAAGTGGGGTGGGGCTGCGGAAGGGAGGAGCGGCCCAGGCGCTGCCCAAGTGTTGGAGGCTGGTCCTCACCGGGGGTTCCTCACACCCACGTGAGAACTCCTCCTTTGCACTGGTTCGGATCCCCCCTTCCGCCTTCATTTCTCCAGAAACACTTAAGCCCTCGTCCTCAGCCCTGGCCCAGCCCTGTGGAAGGTGGCAGGCTCCCCAGGCAGACCGGGTTCACGGTGCAAATGGGGACAGAGGGTTCCTGCACCGGGCTGCAGCCGACCCCCAACCCCCGGCTGCTAGAGTGGCTTTTACTTTTAACAGCTTCTCCCGCCACCTCGAGAAAAAGGACCTACAGTTTCACTGCATGACAGGTTTTTCTAAGGTTCCTCACCTTTCAGAATGACAGACTAGTAAGAAAACCCACAAACCCAACTTTATAATGGAAAATGTGGTATGCTTTCCCTCCAGTTTTCATGTTTGTTTGTTTGTTTGTTGGTGTATGTGTGTGGTACAGAGTGATGCTGTGTTTGTTTGTTTTTGGTGTATGTGTGTGGTACAGAGTGATGCTGGTTGGGCAAACAGTTATTAGGACCCTGTTTTTTCTTTTTAAGGTGGGCGGTGTGGTTACAGCCACCATTATGACCCTAGCAGCCTCTCCCGTTCAGGTGTCTTCACAGGTCTGGGGCCCTCCTCAGCAACCTGCAGGTGCACCAGGAAGGCTGTGTTGGGCAGCAGGGCCTGCTTCAGTTCATCCCAGGGTAGAAGCTGCTTGAGCAACGTATTCCTGAAGGCTTTCCCAAGGCCAAAAGTAGAAGTGGACCAGAAGCCACGAGGGAATCCTTGCTCCCACCCAGGGCTTTCCCAGCACAACCGCCATCTAAACAGAATCAACAGGATCTCACGATGGGGTCAGAACGCCTGAGGTTTCTGAAACCCAGTTGTCCTACCCACTGGCTAATTCATCAGGCAGACTGAGGTCAAATTAAGCTCTTCATCACACCAGCTGGGCAGGTTTCAGACCATCCACAACTCCTGTGAATCAAGCTCACTCCAGCGCCCCACAACACTGGTGGTCCCCAGTCCTAGGCGGCTGGACCTGCCTTTCCTGCCCACCCCCTCAACTCACTCACACATTCTTTCTCCATTTCCACCTCAGTAACTCCATCCTTGTCACTCCTCTGTCTAGAATACTGCCCCACTTTCTCCCTCTCTAAACTCAGACTCTGACCCCACGGCCTGGCTCAGGCCCTCCTCCTCCAGGAAGACTTCCCTGATGGGCACCACATGTGGATCTGCCCTTCACTGTGTTACCTGACAGCTTGTTCTACCCTTCTGTGGCTCTGTGGCAGTCCTGGACTGCCTCGTACTTGGACAAATCAGGCTTCAGTTTCCTTCTCTGTGTTGTGGGAAGGATAATAGCACCTACCTCACAGACCAATTTGGAAGATTAATTGTGCAATCAAAGCAAAGTTCACCCTTAGAGTCCAACAGGGCACTCGATAAATACTAGTGAAAATTTCCACTTGTGCCCCGGTCAGAGAAGGGCACACATAGACAACAAGCTTCCTGAGCTGCTTTGAGGAACAAGACCCCTGAGGCAGAGAAAGTGTGTGCGTCCAATTTACTGCTGGTTCTGTGGCCTATGGAAACAGCGGAAGGCAAGTAATATGCTCGAGGCCAGAACTGGAGTGTAATCGGGACATTCTTGCCTGGTGTGGACATGCTCTAAAAAGAATCTAGATTTCTCAACAAAAAGTCTATAAAAAGAGTCCCTAAGGGGGAAAGCATTTTAAAGAGAAGGGAGAGGTATTTTGGGGAGCTATAAATCTTAATTTCTTGGTTTAGCACGATGACAACTATGAGGCTTAAGGGGGACACTAAATTTTATTGGGCATGGTGCTTCCATGCCAAATTTTAATTCTCACAACTTTTTAATGAGGTCTACATTATTTCCACTTTATAGCTGAGGAAGTGATAGTCAGACAGAGCAAATGTCTTATCCCAAACCACATAGCAGACCTGGGAATCAAGCTTACATCCACCAAACACCAAAACCCACACTCCTCCACTCCATTGGTAGAAAACGCTGGGCAGGATGGCTCAGGGCTGGGCAATTAGCAGGCGATGGGGGTGTGAGTCTCTGCCACCCCACTCACCAGCTTTCCCGGAGAGAGTCCACTTTTGCCTGATGGACCTCTGGGACGCCACTGTGTTGTTTGAAAAAACAAAGACCACCGCCAAGTAAAACCAAGTATTTACCACTGCATGGTTCTATACAGCTGGCCCTCGGTATCCGCGGGTTCTACATCCCCAGATTCAAGGAACCGTGGATGCTGCACTATGTAAATGACCCGAGGCTGGGGGACCCACAAATGCAGAACCACGGATACAGAGGGCTGACTAAGGGGCTTGAGCATCCGCAGATTTTGGCAGCTGCAGGGGGTTCCTGAACAAATGCCCTGTGGACACCGAGTCTTCCTAAATCCTGAGGTGAAACCAGAGGCTCTCCTATTTTCCCTCTCTGCTTTCAAGTTGTAAAGATTTCCTTCTCTGCTAATAAGGTGGCTGCTAGCTATTTTTCCTTCAAGGTTGGAAAACTAGTTAGTTTTTCTTTTGACGGCTCCTTGTATTATTAGCCAGCTGTTTCAAATGCATTTTGCCATGCCCAAGATGTCAGGGGTAGACGTCACCAGCAGCTGATAAATGTAGTTCATGCCCCGCAAGGGTTACAGCTGCCGCCTCTGTTCTGCACTCTGGCCGGTTCCCTGGACCTCCTGCAGCCAAGCCAGCTTATCTCAGCCTCTCACAGCGCAAAGCAGGGTGTGCAGCCCCTTCCTCTTAACTCTTTAATAAACCGCTCCAGGGATCGGCTTTTTAATATTCCAGGCTCTTCCCAAGGCAGGAAATCGCAACCCACAAATGAAAAGACCACTTAGGGACACATCTTTACTTCAAAAATCTCTTTGATCAAAGTGTCTGAGACTTGGCTTCAAATTTTCTTTAGATATAGGGAACTTAGGCTGAAAACTCAGGAGACCGTCAGAAGGTTCTGAAGCCTTCCAATAAAACTCACATCTTCAACTTGACAGAAACGTGGCCCTTAGGCACAAATTAAGGCACTGCTACTTAACAAGCCCATTCTTCATTCCCGGTGCCCGGTTCCCACTGCTTTAAATCCTCTGTAATTAGTAACTGCAGCCACCATTTATTAAGATCCAACTCTACAGACACTAGCCTAAGAACTTCATTATCTCTTTTAATCCTCTCAACAAATTTAGCAGAAATCAGAGGCTTGGGCTACAGAAAGTGTCACCCAGCCAGCGGGACAGCCAGGATTCAAACCCAAGTCTGACACCAGTGCTCTCCCCCTGGCATCACACAACACAGTCTCATCCCTCCTGAAGGCAGCGAAGTCTTACGGGCCGGCGCCACAGCAGAACCACCCGCAAGGCCCTTGCTGGGTCAACGTGTTTTCACCACAAAAGGCATAGGAAACAGAAAAGGTGAAAAAAATAATTAAAAAGGTCCTGAAGAACGCTTTCACCTCTGACCTCTTCCCTCCTGTCAGAGGTCAGATAAGCAGGCCCTGGAACAAATGGGATGAATCTGTGGTCAGTTCCCCATTCAGGTGTTTACACCCCTGACTGCGAAGAAAGAGCTGACCTGACAAGTCTCAGCGGGGAAGGGAAGGTGACATGGGCTCCGTGTCCATGTTAATTAACGGCCGCCTCCCCTGGGCATCTCTCTCCCGGCCTCTCGCTGCGGTCAGTGAGTCATGAAAATGAGGGCAAGGCTCCGGGGAGCTGAATACCACAGCTGCACAGCCGTGAACCAGAAACGACAAGACACAGGTGCTTGTCCGTGTCCCCTCCCCAGGGGCCCCCCTCCCACACACCACCGCCACGTCTCTAGCGGAGAACGGGCGAGCGCCAGGGCTGCCCCGTCACAGAGGAAGGCTCTGGAATGTTCCTCCGAGCCAGCACGACTCGCCACTTCCAGCTACAGCCTGCAGCCCTCCAGCACCAAGATGCGTATGAAGCCCTGGAACGGTTTACCTTTGCTGAACTTTCCAGCTGAAATTCTTCATTACGCTTGAGAGCGCAGCTGGCACGAGCAACCCAGTTCTTCCCCACGTGCTCTGTGAGGCCCGGTTTTTTTTTTTTAATTAAAAAAAACATTATTCATGGTCAAGAAATTCCGAACAGAATTTGCCTGCCAAGATTTCTTTGGCCAAGGAAAGACTCTATCTCCTGAATTGCGGGTTTAAAAATCCGTCCCAATCTTCTTTTTGCTACACTTCCCATCTACTCGCTTGAGAATAGTCTCAACTCTCTGCAAAATCAGCATTTTTTAAATGGATTCTTAGCACCCTGTGTTCAAACCCACTTACCCTCAGTGTTGGAACTGATGTCGTCCTCTACCCCGACCACCTGCCTCCCCCGACCGGGTGGCGGAGCGTGATCCAGCCCAGGGTAATTTGGAAGAACCGCCTCTCTTCCAGGATGGGCTGGAGGAACTTGCCTCTCTGTGGGCAGTGCCCCTCCGGCTGGGTAGGGAGGGGAGCCTTCCCGGGAAGGACCCAGTGAATCTCCTGTCTCTGGTGGAGCAGGGGTCACTGGCTGTTCAGAAGACTCAGCTCGGCCTTTTAAATCTGGGGCATCTATGTCCCCATGGGGTCTCCTCTCTTTGGTTTGAGGGTCCAAGGTGGCAGATTCAGTGTTAGACCCATCACTAGATGTTGGATGTGGCAAAGAGGAGGCCAGGTCGGAATCTGGAGGAGAGATCCCACCTCCCAACTGCCTCGAATCAGCTTTCGAGTGGAAGGACACATCCATTGTGCTGTGGCCATTTGATGCCTCCTCTGGTTCACCAGGCGGGTATTCGACTTCCTCTTCATTCTCATCATAATAATCCAAATTGTCCTCAGTGTAGTCACCTTCCAGGGCTGCAGCGTGGCTGAAGGAATGTCCCAGGGGAGCCGATGGGTGGGTTTTGGAAAGGTCTCCTCCAACTGTCGCTGGCCTGACATTGTCCAACCCGGAGGTACTGCCAATGTGAAAAGCCCACACTCCAGGAATCCCCAGGTTGCTGTGTCTAAATAAAAAGATCATTTGTATCAGAAACACACTACTACATATAAAATCGATAAACAACAAGGCCCTACTGTATAGCACAGGGAACTACACTCACTATGTTGTAACAACCTACAGTGAAAAAGAATATATGTGAATATATAACTGAATACTGAATATAAAAATATAACTGAATCACCATGCTTTACACAATGTTGTAAATAAACTAAACTTCTATTAAAGAAAAACAGTGCATTGTAACAAAAGTGTTCATTTACCACCTTCCTACAAAGGTGAGCAATTTATTTTAAAACTGAAAGATCAAGAAGACCAGATTCAAAGTGTTCACTGGCAGGAAATCAAATAAAACCAGACTTACATGGTAACTAAAATGATTATACTGGAATTTTGATGTAAACTGCCTCTTACCTGACAATGGGTCTCAAAGGCCATTTGTCTATCGAATGCCAGACCCTCAAATCAGAAATCTATTCTTCAACCCCACATGTTTTATCTAAAATCTGGTTATCTGAACACAAATAGGGAATGTGGGAATATTTTATCCTCCCTCTGCTTTTATAAAACCCAAGAAAACATATGCTTACAGATTTTTGCCCAATATTTAAACAATAATGACTACTTTTTGTCTGAGAGTTAGTTATGTGCCAAGGGCTTAAGGTTCTTCAATACAACTTGCAAGGTGGGGGCAGTGAACATGTCCAATTTTACAGATGATAAAACAGGTTTAGAGAGATTAATTCATCCTCTTAAGGTTGCACAACTAATAATTGGCAGAGCTTGGACCTGAATTCAGGACTATCACCAAAGCCCACACTCTGAAAATCTACATTATGTCAGAAAACCAACACACTATAGTCAACCCACATCTGAAGTATCACTACTCTACAGACTGTTAGAGACATTTCACTGTTTAGTCCCATGGATCAATCAATTAACTAATTCACAGAGAATGGTGAATCAATTTCAAAAAATTTGGAAGAAATAGAAGTGCCTAAGTCTAAAAAATGTTGAGCAAATGCAGAACAAAGTGAAGGGGAAAATAAGATGGTAGTTCAGGTTTGGGGAAGATATAACTCAAGTGATAGAGCACATGCTTAGCATACACAAGGCCCTGGGTTCAACCCCCAGTACCTCCTCTAAAAATAAATAAATAAGCCCAATTACCTATCCCTCCCAGATTTTTTAAAAATAAAAATAAAAAAATCTATTAAAAAAAGGGGCAGTTTAATCAAACTGCTAAGGGTCACAGGTAAGAGGTGTTCAGAAACATCAGAGCCAGAGAGCTCACGAGTTTTCTCCGCTAGAAAAGAAGATGGGCTCCAGTCAGTCTTCCAAGTATCCCAGCGATCCACTACTTTATACTACGATACATTCTGAAGAGAATAATCCCATACACAAGTTCAAAAAAATAAGGAAAAGCCCTAAGGAACAAATGGTCTGGCTAGCCTGAATGTGCCCGTTTCCGTCCTCTCTGGATACATACCAAAGACCCAGCTCAAAGCCTCTCATGCTGTGGGGATTTCCTCCAGTCGGTCCACGAGAAATCAGTTAATGACTAATAAGATCATCATAAATGCACTGAATCATCTAAGGACAAGAGACCTTTGCTCTTTTGGGTTGATACTCATCACATTCATGTGGATTTATGCAGCAATCATATTTTTAAATTCAATTTTGAGACTCAATCAATCAACCCCCACCCTCTTGTGTGCTGTCGCTGCCACCACAGCTGTTATAATTAGTTTAGGGAACCAGGAGAACAGCAAGCAAACCTGTGATCCTTTGTGCAACATGCTATGTAGACTTGGTGAGTTCTAAGAATTAATGCTGGTGCTTTTTGGCAAGCAAATGGGATGTTAAGGAAGATAAGAGAGAATCCTGAAGATCTGAGGATGCTGAGTTTATTGTCACATCAGAGGTGTTGCAGCTGTGACATTTCTTCTTGAAGTTAGATAGAGAAAACTATAAAAGCTTCAAAGAGTAGGAAAATACAAATTATGGCAGATAAGAGCTAAATTAAATAACCTTCTAAGTAAATATAAATCACTACCCTGGCTTTGGTCATTGTGTGTGATGGGAAAGCAGCCAGTTTGAGTTTATCCTAAAATCCAAGGTCATTTGGAAAGCTTAGTAATAGAACTTACTTTATTTCCTAGAAAGGAAAACAAGGGTACGAAATGAGATGACAGTGCCTTCCTCCCTGGGTTGTTAGGAGAATTAAGTTAGAAAATTGCAAGAAATGCTCAGCCGGGGGACCCTGCACATAATAAGTACTTAGTAACTACTGTCTTTCAGGAGACAGGAAAGTATCATCTCAAAAAATGCAAATGTGTGCATTTGTATTTGAATGTGCAGAAGGAGAGTTATGACAAACACTATGAATTATATAATTTATGACCTCTGAGCTTATAATTATGACACAGGTTGGAGGAAAGCAATGATTCCATTGACTAGGAGAATAATTTTATTCTTTAGAGATGCCGAGCACTGAGGAGTGAATGGCATGGTGTGTGTGGCTTTAAAATATTTAAACAAAAAACAAAAAAAATGAGAAGATGGCAAAATGTCAACAGCTTGTAAATCTCCACGACTCCCTCTGCTTTTCTGTGTATTAATGACTTAATAATGGTTATCGCTTGAAGTAGTGATAATGTGTCATTTTTACTTTGATGTCACATTTCTTGGCATTGTTTGTACTTTTAGTTTTTATTTTAAACATAGGTTATACTAAAGAAAAACTCCTCTGCCAGTCCTTTTGGCCTCATATCTTCCACTTTCAATCAAGTAACTCAAGAGGTTTCTAGGAGGCATCAAAGGTAATGATGAGGAAGGCACAGAGGGAAAAGGAAGTGGTGTGTGTGTCTCTGTTCGTGCGTGCATGCGTGTGCGTGTGTGTGTGAGTTCTTTGTGGCTGTGGTAGGGGAGCACAATTGCTTTTTCCTACAGGCTTTTTGGCCCTCACCACCTCCTGTACCGAGGAGGTGTCAGCATTTACTCCAATGTTCCTGGAACTGTCAAGCTGTTTGTCTACCCTATGAGAGTGCAGGTGGCTCACGTGCAGGGCCTGGGCCTTAGACATCTTTCTTTCCAGGGCTTGGCCAACGGTGAGCCCGTGATAATATCTGTGAAACAGAGAATCTGTGGGCTCCAGATTAGAAGAGGAGGGCAGAACAAGGGGAGAGAAAACAGGAGCTAAGTTTCCTCCAGAGTCCAGACTAACAGGCAGCCTCTTTGGACGCCTAAAGATCCTCAACATGGGTGGTGAGAACGGGGAAGCAGGCCAGGATTCAGCATCAAATAAATAGTTCAGAGCTCTGGACTCACGCTTCAGTTTTGATTTTGCCACTTAATAACTTTGAGATCATAAGCAAATGAACTTCCCTAAGCTCATTTGTCACATCGAGAGAAGAACAGAACTTACCTCCTGTGATTCTTGTTGAGTTTTAATTAAGAGAACTTCTGGAAAGTGTTTAGTGCAATGTTGGCAAACAGTAAACTCTCACTAAATGTCAGCTCTGAGTAACCCTGTTTGGTTGGAGGGCCGGCTCTCTGGTCTCTGAGTAGAGCAGATGGCATGCAGAAGTGTAAGGTGTTCCAATCCCCAGGAATAATGTAATGGAACGTTAAGGAAGGCCAGGTAACCAGTGTGTTCTGTCTGACTTCTATACCAGTATTCAGGGAAGGGATAAAAGCAGAGATATTTTTTAAAGCCTTGAAATTAATAAATATCAACTGGTGCTAACCCAGATCCTGGGCATGATGTGGACATGCAAAGTGAACTCACAGGGTGGGACTAAGGAATGGGCTCGGTTGCAGGCATCTCATGGAATACCCACCAGGATGATTTGAGATAAAGAAGTGATTGAAAAAGACTGAGACTTCTAAAAATCGACCAATCTGTTTGTTTGGTTTTTCTTTCTTTAAAAAAAATTTTTTTTTGTGGGGGGAGTATTTAGGTTTGTTTGTTTATTTATTTATTAATGGAGGTTCTGGGGATTGAACCCAGGACCTTGTGCTTGCTAGGCATGTGCTCTACCACTGAGCTACACCCTCCTCCCTTAATTTAATTTGCAACATGTATCTGTCTAGAAGACTGACTCACAATGTCTTTTCCTGTGAGACGATTCACCTGGAAAAACCTCAACCTGGGCAGTTATATTACTGAATATTTTTATGTGGTTCCAAGAGCAATGTTTTCCATACCAAGCCTCAGTGGCTGTGCACACGCGCGCGCGCACACGCGCACACACACACACACACACACACACACACACACACACACACACACACACAGAGTTCTGTTTCCGGTATCTATAGCCAATAGGGCAGGAAAAATAAAGAATCCTTTATATTTTGGTCAACTCACTCCTTCCAGGGTCTAGTCTAGTTCCTGGTTTTGACCTGACGCCTTGATTAGAAACCACCAAGATATTATTTAATGGTCTTATGGCCACTCAAGTTTGGGTAGTTCCAACGGGTCTTTACATTCCAGCAGGAAAGGGCTTAAGCCGTGTGTTACTTACTGGTAGAGATTTTTCACAGACTGTTCAGTGCTAGTCAAGCTGAAATATGGTCCCTCTCTCTTTAGGTCATCGACCTCCCCTCTGCAGAAGCCCACGCGGGCTGGAAGCTCGAGCTGGACATTGTAAGATTCTTTGGGGCGGGTTCCAAAGAACTGAAGGCCATTGGCAGGATAAAGGAAGAGGGCGTAGCTATCAGACTCATCAGATGCCAAAACTGCCTGGAAGGTATTCAGCTGTAGGAAAAAAATAGGAAATATTCTTAATAAAACAAACACACAAAAAAACCCAAAATGCAAGTAAAACATTATAAAATGCAAAGGGTTGTTCCCCCTTCTCAGGATTTCTTTAAATTGTTTTTGTACATAATATTTTTAAAATTTCCTCTATAAGTATAATTTTATAAGCTATATTTTTATTATAATCATCTTGTATCAATTTAGGTTAATAATTGAAATACACGCATAGATTAAAATGCAGGTTAAAAGAGAATAAAAATATTTTTTAAGATTTCAAACTTCTTTCATCCAAATTTCTTTCAGAGCTGAGAGCAAGTAGCACAATTAACTTGTACATTCCCACAGCCACTGCCCTAGTTTACTGCCCTGGGCACTCATCTGAATCATTCATTCATTCATTCATTCACTGAATGCCCATTTTGGGCAGGGACGGTGTTAGGCACTGGCTGATCAAAAGGTTTCTTACTGTTCTCATGTCCTCGCTCTCTATCTCTTCCATCTGCCTTTTCACACCAGCACTAGAGTTACCCCACCCTCTTTCCACAGATGAGGAAACAGATGTAGGGGCTAACGGATCTGCCTGAGGTCAGGCAGCTAGTACGCAGTGGCAGGCTGACCAGCCCCAGAGTCCCTGCCCCACACCATCAGACCGTCCTAACCACTCCTTGGTGTGCAGTTCCAGGTGATTTATAAACTGCCCCCGACTCTTCCCAGCTCGGATCCGCTGCATCTTCACCAGGGTGTTTAACATTGCCCATTTGCCTCGTGTACTTAGATGCTTCTGTATATTTGCTGTTTCCCTCTGCCTGGAAACCCTCCTGACCTTTTAATGATGCCCCTCTGAGGGATTTTGCCATTCCCTGTGGATTTATTCCTGTTTTCTGAGCCTCCACAACACCTTTGTGTTTCTAGTTAGCTTTCATCTCGTTTCGCCTGGCTAGCTGTTTATGTGTTTGAAAACTCCATTCATTCATTCATTTGTACATTAACCCCAACAACCAAGTGCCTACTAAGCACTGGAAAATATGCTTGGTGCAAACAAGCAAAGGATGGGAGGCTCTGCCCAGGACAGTCGCAGTGCTTAGGAGAGGGAAACAGCCATGGCTGGAATTCTGGGAGAGTTACTGGAGAAGGTGGTAGAGGCCAGAGAGCACCTCAGGGTTGGAGCAGGGAGGCACTGCAGAGGCTGCCTGTGAACGTTAATAAACACTGTAGTAGCCAAAGCAGACCAGAAGGAGAATCCAGGAGCCTGAATTAGCCACAAACTCAACACCCAGGTCCCTGCAGAAGCACTCCTCAAAGTTCAAGTCACTCTCGTATTCTCAATAGGACACTTTTTTGCCTTTACCGACATCCAGCAATCTCCCCTTACCCAAATGATCAGTTAATAGTGCTTGATTATCTTAAACAAGATGTTATATTAAGGACTCTGGGAACACCTCTCTCACTAAATCCCAATCCTTTTACAGTTTAGTAGTGAGCAGAGGAGGTATTCATAAATACCACTACTTCCTAAATAATGTGACTCCTTGAAATGTTACTTACTGGTAAGTAGTACTGTTGCCCCACTTTGCTAGACAGACAAACTTAGGCAGAGAGAAGAATATGATATTTTACTAAATAAGACAGCAGATGAGGCCCATGTCTGTATTTTGTTCTGTCCTGGATCCCTCCCTGTATGGTCTTTCCTAATGTTAATTCTTCCTGTAGCTGTTTAATTTCAAAGTATAGTTTTGAGGGTCTGCTTATAGGACAGGGAAATTCAGGTGTTAAAATGCTTTTCCAGAGGAAAAAACAAAATACTATCCAATCTTTTTTTCAATTCTCCAACACAGAAAAGGTTACCTTGCTTGGCTTTTTGCTTTTCTTTCTTTCTTTGAGTTCAGGAACTTAAAGACAGGGACAGGTTAATTGTTTCATCCGGAAATCTTTACTTTCCCAAAAACAAAAGGCAAGGGATGTTTTCTAGAATTTCTCAAAGCTCGGAAGCCATAACTTCTGCCAGATGTAAACACAGGCTATTCGGTATCATGTCAGTGCAGAATATATACTACAGCACCTATTGAACTAATGGTGATTCAATAACTTCAGAGTTTTACTGCAGTCAGAATAAATAAAGTTCAACCAGGGAAAGAAAGGCACTCAGGGAAGGAGAAAGACCCCTGTTTTGAAAAGTGAAGCTTTCAAAGCTCCTGGCATTGATTGCCCACAATAAACGTCAGATAGGAGAAATCCTGGTTCTAAGTCTAGAGAAATTCTGTAAGATAGGGAAGTACCATAGATGGTGAAGGAATTGAAGGGGATGGGAAGGGTAGGGGAGGGAAAAAGTAAACAGAGCTGTGAAGGGGAAAGTCTGGCTTTTTACTGTGGGGTCTGGGTTGTGAACAGTTTATTTTCTTCATTTTTTCTGCCAGTTAGCCAACAAATTCACTTCATTGAAAACCAATTCAATGTCTTATATGCCATCCCTGAGACAGACACTGGTTAGAGGTGGCAAGCATTTATTTAATCTACTTGTCTCCACTGAAAAAGGGCAAATAGAAGGATTTTAAATAGAATTCAGGATCCCAGAGTACTGGCCAAAAAAGTTTGGCTGCTTAAAAACCACCAGCACATCAAATGATCACTTTTAACATTCTCTCTTGGGTCCACAACATTCTACATCTAATCGCTAAAGATCCCGCTTCATGACGTCCTGCAGGGCTCCACCCCCAGAGCACTCCTTGACTGGCTTCCAGACCAGAAAGGTCTTCACATTCCTGGAGAAAAGGCTTCGCAAGAACCCCACACACTGTCCCCTCAGGGAAAGCCTCAGATGCGCTGCCAAACCCCACAAAAGGGTCACCAGTTCCCAACTCCCTCAGGATCCCAGGGAGGAGGGAAGAGGGGCAGGGCCAGTGCTGCAGAGCTTGCAGACTTCCGCCATCCTGCTGTCAGCAACAGAAAAGCCAGAGTCCTCGGCAGAAACCAAGCAGGGCCTGGCTCTCCCTTCCAGATGTAGGATATCCCCAATCAGCGCTGACTTGATGCCCAGCAGAGCTGGGCTGATAGATACAAGGCACGCCCCTCAATGAGTTTCTCATTTTTGTAATTAATTTATTTCGGCCATCTGTCCAAAAGTCAGGACAGTGCCATCCCTGTCCCAAAGGGGTTTGCCTAGAGTGGCTTACAGAAATTACAATGCAAATTAAGAAGTGAGGTGTCTTCCACACGGGTGACAAAGTTCTCGACCCTGTCTTCTTTAGGGTCACATGTTCTCTACAGTCACAGCATTGCTGACTTCTGGCCGCCAGTGTTCGGTGTGAACAGTGATCTCCAGTCCTTAGTCTATTTCTCCATCTCCCATTACCTATCCGTCCGTCACTGTCACTTGCACCATTTTCCCTCATTATTTTTCCTGCCCTAAATCCTACAGATCCTGCCAAAAATTCAAAGATAAATGCTCAGTGCTATCACCTCCCTAATATTATAACCTTCCTGACATTTAGTCTTTAGCAAAACTTCAGCATTTCTTTAACCAATTTCCATAGATGGCTCTATTCTTTATGTCTTTATAGTTATACCTCAGACACAAGCTAAACTCTTTGAAATGGACGGTAGCCCTCCCCTCTTCTGGACCTCAGCATCAGAACTCAAAAAGCGACAGCAATGTCCTGCTTTTACCTCTCATCTCTTCCATGGATCTAAACCCCTCCATCAATGACTGTCGTTCTTTGAAACAAGTCAGCACACCTCAGTCTCCAAGGTGGGGTCTCCATTGGGAAGCCTTCTGCTCATCTTGCGTTACTGCTCCACGCCTCCCTTCATTCATTTCTCCAGCCTCAGCTCTCTTAGCCTTCTCCCAGGACACAGCCAAGGACAGAACAGTATCTCCTATGGCCCCATTCTCAATATCCACTCTTTCAGCCCAACTTAAATCCAGGTAATTCCCCATCCATCCCCATACAAAGATCTGTGTAGCCCAGTTCTCCATCCCCCTTATCCCTCAAACGACAATAAAACAATGCTCCCTCCCACTCCCCCCACCAAAAACAAACAAACACAGCTAAAGTAAACACTAGTCCTCTTTATGTTTCCTGTGGATAAGTTCTCTGACGGTCAGTACTGTGACTTTTTTGCTCTTCGAAGCACCTATGACAGTTCAGGGAGTCTCAGATTGAATGAACTGATAAACGCGATTTGTTCATATGTTTTTAGAGGCATTCCTGCAATATCAGGTACAACATCCTGTCACACCCACCACGAATTCCATGGTGAGAAAAGGCAACAACTGAAATAGTTTTAAGTGGTAAAGATGGCATTCCTCTGATATCTTCAAGTTTCCAGTAAGTGCAAACTGAGTTTAGTATGCCAAGGTTTAAGAAGTCTATGTAGAACTCACACAGTCCTTCAAGCAAAGCAGATTACTGTTTGCCAAAAGCTATCTCCACAGAACTGTTAAAACAAGAACTCATGTCCCAGGACTCTTTTAAAGTATTCAGAAGAACCTTCCATGTGGGTAATTACGAAAACATCCTGTCTCCAAACAGAATCTTTATCTCCTTTCTAAATGAAACAAATTCTGAAGTCAACTCAGCATTTGGCAATGTCTGAAGATTGATTTTAATTAGAAAAGTGAAAGAGATGGATTCTAAAAATCTTCCCACCACTCCCCGCAAAAAAAAAAGAGCCTAGACAGACGTTGCAATTCAGAAAACCTTGTATTTAAAGAGTCTTTATGTGAAGTACTTACATTACAGCATCCTTACAAGACAGAGAAATAAAAGAACCAGAATCTGTTCCCATCAAGCCAACATAGAGGAACACAGACTGGCTAAGCATTTGCACCCTCTAGGTCTAAGGGACCACAATGGCTACTTTAAAATGTCAGCTTAGTGAATTCTCACAACAGTCCTGTAAGGCAGGACTGCTACTTCATTTTACAAGTTAGGAAACAACTGAGACTGGATTGTTGCTGGATCAAGCCACTGGATAACCTTTCATTAACCACTTCTTTTAAAAAATTTTTTAATCATCATTATCTCCACATGCACCCTGAAAGTTGGGTAAGAGAAGCATTATTGCCAGGCTACAGATGAAACTAAGAAAAATAATTAACAAAGTCACCTTGCCTATATCATAATTTTCGGTTTCAAATAAGCCCTGATAAAATCAGAATCTTAAAGCTCTAGTATGATTTCATTACCCCAGGGCTTCATGCAACTGCTCATCTCTCTGATTCATCTCACTCAGGTCAACACTCTTTTCTCTGTTGAAAAAGAAAATAGATGCAGCTGAGTTCTCTCCAGAGCATTGGCACACTAATTTGGTTGTAACAAGGCACCAATAGTGTCCTTGGTAGACTTCATTCCAAGTCCATTCTTCCTTTGGATGAAATATGGTTCCAAGGACTCTTTTGGTACTAAGATCACATCAGGACAATAATACTCAAGCCTCATTTATTAGAAGTCTTTGGAAAAGGCACAACTATTGTTGTGTCTACCTACATCACTTGTGCCAAGGAAATGGGTCTTGCATGAAAAGTCTGGGTAAAAGCAACAACAACAACAAAGAAAATCCCTAAGAATTAGGAAATCTGTATTCTAAACCTGCCTTGTGTCACTACCTACAGAATTCTGGACAATCGCTAGTTTGCCACTGACTAGTAATTGCAAACAATAAATCTTCCTGTACTTATCTTGTAACATTGTTGTGGGAAGACAGCATGATAAAATGTTGCTGTAAGAATTAAAAGATAGCCTGAGTAAACAACATATATAATAACTGTCTAAGTTGTCAGTCTTTCTTTTGAACCCTTACCTTCTCAATACAAAGACTTCTCTTCAAAAAACAAAACGGAAACAAAGTTCTGTTTAAAATCCTTCAAAAGCTGCCCAGTGCCAAAGAACCAAGCCCAAACTCCTAGCAGAGCATGATCTGCGTCTACCCATGACCTTCCCAGCCTCATGTCCCACCACCCTTCCTTTTCAGTAATAATATACCACATGTAATGTCCCAAACACATTATACATTATAATACATGGGTGATATGTCATATGCTAGCCCTTCTGTTGGGAATGTTCTACTCTGCTCAACTCAGATTCAAAGGCAGCTCCTCAGTGAAACTTTCTTACACTGGGTCCCCTAACCAGGGAGGGGTAGATTTGTCTCCTTAAGTTAAGATGCTACTTCACTTATCATATTGAATAATAATCAATGTCCCTATTAAACTATGAAATCCCTGGGAGTAAAGATTGCGTCCTTTCATGGTGTCTATACACCCTGACATACAGTAAGTATGCAAGAAAGGTTTGTTGAATGACTAAATCTCAACTATGTTCAAATATAAATTACTTATACACACATAAAAAAAACTGAAGAAAAGAAAACTGGAAGAAAACACAATAAAGTATTAGCAGTCGTGACCTGCAGTTAGTGGAATGATAAACAATGTTTATTTCCTAAATTTTGTATTATAGGTATATTAAACTTTAAATATGTTTTTTAAACTTATGGACAAAAATGAATGAGTGAATGCAACAAACTTACCTTATTCATCTTTCTCCAACCCTCCCCCAGCCCAATGCCCTGAACAAAGAAGGTGTGCAAATTATATCTTTGAACTGAATGTATTCTGTTGAATTAAATAATTGAAATGTCAAACCTATGCATTAAAAAATTATTCAACAAACAAAACTAGATGTTGCCTGACCAAAACCCAAAAAAGAATAGCAAAAATCAATTCAAATGATTTTTATTTCTAGATCTTCTTTGCTCAGCACAGCCTTTAGGAAATATTCCTCATACTCACAGAACAAGAATGGCCACCATCTTGAATTACTCAGTGAGAGTGGGCAAGCTATTTAACCTCTCTGAGCCTCAGGGAGGGTATGTGCCATCCTTCTATAGCTGAAAATCACTTTAATGAATTAAAATAGAGACAAACTGAAAGAGTTTCAGCCTTTGGGGTATGACAGTTAAGATTCATGTCTAATTTCATAGGAGGAAGCCCTCATCTACTCCAGGAATGAGGCCACTTATCATTTGCCAAGCCACCCTGGCCACACCTGATGTCTATTTGGAGTACTTCAAATATTACTGCCAGGCCTAAAAGTTTGTTTTTTGTTTGTTTGTTTTTGGTTTTGGGGGTTTTTTTCCCACTTTCTTAGGTAGAGACTATACAACGAACTGAGGACAATCTCCTGTAAAGTAGGGAGCATGTGAACTGGTTCCTGGAGGGCGATTTGGCAAAAGCAATAAAAAACCTTATAAAAAGTTCATCTCTCTGACCCAACAATTCCACCTCCTGGAAGGTCAGCTAGTGACACAGTACAAAGATTCAGCTTAAAAAAGAAAAATTTATAATGATGAAAAATTGGAAATAACTTTGCTGACCACTGGGCACAGTGTGAAATCTACTGGATGGTGAAATATTATGCAAATATTAACATGATGTAGAAATAGTTATTGACACTGAAAATAATCACAATTTACTATTCATGAAAAAAAAAGGTACAAAACAGTATGTGCACTGTGTGACCCCATCATTAATAGTGATAGATACAGACTGGATAGGAAAAAGTTCTGGCAGATGCATATGAAACTGTTTAACAGTGATTATCTTTGAGTGGTAGGAAAATGAGTGGTTGTTCTTTTTTAAAGTGCCTGTATTTCCTGATGTTTTTCCTTCAATGAACATATAATTAGAAATAATTCTTGTATATTTGAGGTGATTCTAAAAATAAGTGTTCAAACAGTAAACCCCCTTGTATTCTGAGGGCTTTCTGCATCTGCAGTGAGGCACTCATATCCCCTAAGCAGTTCTCCTCGTGAGAGGGATCACCTCTCAGATCCTCAAAGAAAACCAGGAGAAAACAGCCTTCTTCACTTCCAAGCTACTTCAATCCTAGTGCCACCAAACGATACATTAGGTTCAGCAGACTCAGAAACTTCAATTCCCTAGGTTCCAGCCCAGAATTCAAGCCCATCCCTCAAGTGGCTCAGAGTTAAGCATCCCTGGGCGCTTACCTCTCCCGAGGGCGGGGCCCTGCGCGTGGCCTCCTCGTAGGCGCCCACCTGCTCCCAGGTGGCCAGGAAGGCGTGGGTGGGGGCGAAGTGCGCGGCGGCGCGCGGGAAGCCTGCGCGCACGTAGCGGGCGGCCAGGTCCAGCACCGCCGGGGAGGTGTCTTCTCGGTACAGGACCCGGCCCCTGCCGTGACTCGTGTCGATGTCGGCCAGAAAGGGGGCTATGGCTGGAAAGTCTGTGGGGAAATCATCATCCACATACTGGGTTTCCCTGGGGAAGTCCTGAGTGGAGATGATGCCGTTGGTGCCCACCTGGGGGAGGAGGGGGACAAAAAGGTGGCGGTCGCGTATGTTGCAGAAAGCCAGAGGGCAGCTACCACAGGTCCGGACGCGCGCGCCCACCCTGCTTCGCCAGGAGGGAAGGGAACCGCCCTGGGCATGAAGCTCCCCCTTTCCCATCGGCTGGAAGCCCGATTCCTGGTTCAGGGCGACCAGTGCAACTTCAGCCGGCGTCCCACCCGCCACCCCTGCCCCTCAAGCGCGATATAATAGGTCCAGGAACTCTAAAACTCGTTCACATAGCTTCTCACTTTCCGCATAACCCTGGAGAAAAAGCTCCGGATCCGAGGAAAGCTGAAGAACACGCAGCTCTGCAGACCTGCATAGGCTTCTCGCTGTCCTAACTGGAAACCCCACTGACTGCCTTAGCAACCCCACCTTCTTTTCTGCCTGGACACTCAGGTGGCTGCGAACAATTCTTCCTCTCCCCTCCAAGCAGGGAAAAGCAACGGGTCCGGCAACAGCATCGCTGCAAGGCTGGGTCCCACCCCTAGGGCGCTGCGGGACAGCCGACCGTGCGGACTATTTTCTCCCTTCCGAAGGCAAGGGTTCGCTGAGATTCACACTACATTGATTTCTGGTCAGAAGGCGCGAGAAATCTGCCTCGTCCTGCACCAGGAAGAAGCTGAACTTACATAGAGGTCGCTAAATTGGGCATCATAGAAGCGCAGGGGAAGCGCCAGCTTCACCGCGGTTGAGCTTTCGTCGTCGCCTTCCTGCAGAAGCTGGTCTCCCCGCGACAGCCCGTAGGGGAAGAGCTCTCCTGGATGCAGCGCCACGGCCCGGGACAGCAGCAGCAACGGCAGCAACAGCAGCGGCGGCGGCCGCAGCGCCCGCCGCCCGGCCACCCAGTCCCCCCGCATGCTCGTTCCGCCCTGGGCTGCCCCGCGGCAGAGCGCGTCCCGGCCTGGCCAGCCAGCCAGCCCACTAGCCGCGCCGCGCCAGTCTCCAACCTGGATCCCCGCGGGAGCCCGGGAGGGGCGGGACTCTGGGCCCTCACAGAGCGCTGATTGGCTGCGGTCGGGGGCCCGGGACCAATCACCGGCTCTGAGAAAGTTCGACAGCGGCGGCCACATCTGGTTCTCGTTAAGTTTTCTAAGGCAGCGGTCACCAAAGCGGAGGGGTTGGTGAGGTGAAAGCTCCTGGCCAGGAGTGGTCGGAACAAGTCCTTCTCCTCCGCCTCCTCTCCCCGAGAGCTCGCGGGGTCAATCCCGCCCTCCGGTCGCGGCTGCCCTGGGGTCCCGTCGAGCCCCGCCCCCGGGACCAAATGGCCCGCGCGTTCTGAAGGCAGCGGCCCCCCAGGAGATGACCTCAGCGGGAAGGGGAACCTCGCGGCGGCGTATGCATTTGCTGGCTGGCCCGACGTGCCCCTCCAGCCTAGCAGGGCGAGGGTGTGGTGGTGAGGGTCACGGTTTGCGCCCTGCCCTGGGGTCCCGAGCGCCCCTCGCCCTCGAGGTCAGGCCCTCGGCCGAGAAGCAAAGGGCATTGCAGTCGCAGCCTCCTTGGCTGCTTGGCTCCACTCGGAGACGCGCTGCGAAGAAGCGCGCCTTTGTATGAAGCCGGGGGGGAGTGACTCCTAAATTCCAGCCCCCTCCCGAAGGCCGCCTCCCAGGAGGACTGGACCGCCAGTGAGGACTGAGCCACTGGGCCAAAATGCCTGCCAGTCCGGGTCATGAGCGTTGTTTACCTTCCCCGGGGAAAACCGCACCCGGGAAGGCCATGAAACGCGACAGTGAGTGACTGGATTTGTTTGGAACGTGGAATGAGGCATCCGGTTTGGACACCAAGCAGTAATGGGCGAGGCGCCACGCTGGAGGGACCCTGGGTCTCTCGCCCACTGCCCGCGGGCATCTGGGCCGCCCTTGACGGCGGCCATGCAGGTGGTAACCCGAGCTCTCCACCCGAATGGAAACCCCACAAACTCGAAACCAGCGGTGAGGGTGCGGGGGAAACCCATCCACCATAAACACCCCCAGTGCGAAGCGCCAGGAGCCGGACGAAATTTTATTACCGTTTTTATTATCTACAGCTTGAAATTTCCCAGATAGTCTGTTTTCTTTCTCGGACCCTCCATGGGGTCTTTGGAAGCAAAGGTATTTAAAAAGAAGGAAAAATCAAACCCTTGGAAATGCCCTAAGGGAAGCTTAAAAGACAGATTTCTTTTTGTGGATGTTTTTTCCAGTTATACAAATCCCTACTGGCCCACAGGGCCAAGCCCTAAAAACTTTGAAAATATCAAACTTGTGAGACACAGGGAATCAACAGAAAATGGAAAATTGGCCCAGAGCAGTTTACTTTCTCAGACTGTGGAGATCTGTATATTTGGTATTACAAAAATGTATTTGTGTTTGCATATATGTTCTCATTTCTTTTGGACACAGATGTTTTCATTGTACTGAGGAGGAAATAGAGGTGCAAAGACAGGTGATTTGGCTTGCCCAAGGTCACCTGGAGTTAATCCTTGATGTGAAATCCTTCACTGACTCGCTATAGCTTTTGCAAATCTCTCAATGGAGAATACTAATAGCTAACATTTATCTAGTGGTAATAAGCCATGGGTTAGTGGGTCAGACAGAGCCTAAGATGACCCCCAATGATCCCCATTTCCTGTATAATCCCCTCCCCTGCAGTGTGGGCTGGCCTAGTGACCTCTAACCCGCAGAATGTGGCAACAGTGATGAGAAGTCTTCTCAATGAGTAGGCTAAATCTGTCTCACTAGCAGACTCCTCTCCCTGACTTTGATAAAGCAAGCCATTATGCTGGGAAGGCCCACATGCAAGGAACTGAGGGCAGCCTCTGACCCACATCCTGCCAGGCACTGAGTTCTGCCAACAACTGGGTAAGTGAGCTTGGAAGTGAATCTTCTAGTTATGTCTTGAGGTGGCACCTTAGCTCTAACTGACACTTTGCAGCCTGGTGAGAGACCCTGAAGCAGAGGACTCCCTGGGAAGCAGGACTCAGATTCCAGACCCACAGATACTGTAAGAATTTAATAAAGCTATGTTGTTTTAAGCTGTTATGGTTTGGGATAGTTTGTTACGCAGCAGTAGATGAGTGATACAGCTAGACACTGTGCTAAAGAAATTAAGACTTGGGGGGAAGAAAAGAAATCAGTGACTGGTACATGGCTTATAGGTTCCAGAGCTGTGACTGGAACTCAGTCCTGTCTGACCTCTAAACCTCTGCTCTCTAGTACTAAATCACATTGCCACAGGGCCCTCTGCAAGGTAGCTCAAGCCAACCTCTCTTAACTTCAGCTGTGGCCACAGCTACCCTTTCAGCTGAGATTTCAGTTAAATGCAACTCCCTATTTTATGCTTTGGAACATCCTCACATGTTAGTCCCTCTACCTATAATGCTTTTCCCAATCAATCTCATCTGGCCAACTTACCCACCCTTCAAGACTTGAATCAAAACCCTTCTCTTTGAGAAGCTTTCCTAGAAACCAGTCCAACACAGAAGCCCCTTCTCTATTCCACGTGCCCAGTGCCTGCCACGATCGTATCTCCTATCACCCCTGGTCTCCACATGTCCCTGTCTCACCACCACCACACTCTGTAGGGCTGGGACTTTGTCTTACTTGGGGCCTGCTGCAATGCCTGCCTAGCTCATTGGAAGACGCTAAAAGAAATGTTTGCTGAATGAGTGAAGCCAAGCAAGGCAACCTGGGGCTAGGATTCATGTCTGCAGCTCAAATGAGACATTCTTGCCCCTACACCACCTTTGCTGCTAATCTGACCTGAGTCTTGTAATCCTCTTTACCAGGCTGCCTAGCGACTCACCTACTGCTGCCCTCCAGCTTTTGTCATTCTTTCATTCATCCATCCATTTAACGACAAACACAACTCTGCAAGAAATAAGGATTACAGGATGTGACCCCTGCCTTTAAGGATCTCACAATCAGTAGGGAAAACAAAGCATTTAAAAAAAAAAAAAAGGAGCATTGCTGCAATGTAGTATGCATTTAACAGTAAAACAGGTGGGGAGGGAGACTGGGTGTAGCTCAGAGGTAGAACTCGTGCTTAGCATGCATGAGGTCCCGGGTTTCCCCAGTACCTCGATTAAAAATAAAGAAATTTTAAAAAACCAGCAAAATAGGCTTAAAAGGTCCTTGCATGGAAAGGATGTCAATATTTTTGAATCTGATGTTATCTGAGTACAAAGAAGAAGATCCAACAGGGAAGAGGCTGAAATGAGCCATCCTGACTCTTGCCTGCATAACAGTGGCCGAATTCTTTTTGAAATATGAGGCTTTGGACAACTGTGCTTGAGCAGACATTCCTCTGAGCTCTTATTCTAATATTATTTTTTAAAGCTTCCATGGCACGAAAAGAGAGGTTTCTCCTTTAAAATGTCACTGTGTGTCTTAGGGAAAAGAAAGAAAAAAATCTGTCATAGCTATTTCACTGGTCAAAGTAAATGCTGAAGAAATATTTCTCTTGTATCCACAGCTTGAGCGTAGAATTTCCAGGATCTGCCAGACTTGCTAAAGAGGTGGAGGCCCGTTTTAGGCTAGAAGCCTAGGATCCTTCTTCTATAGACATTTTAGTCCTCTTGGATTGAGTCTTCAGAGTAATTGCTTGAGAGGTAAGATTCTTTAGCTGCAGGAGTTTTTATCCCAAGCCAGGGATGGTACCAGACACCTTGCCAATAGATCTCAGAGCATCCACAGTTTTATATATATATATTATATATATATATATAAATAGGTATATGGTGGTTATATTTGTTATAAATACCAAGACTTCAAGAATGATGACATTTCCTGTTATTTCAATCAAGAGCATGAAAAAACACATTTGCTCTACACTGTGGCAAAGAAATTTTACTATTCAAGAGCAAGTTCTATGTATAGCACAGGCGGGTGTGTGTACATGTTTGTACTGGAGGTGGGCTTGGCAGAAAATGTTCTGGTCCTTGTTGTACACAGTGATTCTTTGCATAACTTTACTCTCCATTAAGTTCCCAGGCCGGGTGTTGTAGCATGTAGCAAAAATAGAGTTGTGCAGGTTAGCACGTCTCCCACAGTCTCAGGCTTACTTGAAATTACATTAGGCCTATGATAAAACAATCACTACTTAGAAAATTCCTCCTGCTTGAGACATAGTTCAAGGTCATTAGAATGTAGGTGGGATGCCCGACATTGTAATGACCTCCAAATACGCCCCAAGCCCTAAATCTTCTTGAGTTTTTAATTTATATCCAGTTTCCTGCTGAACATCCTCTTGGGATGACACCTCAAACCCACATCTAAAGGAACGGGATCCACTACTCAGAATTTCTGAATTTCAAGTTTCAGTTAATGGCAACAGTATCCACTCCATCTATATTACCCTGGCCCTGTTTCCGGTCCACATCATCTGCCCTCTGCTAGCTTGTATGGCAGAAATGATAGGTTAGCCACCCACCACTTATTCCCAAGTTCCTCTCTTGTCCAAATCTGCTACAGAAGTAAGAAGATCACGGCTTCCTCAGCTTCTCTTGCAGCTCGAGGTGACCAACTAGCATAGTCCCGAGCTGATTGCCAGCAGTTTGCTCCCAGTCTGGTGGTTTCTGGGAGGGCTTTTACATCGGAGATCCAGGGGAATGGTTGCATCCTTCCCCATTCTTGCTTCCTTAAACATGGATGTGCTGTTTTGAGCTCAGACAGCCATCTTCTGACCACGAGGTTATAACCATGAGGACAAAAGTATGACAAAGCTAAATGACAGAAAGGATGCAAGTGTCTTAGCCAGGGAGTAACTATCTACCTCCAGACTTCTTATGTGAGAAAACAAACCCTGTTGGCTTAAGTCATTGTTCCATCAGCAGTACCTCATCCCAACAAGATACCTTGCTAAATCTTCTTGACATGTATCTGAAACGCAAATCTGACCATCACATGTTCCTGTCTAGGACCCTTTGGTGGATCTCCCTCACCTTTAGGGTGAATCTTAAGCTGGAAGGGCCCTCGTGGCTTGGCTTCTATCATCTCCTCTGTTTCCGACTCATCCCTTTAGGCACACTGAGCTGTTAGTTCTCCATTCACACCAGTAGTAGCCTGAGTCTGATGTTCCTCTGATTATACTGTTCTTTCCTGGAACACCCTGCCCATCTCCTGATGGTCCCTCCTTCCCTTCAGGAGTCAGTTGAGACATCACATCACATCGGCAGCCTCCCTGAGTTCTGGCAGAGAAGCTCTCCTGTGAGTGGCTGGACCACCTGGTCATGTGCCTATCTCAGCTCCTCACCAAAAATACTGAAATGGCCTATTTATGTCTGTCCCTTTGAGACTGGAAGGCAGGGCGCAGGGCACAGCCATTAAAGGAAAGACACAGCAATTAGCACCAAGATGGTGGAAAATTCAACTCCAATAGACCTTGAGGCCCAAGACAGTGGGAGATTTAGCTTCCAGTAGACCTTGAGCTTTATTATATGCTCACTGTAATATATTAGCATGGTAATGGCACTTCCACAGGCGCCATGACAGTTCTGAGGCTGACCATAAAAGGTCAGAAAGTGGGCGGTGGCCCAGTTCCCAGGAATCCCAGCCTCTTCCCCAAAGTAGTTGGAATAAACCTCCCACCTGTTAGCGTATGAAGCTACCAAGCCCGTAAAAACTAACACCACCATGCCTCTCGGCCTCTCTTGCTCTCTCGCCATCAGAAATGGCCCGCACGCTGTCTATGGAGTGTGCATCTCTCTGAGTAAATCTACTTTTACTCTACTATGGCTCTCTCTTGAATTCTTTCCTGCGCGAAGCTAAGGGCCCTCACTTGGCAGGCCACATCCCAGGGACTTGGCCAAGACCTAGGACACGACCATCCTCCTGTGCCCAACATTTTCATGTGTCACCTTCACCTGGTTAAAGGGCCCCAGGAGGGTAGTTTTTCTGTAACGGCACACTTCTGCCTTCTTTTTTTCTTAAGTACTCCTATCTACTCAGTATATTTCTTTTAGACTGTTTTTTACCACAAGCCTGAGCACAGAAAAATACACAGGTCTTGATAGTCCCACATGGCCACTAGGATATGAAACAACGCTTGGGGACGGGATAGGGTCTTCCTCATTCTGCATCTCATGGGTCTAGCACAGTACCTGGTACCACCTTCTGGGCTGTTTAGTAAACTGCTGTTGATGTCAATGGGGATGACATGTTGCAAAGAAATCTTTCTTAACTCCTATACTTTTTCCTGAATAACCCACTCCCTGATTCTTCACATATTAGTTATATTCTGGATTGTTGCTGGGAAAATAGGAATGAAAAGATGTGGCTTTTATGTTGGTAGACAAAATTCCCACTGCTGATTATATTTCAGGTGTTCTGGTTAATGGCATTATATTCCTACAGAAAGAACGGTGCAGAAAGGCCAATATCGCTCACTCTCCTCCTGTAAATCCTCCGGCAAGCACAGGCCGAACCACACAAGTTAGCACTTAGTTACTATAACTCAGCATCCAGCTCCTTCACAAAGACTTCTCTCCCTACCAAGGCTGTAAGTTCCTCAAAGGTTCTGGTTTGCACTTCCTTTAAGACTCGAACGTCTAACACAATGCTGAATAAATAAGGGCCGGTCAACTTTTAAAGAATTGAGTGACTGCCCGGGGTGATCTCAGTGCGCACAGTCTCCACCGGGTAGTGGCTGTGGCCGTGCTTCCAGAGGCTGTTGTCCTTGGCTTCAGCTGTGCTGCTTTCCTAGACGTCCTGTGCTTCTTACCGAATTGAGTCACCTCGTTTCTGCTGCATGTGACCTGCTGGCCATTGTCGCTTCCTCCAGAAGTCAGTAGATAAGTCAGAACAATGCTAATAAAACCAAAAATAATAATAGCAAGGCCTAATTTAACTTTTATAATGTACCAGGTTCTAGTTAAGGACTGGATGTGCCTTATTTCATCAATCCGTTGGCCACGTCCAATTTGCAGATCAATAAACTGAGCTGAGAGGGAATAAGCAATTCAGTCACAAACTCAGCCAGTGAGGGTTGAAACCAGAATTCAAACCCAGGTAGTCTGACTCCAGGACCCAAGCTTTTAATGTCCTAAGACTATGAATATAATTCTCTAGTAGACTCATCACTTTCCCTCTAATTTGGTAAGCCTGATAAAGATATGGTAGTTCTATTATTCCCTATCATTTATAAAGTTGGAATTGTGTTGTCTTCATTGAATCCCATCTGATGCATGCTTAGAGCATTGTAAGTATCTAAACTTGGTAGAGAAAACATGACCCAATACCCTTCAGGAGTTTGCAATCTACATTTGGAGATAACAGCTATAATTTACTGAGCATTTGCAGTAGACACTGAAATACATTATTTGCAATCCTTGCAAAAACCCTATGAGATAAGAAAAATGAGATCCTGAGAATTTAACTCACTTGCTCAGGGTACAGAGCTAGCAGTAGCTGAGCTAGGCTCTGATGCCTCACAGGCCACTTTGAACATCAGTATAGTTATGCTCCAAGTGGCTGGTGACCGGAGCCTGATTGATAAGCCATCCAACATGACTATGAAGTCCAAAATGAGCCAAAAATTGGGGAGAGGATATAGCTCAGTGGTAGAGCGCATACTTAGCACACGCAAGGTCCTGGGTTCAATTCCCAGTATCGCCATTAAAAAAATAAACAAAGCTAATTACCTCCCCTCCCGCACAAAAAGCAAAAAAACAAAATGAGCCAGAAACCCTCTAAGCATGAACATCAGAAATTACAACCACTTCAATAAAAAATTAATTAATTAATGAAAAATAAAAGAAACAACAACCACAAATAAATTAAGAAAAGACAGAATTGTAAAGGCTATAAAATCTTCTCAACCTTTGATCCCATTATAATTCCCCAATGATAGAGTCTCCAAGTAGTAGAATGTCCATATCAAACACTACTCTTGTTTGTTCATCCTGTAATACTCCTACCAAGATTAGCATGGGTAAGAACAAGCTCCCAAATTCTAAATGATGTAAAGTGAGCTATGGCCCCTGGCTGCCCTCTTTGTCTATTTTTTTTTTAACCATGGACATGTAACCTGATAAAGATACTCCATGCGTTGGCTAGGGTGCAATTCCACTGCCAAAGTCAAGTGCAAAAGGAGCCCCCTCCTCTGCACTGATGGTATGGTTTTATTACCAAGAAGCTGGAGCAGACCTTAGAAACAGCTACATCTCTAGACTAGCCCTAAGCCAGGTGACAGTAAGTGTATCAAAGTGAAAAGCACCAGTTTAGCATGAAGTCCTAGTAAACGTCTGTCTAATAGGTCCGCTTATTTGGACCTGAATTTTTCAGCCAGATTATGTTGGCCTGGCCCCCTGAGATGAAGTCTTACTCCAAATCAGATGTTCTCCAGCTGTGGCTCTCAACACTAGCTGCATGTCAGAATCACCTGGGAAATTTTTTAACTTTCAAAGACCAATTAAAACAGAACTCCTGGAATCAGACTCAGGTATCAGTATATTATAAAATTATCAAGATGATTCAAAATATAGCTAAGGCTGAAAACCACTGTTCTATAGACACCTTATAGCTTATGCTAGTCACTTTGACTTAAGAGAAACCTGTTTATAAGTGACTAATTGTTTGAACCTGCTTTCAATATTTTTTTAAGATAAAAGTGTCTCTTCTATAGCTTATGACACAGAGCAGTAAGGTTTAGACAAACCCTTTAAGAGTCTGAGGAGACTCAATATACTTTCAGGGTGGAGAGGATATGATCTTAGCAGCTCTGGGGCCTACTTCTGCAAGGAAGTAGAATGATTCCTGGCCTGGGAAAAAATAATAAGTAAGGCTTCTAAAATTTCCCAGTGGCATGGCAACTCTGTTAGTGTATATCTGTATATAAAAAAACCTACAGGGCCTCCTCTCTCAGAGCTACACTGCATATTTCTGTGTCAGGTGCCAGGCAGAGAATTCAATCAAAAATTAACCAAAATCTGCCCTCAGCAATAGTCTCCTGGATACATCTGATATTTGAAACACAGTCTACAGGCTATAGTCTCTAAATTCCATCCTTGTATGAAGTTACATCATTAAAAAAACAATGTACTACGATTATGCTAGCTTACGGCTTCCAAAACATACCTTGACTAAGATTTAATTTTATGCTTTCAGCTTTTATGGAAGGTCTTGATGAGAAAACATTGATAAACATTTCGGTATCTTTTTATAAAACTAGATTTTAAAATATTGTCTATTTTAATGGATTTTTCTCATATAACGTTTATAAGAAAAATGCCTCCTACGGTTTGGGACCAGGAATCAGTAAGTGTCTCCAGTCCAATTGGGGTGTCTCTTTAATCAAACATTGACTAAACTGTACAACTCTACATAGATCACATGGTGCCAGTCACAAAGCCCAAGAGTTAATCCTGAGCTCATTGCATTTGAGGAAAGCATTTTAATTAGATACCAATTCCCCAAGTTCATTGTACTAAATGCTGACTGTGTCACCTTTCACACCAACCCAGCCCTCCCCCTGCCCTTCCATCTCTGTCAACTGCACGGCCATTCCCCCAAACACTCAAGCTGGAAACCTCAGTCACCTCTATTTGACTTCTCGCTGTCCTTTTTTATTTACATCCAATTACTTGATGAATGCCACAGACCACAAATTCACATTGATCAGGATTTTGTCTGTTTTACTCGCTGATGTGTTCCCTGCCCCTAATGTAGTATCTGACACACAGTAAATGTTCAACAGATACTTATTGAATGAATAAATTTCTCTAGATTTATTTCCTTGCCTCCTAGTCTCATTAGTCTTTTGTCCCCTTCCAATTCTCTCTGCCATCACTCAAGTCCAGGTACCACTTTTCCTTGTCATTAAATAACACTCTAATCTGTCCCGACTTAGCCCACATGTTCCAGTCAATCCAAGTTCAGCTGCTGTAAGCAAGCTTCCTAACATACCTGAATATGCTCCTTCCCTGTTCAAAGGCCCCTCTTGAACAGGGTGAGTGTTTGACATTATTCTTACATCTGCTTCCAACAATAACTACCTGGTATGAGTGAAGAGAAGTGGGAGAAGGGGCCAGGCCACAGCAGCTGGGAAGGAGGATGCTGATTAGAACTAAACACAGGGTCAGGATAGGGACAAACAGCTTACGCACCTATCAGGTTGTGGGACTGAAAGGAGGTTACGTATGTAAAAACAGGTTAAAAGGGTAAAGCGCCACAGACAGGTATGTTTCATTGTCAGTAATACTTGTTCCTGAAGATAACCCGGAGTCATCGAAAGAATGCAAATGCATGTCAGAGAAATGGATGTAGCATTTTAGGAAGACTTCTGTCAAGTAGGATTTCATTCATAATCTTACTAGCTCGTAACAATCCTTGTATCAGCAGAGGAGTTTGTGGTTTACAGTGCACGATTTCACATGCATTAATCAGCTCATGCTTTTCATTCCAACACCCTGAGAGACAAGCATTAGCATCCTCAAGGGGAGACCGAGTCTCAGAGAGATCGGGTGATGTGGCCAAAAGTCGCCCAGCTAGTAAATGGAAGTATGTGCTCAAAGTAATTTACACCGTGGAATTTATCTGTGGGCACGGTCTTGTCTCTGTGTTACCATGAACTAAAACCCTAGACGTGGGGTGCCAAGTCTGGTACCTTCGTCACTCCCTCGCACCCCGCCACTGCTCTGTGTGGTTCTGGGGCGTATCACTCACCATATACTAGCAGCAGCAGCAGTACTGGCAATCTACTTCAAGTATTTCATGATCCAGGCAAGCATGCATTACTTCCTTTAATCCTCACGGCAACTCATTGAGGAAAATAATATTATTATCTCTTTTTACATCTGATGATCTGAGACCCAGAGAAGCAACTTGGCTAAGGATACACAGCTACCAAGTAGGGCTAAAATTCAACCCTGGGCATGCTGACCTGAAAACCGGAGTATTTAACATCATTATGCCATGTGCCCTAGAACTTTAAACATCTCCATCTTTCTAAATTGTCCCCCTTTAATAGTGTCCTTGGTCTCCCCTTGCCACTTCTTTAATTTTGATCCTGTAGGTTGAACGAGTGGGGTCCTGATAAACAGGTGAGTTAATGATTCGCGAAGAGTCCTAGGCACTGTGCGTTCTTTGAGCTCCATCGCTGATTTGATCTCACTGGGTTTTACGCATCTTTCCCTTCTTACTTCATAGACTCCTAGCCTTATGAGAAATCCTGTAATCAAATCCTCTTATTTAAGTGACAAAACTCTGACTCGGAAAGTTTCAGTCCCTTGTTCACAGACCACAGCAAGAACAGTATTGAGTCTCCAAGTTCCCAGGCCAAAGCTCCAGCCCTTTCTGCCCCACGCCAAGCTAGGGATAAACGGAGATGCTGAGAAGAAGCGCCCTCTCTCAGATTAGTCAAAGCACTGGTGGTGCCCTCTTGGCTGAGCTCGCTGGCTGCTGTCTCTTCGAAGGCAAAGTATACAGGAAAGGCTTCATAGAGCCTGGTCCACTTGTCTTCGATGTGGAAGTATTCACTTGATAGTTTGGGTTGAAAAAAGACCCCATTTTAGCCCTTAATTGAAGCATCTGGCAGCCACAGGGAACAGAAGAATCACATAAGCAGCGGGCTAGCTCCCCAGTGTTATTTTCTGACAGGAGGGGAAAGGTGTTCTGTTACAAGAAGGGAAATGAAATGAGGCATCTGGGGGAGGGCGCTTTCTTAAGTTTAGACTCCCGGGTGAGCTGTTCTGTGAAGTGGTCACTTCACTAAGAACATCTGGTACATCATAACCATTACTTCGGGTGCCATTTTAAAGACTTATTTACACGGAATGATCTGTTTCGGCCTCTTCTATTTACAAACCCCAGTTTGCCAAGCCTGACTCATTTATCAGCTATGTGACTAGGACAGGCTGCATTTCTAGGCTGAGCTGGAAAGTGGACGCGACCAAGAAAAATGCAGCCTTCCGGCCTCAGGCCATCAGATTTTGTTGTTCTGTTTTCTCTTTCTCCTCTGCCTTCTTTTCCTCTTTTTTTTTTTTTTTAACTGCCCTTCCATAATACACATAAACTTAAAGGAAAAATATAATTGAAAACATTGCTTATATTTGGCAAATACCACGCTGACTGCTAAAGAGATTATTTTCAGGCTGCCTACCTAAGTGTTTGATTCTACATTTCGGAGCCCAGGCAGATATACAGAGTTAGGGTCCACAAAGTTGTCAGAGGAGACAGAACCTTGCTCCTTGTGGCCCTCAAAGGACTTCTTTACTCATGGTTTCAGTAAAAGAAGGAGTATAGGAATTTAAGACAAATAGGATCAAACGACCGTTTGCATCTTAAGTGGTGGGTGGGAAAGGCAACCCTTAGGTGTGAAGGGGGTTAAAGTCTTAATGGATGTCCATCCTCCAAAATCTGTATCGTCCACTCCTGAATAACTGAGCACTGACCTACACTTCACACAGTTTGCATTCACCCAGAGGGTTTGCAAGTGGTGGCTCTGAACTCCCAATCTCTCCTTGAGAAGTGAGTTGTCAATTTAAAAGCAGTCTCTCAAGTTGACCCAGAAAATTGACAAGATGAGTAAAGATTTGCGGAGAGAGAGATTTTTTTAAAAATAAAACATTAATTAGATCTTGTTTTCAATTATATTTTTCTTTTTTTTAAGTTATTTTTAAATGTATATATAGTAAATTGCACTTTTTTGGTGTACAGTTCTATGAGTGTCAACAAATGCCTAGAGCTGTATGATCGCCACCACAATCGAGACAGTCCCATCACCCAAAAACACTGCCTGGAGTACCCACTGTCCTCACCCAGCCCCTCAGCCCTGGGCACCGCTAATTTCTTCTCCAACCCTAGCATTGTACTATTTCCAGAATGCCATCTGAATGAAATCATATAGCTATTTGAGTCGGATTTCTTTCACTAAGCATAATGCATTTGAGATTCATCTACGCTGGGACATGAATCCATACTTTATTTTTACTGCTGAATAGTCCATTTCATGGGTATACCAGGGTTTCTTTATCCACTCACTAGCTGAAGGACTTTGAGCTGTTTCCAGATGTTGCTGATTGCAAATAAAGCAGTTATAAACATTCACATGCAGGTGTTTGTGGGAAAATAAGTTTTTCTTTCTTTTGCCCTAGGAGTGCAATGTCTTGGTCAGATGCTAAGGGGATGTTTAACTTTATAACAAACTGCCAAACTGTTTTCCAGGGTAGTGGTACCATTTTACATTCCCCTCAGCAATGTATAAATGACATGGTTTTTCCGTGTCATTTCCAGCATTTATGTTGCCACTATTGTTTACTTTAGCCATTGTGATTGATAGGTATGTTGTAGTACCCCATAGTGGTTTTAACTTGTATTTCTCTCATTATTAATGATGTTGAGGATCTTTCCATATGCTTATTTGCCATCTGTATATACAGATTTTTAAAATAGTCTTTTCTGATTTCAAATGTCATACATAAAAAATTTAAATATTACGGAAATATGTTACATTGAATACAGAAATTTCCTTTAATAATTTTACTTTCTAATCATAGCTACTGTTAACACCTTAGTGTGTATTCCTCCACTAATATATATATAATACTTATGCAAGCGCTAAAATGGTGGTATTTTATACATACTGTTTGAAAACTTGCTTTTAATTACTTAATAGTATTGGACAGCTTTCTACATTGTGGCATTCAGTTGCCTTGTGTTGTATTTTCTAATAAAACAGAAATTTATCTGATTTTAAGTCCAAAAAGTCACATTTTGACAATTCCATATCTGTAAACATAATAGCAATTAGTACTTCTAGTGTATCATAGTAAAATTTTGAAGTTGTACAAACTTCTGACGAAATCATACATTGCACACTTCCAAGCTCTGAACTAAGACTTCCATTGCAGCAATAAGGACTATTTTAGAAAGATATATGAATTATGTGGAAATAAAAAACAAAGCCCAGTTAATTTCATGTTTCTGTCTTAAGAAACTTGGCATATGCATAGCTGCTCTATCATAAGGAATAGCAAGACTGCAGAGAAATTTATTACACTGCACTATTGCTCCCCAGGGCTTTCCGTAATAAACTGGTTTTGGTAGGTACTTCTAATTATTTCACTTAAAGGCAATTCCTTTCTGCATCAATCACTCCTATTAATTCATCATATTCTCCTGGGGGTTAAATTATTATCAGTGTCCTTTTATGAATGATTTCATAGAGAACAGATAAGCAAGCAAGGGAAAGCAAGTGATTTGTATCTTGTGACTTAACCTTAGACCCCCATGCTTGTTTAAATCTAGGGAAATAAAGGGAAAATGCTGACAATATGGTTATTCTCAAGTAGAAGAGGGTTTTTGTTGTTGTTGTTTTGATTTTGGTTTTTTGTTAGACAGGCATATTTAATCTTAGAAGGCTATTGAGAAGTAGGAAAGAAAAGTGAAATATCAGAGACCTTAGTGGGTATTTCCTCTCTCTCTCTTCTAGGAGTATTTAATCTTTTGGTTTTCTAAGCAAATCTCTTGCAGCTGCTTAGTTCTCTGTTCGTGCCAAGGACCCTTTGTTTATACTAACTGCACCCAAAGAATTCTTCTTACACAAGTTGTACTACTTAAGCTCTTTTGCAAGTCTCAGACTTTATCACATCCATGGGGAAACAGAGCCATACTTTTCTTTCTCAACATTCCTTCTGGTCAAAGGAAAATGTACAGGATTTAATTTCTTAAGTATCAAGACTTAACCTAAGACTGCTTGTGACTTGCACGTATCAATGTATGAGAAAACTCTGATAAGCCTTTGGGTAGCTATACCTACCATTTCCGTGTAAAGTGAATGTAGAGTAACAGCTTTAAGCAGGGACCAGGGACAACAGTTTTGTCCATCTAGTGTCAAGTGGCTTTTTTAACCTCATCCTAAAATCAGCAAGAACCAGAGTCTAAGAAACAATAAAAACAACTGGACCAAATTCTCCTGGAGAAGATTGGTTCTAGACATGCATCCATAAGTTCACAACTTTTTAATTCCATGAAAAATATACTTCTTTTGGATCTATTTTTAAAGCCCTTGAAGATTAAAAAAATCATTTTTTAATCATCAGATCCTCAAATTACACAAGAATAGAGCAAATTTTCAACTTCTAACATTTTTCCTGAAAGCTCAAAGACTGTGAACAAAAGGAAGTTCATTCTGTCTAGCTGGGTCTGTTCCTCCCCGAAACTTACTGTCACATAAACATTTGGATTATAAATGCCACTAACTTACATTGTCTCTTTTGAAGTCTGTTCAACCATTTTAGAAATGAAACAGTCAAAGCTAGGAAGGGTCAAGGAACACATCCAAGCACTGATCTTGCTGAAGGTAGATTCAGTCCAGGCCCTTCCATTCCTCCACATACTTCTACTGTACCACCGGTGCTTTCTCAAGATAACACAGAATATAAAAACTAAAACACAGGCAAGCATTCCAATGTTTGCTATCACCCAGATACCAGTGACTGATAGCTTTATTTATTTATTTATTTATTGGCATCATATACATAAAACTTCATCTCTGTCCAACCTTGCTTGGCAAACATCACTTCTCTCCAGCCTCCTATTTATTTCCCAGCTCCTCCCCAAAAGTGCATCATCTACAGGACACACAGACTCAGGTCCAGCCTCAGTCTGCCATACCTCCCTCACTTGTGGGCTGCGTGACCTTCACCAAATCATCTGAGCACTCTGAGCCTCTGTTTCCTCATCTTTGTGAAATAAGGGAAACAACAACAATCTCCCCAAAATGGCTGCAGGGAAAATTCGGTGAGAAGTGCCTGGCTGGGTAAGGGCTCAGTCTCAGTGTCCTACAAGAATAAATGTTTGGGAATATGAACAGTAGAGAGACTGCAGACCTGGTCACTAAGTGGTGAGTGACACAAGTTCGCTCCAGGCTCCAAAATGTATTTGATGACAATACAGCACACAAGGGAAGCTGTGATGTGCTGGAGGCGGCTGGTATCAGCAATAGTTGATTTTGTGCATTTCTTCCAGCTCTGTTCTCAGTGAGGTCAAGTTGGTAGCTTGACATAAGCCATGGTTGGGGGTATTTACGCTACAGGAAACTGGCAAATGCTATAAAGCAGACCTCCCCTTCCCTCCCAGCGAGCCAGCAGTTGGCTATTGGCCAGCATACCACTGATAGAGACCAGGCTTTGAAGTCAAACAGATCTAGGTTTGTATCCAAACTAAATTCTACCACTTACTAGAATACCCTAGGATGTGGGTGGACTTGAGCCGTCTGAGTCTCTGGTTCCTCACCTTAGTACTAAATAGTATTAAATTTGGAGATTGCTGAAAAAAATTAAATGAGATAAGGTATATGAAATACTTAGATCAGGATCTAAGACCTAGCAATTAGTAACATCAAATAGTAGATGACAGTGGTTGTTATTGTTGTAAAAAGTCTGGAATCTATTAAAACTCAGCTTGGTCCTATACATTTCCCTTCTCTTGCATGATACTGAATAAAGACACAAATGTGATTTTAGAGGGAATTTGTCAGCCTAGGTTAGGAAAGAATTTGTCTCATGGAAAACATTTCTATTCAAGTTCTTTTATTTTATTGTCTCTGAGAAAATATTTAAATAAATTTGACCATCTAAACAAAGACAGTTTTAAAGCCAAAAATCTAAGTGCTCTGAGCCTCCTCTGAGCATTTTTCAACAATGTTGGGCCCAAAGCCAGAACACGTTACAACTTTTCTGAACCCACCCCACCCTCAACAGCAGGCCTCCCCCAGAGAAAAGAATTTGATACCCTGCCAACAAGAGAATCTTCCTCCTTACTCTATCTTAAGGCTTTCATCCTTTTTTGTTTTTTTTAAAAAAAAAAAGCTAAAAACTTGGGATGTAGCAGGCTCTAAACTATCCAAATGCACAGAGCCCAGAGAAAGGAATATTCAAAATATAAAAATCTGTGGTTCAGAAGCCGGTGGATGAAAGGCCTGGGCCTGAGGTCCCCCTTTTGTCTGCAGGAGTATCCCAGACCACCACTGGGCTGGGTTCCCTGTCCACTTCCCTTCCCTCAGGTTCCTCATCATTAAGGGAGTAGCTGGTCACCCTCCTACTGATGCCCTTGGTGGAGGCCCATTGTAGTGGCTCAAGGCAGTCCAACTGGACAGTTGGGTGAAGGGTCATTCATTTTTCACTCTGTTGCCAAGGCATGCAGGCATAGGGTGGGATCATGAGAGAGCAGACGTGACTGAAGGACACTGGCCAAGCCCCGGAAGCCACACTCCGTGAGCTGATGCAGGAAGGATGTGGGAAGCATGGTCCCTTGTAGGTCCTACAGTGTTCTGGGGAAGTTCTCTCGCTTCCTCTCTATCTCACCATCTACCTCCTGCTTCTGCTGGAGGGATGGTCAGGAGCATATAATGTGTCTGATGTACCCTAAAGCAGGGTAAAATCAAGATTTTCTATGGACAGCTGCTTCTTTATCCTTATACAGAATTTCTCTGGCATCATGTTACCACGAGCTATACCACCACTGTTCCATTTCCAAGGAAGCTGACAGACAGACAGAAACGTAGAATCGCACTTTATTCCACGGACAGGACTCCGAGGGGTGAAATCCTTTTTCTACAAGTTGCATAACTTGTTAACTGACTGCACCCAGAGCTCAGATTTTTTTTTTTTTTTACTTCTTTCCAAGCACAACTGTTCCAGTCCACACAGTGACTGCAGCTTTTCATCTCCAAGACCTTACACTTCATGTCTCCTTCTCTGAACTGACTTTCAGAATTCTGCTTCTTTAGGCTAAACTTGAACCAAATTCCCACACAGCAGTTAACGCCCACTGCCTCGCTTTCATTTTCTAGGAACACCAACCTCCTTTTGGATTCATTTCTTTCCGTGCAGAGGGTGGACCCCAGGCTCTGGCCCTATAGGTCTCCCAGTGTAATCAGCCTTCTTTGGGTCTCTCTGGCCCTAGACTTTCCCCACTCACAGTCTCAGGCTGCCAGGCCTGGCTGCGTTCTTACAACCTTAGCTGGGTCCTAATCTCTACTCAGATCACTCTTCCTCACCCTCTGTGTGCCTCCCAATCATGCACCAGAGACTGGCCTGGGCTTTTCCCACCGTCCAGGCTTCCTGCCAGCCCCCAACTCCTCTGAAAAGCCTAGAGAGATGAATCACAGCATATTAAGAATGAGTTGATCCATTAAAAGTTATGTCATTCAAAGCTCTCATTCTACAGAGAAGGACTCGAGATCACTGATGCTCAGAAACTGAGCAGCTCAAGTCCCCTGGCCCACACCTTCCCTTCGGGTAGGTAACATATCATGTCCATGACAGAGAGGAGGCACTGGAGATTCAGAGACATAACGTGATTTGCTCATGATTATAGCGCCAGCCAAGCCAATTTTACAGCAATGCCCTCTTCCTCTTGACTCCCTACCTTCAAGTTGCTCTCTAACCACACTTCCTCTTAACCACTTTAAAATATCTCCATCACTTTCTCTCCTCCTTTTATTCAACAAGTGTCCACTGAGCATCGACTATACAGTCAACATAAAAGATGACGATGATTCACCCCATCTTCCTAAATCCACCTCTCCTTCCTAGAAGAACCCAGAGTTTCGCCTATCCTGTTTCAAATAAGGAAATTTTATCAACCTCCCAGATGACATTATTTATGAGATGTATTAAATATATTTATTAAATGTCTCCTCTAAACTCTGTTGGTTTTCTCCATTACTCATTAGGAACCAGGGCTCCTCAACCTCATGCTTCAGACAAGGAGCAGGTAGATTTTAGGTCTAGCTCCACTGCTGACTTAACCTGAGTTCCCCACAAAGAAGAGCCCAAAGCTGCTTTCGATGTTACTACTCTCTCAGGGGGTGTGCGCTCAGGTAGCAGGCCTGACAGACAAGGAGAGGGAGGCAGGCAGGAAGGAGAGCCAACGTAGGGCTACCAGATAGAGTTTTCTGCCATTAAATTCAACTAATGCCTTGTTACTCTTTGGACTGTCCTTTAAAAAGCCATGATGTGAGCTGTGTCTTGGGGAGGGATAAAGGAAGAAGAATTTATCCCCTGTTCCCTTCTTCTATTGGTCAAACGTTTGCCCCATGGAGCATTACTGCCTTCTGCACCTCCAGGTCCCCCTGGGTGAGTACTGAATAGGGTCTGTCCCACACCTCAACATCAGTAGAGAAGCTATGAGGCTGGAGACAAGAGGGTAAACATGTGGGGGTGGGGGGCGCTGTCAGGGTGCACTTGCACAGTTTCTCTGAGCCCACAGCAGTGCTGGTTCCCACAGTGGGGCTTGAACAAAACCAGGTGAGACCTGATGCCGGTGTCTGATAATGACTCTTAACATTGCTCCTGCTCTCCGTTTCCTTACAAAGAGAAGAATGACAAAAATTGTTTGCGGTTGCTTTTGACCTTTCTTTAGCCATGGTTCTATGGTCATGAGCCTGAAAGGGTTAGGCTGAATGAACTTAGTACTGAGCTTCCATGTTATCATACTCATGCAAAACTCATCTCTTCATAGATCCTAGGGGTCAGGGTTGGTAAGACTCATCTTCTAATTGACCGGATAACCATCTGTGGCACTGCAGAAGAGAGGTGTTCTGTGTCTCTTTTTTAACTTGAATTTTAATGATTAAATCCCTGCTATTAAGAATTGAAACACATACTCTCTCTGCAAAGGATATGGTTTTACTGCAATGTACTAGGAGTGTCTTTATAGACTATTAGTCTTGCTAAAAAATTTTTGCCAGAAATCATGGATTAAGAATGAATCTCAATAAAAAGTAATCAACTTTGACATATGTTTCCAATTTTAAACAGATTCTATCCATAATTCTCAATGACAGATGCAGTTGCTTCCCCTTTTTCTCTGTTAGTGGAATCCTGATTTTGTTTCAGTAGCCACCTCTCCCTCAGTGGCTCAGGGTTAGGTCTTGATTGTTCTATATCTGGCCAGGTGGTCCCATTTGGCTTGCAGGTAATTCATTTGGGTGTGGACAAAGCCACCAGTCAGGCCAGTGAGATGTGAAGGGGAGCCAGCTGAGGGGCTTTGGGGACATATTATACTTGATCTTAAAAAGGTAAACAAAGATGAGGAATTACTTTATTGCCACTGGAAGTTGTTGAATAAGAATGGGATACTTGGCGCTTCTACAGCCATCTTGTGACAGGAGAAGAGCCAACCTGAAGAGGAGGCAGATACCTTAATATAGTGGAAAGCTAGAAGGACTCTGATGATGTCTTTTAGTCACTAAACTAACCAGCTCTGGGGCTGCTCAACCTGTGGATTTGTTAAATGGGATAATAAATCCTTTATTGTTTGGGCCAGTTGAGTCTGGGTCTCTGTTATTCACAGTTGAAAGTATCCGGGTGCAGTAAGTCAAGCTAAGTGGTTTAGCTGGGGATTCAATGTACAATTAATTCATATTGGAGTGCAAACCAGAAAGATAGACTGCTTAGAATCAGTTGTTCTAGGATAATTTTATTTAATTTTTTATGACTTTGGAGGGAAATTAATATTATCTTCTTCTAAATTTTTCTAATCTAAAATGATCTATTCCATACCATAGAAGTTCAGGGTCTGAGTCTTTACTTCTTTTCCATAAGTTAAAGTGGCCCCAGAATTGTTTCCTGAGGATGATTTTGCTTCTGCCATAGTTCTTTCCAGACAACTGTCCTGGTTGGTCTCCTAATTTCAGTAAAGATCATACTCCTGCCCTCAGCTCTACTGATTGCCAAGGCATTTGGATCTGGTTTTAATTAGCAACCGAGAATATCACTACTCCAAGTTTTTGCTAAATATTACAACTTTCAACTCTCTGTGGTCCAAGACTTATCCAAAGCTCAGCTCAAGAATGGAGTTTGCCAAAAGGCACTTCATCCATCATTCTACTGGAGGTTAGAAATTGTGCCCTGGGCTCAAGCAGACTGTCCAGCAACCATGGCTGTACTGTCATGCCTCCTTTCCTCTCCCAAGGTGCCCATCAGCCATCAAATTATATTCTGAAGTTATATTTTCAATTGAACAAACAGTCATCAAAATTCTGTATCACATATAACTCTACTGAAGCAAACGGCTCAGAATCTGAGAGGAGCTCTAGTCAAAGAAGTATAGTCCAGCAACTGAAAAGTAATTTCAAAATAATGCAAACTCTAACATGTTTCTTAATCACAGCAAAGGCAACACACATTTCACAGAATATTTCTTAAAATCTCATCTATAAGTTCACAATCTTGATTGTGGTGATAATTTCTTGAGGGTCTACATATATCAAAATTTATCAAATAATACACTTTAAATATGTTAAGTTAATTATTTGTCAACTATTCTTTAATAAAGTTGTAAAAAAGTAATAAATAAAGCAATCAGAAAAATGCCACCTGTGTTCAACCATCATAACTACAGTTCCTACAGAGTCTCTCAACTCCTAAATCCCTAGAAAATTCCTGACTTTCCTGCCCTGCCTATCCATAGTCCTTCCCCCTTCTGCACTTTTTCTTATCAATTCTTCATTATGAAGCCTCAGAACTGGTGTCCTAAAGGCAGGAGGACCCTGCTTAGAATACAGGGAGGAAGAAAAACTAACTGGCCAAAGCCAGAATCTTCTTTGGGGATGGGTGGAGGTTTGGGAAGGAGAGGCTGGGAATACTCATTTTTTGCAGCCCTCACAAAGAAACGTCCTCTAGATGAATGTACCACTGGGACAATCCCTGCCATGCAGAGCGTGGATCTGGCCTATACCTTTTCTTAGAGTTATCTTAAGAAAGTAGGTACTCATCTATATTGACCTAGAACCCAACAAGTTGCCATTTCTTGAGCCTTCTTGTTTTGTTTTGTCTTGTTCCTAAGGAGACAACCTTTATTTAGTGAACACATTATCCCTTAGTTTGCAACTCCAAGTGGATGAAGTCTTAAGTTTGGCCCTTGTTCCAATGTTTCAAGGCCACCTGGGTTCTTGGTCTAACCATCAGAGAGAAACTGTGCTCTCAGCTCAGATCTGCAGTGACGTCAGTCTAAGCGCACAGCTGGCGCACAGCACTACAAATCCAGCATCCCATCTGGCAGCCCCCCGCCGTATCCGCCATATCATAATGACACAAGGACCCACATCCTCAGTCTCAGAGTGGTATCAGCATCCATGGAAGAAACTTCAACAACTAACTAAAATTTCAAAATAAAACAATCCCTGATTAGTATTTCTCAAACGTTATGAAGGAGATACATAATCAATAGCTGTGTTTCTTAAAACCATTTGGTTCTCCTTGTGCTTCTTTCTTGCCTCATGGCTCCTCCAAGCCAACTTCTCCTCCAAAACCTCCTAAAAGTGTCCCTCCCCCGACCTCAAGTTCAGACCTATACCTTGGGGTCCCATCCCTTTCCACTTCCTCTCAATTAGTCATCCACAAAATCCAGAAAAAAAATTAAAACTCTGCAAAGGCAGAACTGTCTTTACATGATGCATGAGGAGAAGGAACTATGTGAGCAAAGCCAAAATACTCCTTAAGGAGCAGGGAAGAGGGAAAGGCCAGTGGCATTCATATATTAATACATTTCCTCCATCACAAATCCCTGTAGGGATTAGGCAGAATATATCGTCTGTTACATCACTGTGTCCTCTTTCTGTGAACAGCAGGAAAATATTCACGTGTCAATGTCATGGAAAGCCATGCTCCTACTAAACAGTAGATCCATTTTCATGGGTACTGAGAATCCTCGACTGGTAGAGCTTCCTTTCCTGTGCAGGTTATTAAGAAGCCAAATTTACACAATAACCCTAGTCACATGCAGTGTAGTGTCTACAGCATGTCAACTCATGTGCTAATATCACATCTGGGTTTGATATTTCCTCCGCTTACTTCTCTCATCTATCAGGTCCCTCATCTATTTATATTCTACATAATTTCACAAGTGGTTTCAGATCCATTGTGGAATGAAGTGATGTAATGAATGAATGAATGGAAACATGTCTTTCCTTCTATCTCTTCCTTTACCAGGTTACACTTGCCTTTTCTCCTGCCTGTTTTTTTTTATTTGAAAATCTGATTCTTTTAAATTTATTTAATTTTTTTTTCACTTAGGAAATTCTAAGTTTTTTTCTTCCAGTTTTATTGAAATATAACTGACAGGCAGCACTGCATAAGTTTAAGGTATACAGCATAATGATTTGATTTACATACATCATGAAGTAATTATCACAGTAAGTTTAGTGAACATCCATCATCTCATATAGGTACAACATTAAAGAAATAGAAAGAAATCCCATGCCTTTTTAATCTCAGCTCTACTATGGTGCAAACCCATCTTTGTCCTGGGTTCCCTTGCTCTCTCCCAGTGACCTGGGATCAAAAGCTAGACGTCACCTCTGACTTTTCCCGTGCGCTCTCTCTCGGGAAGTCACAAAGTCCAGCCAGTTCTCACTGCATTTGCTGCTGCACATCTGTTCCTTCCTTTCCTGTCTCAGTGACAGGTTCTCATCTGGGCCCTCATCACCTCATGCCTAGACCACCGCAATGTTTCATAACTCATTTCCTTGGCTGCAGACCATGTTCACTCCAAACCACCCTGCAGATGCTGCACAATTATTCCGATCGCACCACCTGATGCACATAGACTCCTTTCTTGTCTTTCCTAAATTTGAACCCAAAACTCAAATTTTATTTTAAAAAAACCTGTTATGATTCTTTTGCATCTAAGCTGTCTTTTTTTTTTTTTTTTAAACAGAGGTACTGGGGATTAAACCCAGGACCTCACACATGCTAAGCACATGCTCTACCACTGAGCTATACCCCACCTCCTGAATCTAAACTGTATCTGAAGTTCTCCAGATAGTCCCTGGGTAACTGAAAAGATGTATCCCTTCACCTTATGCAAGGAGTGACACTAAAATAATAAGGTATGTTTCATGCTCTTCATATGTTAACGAGCTTTGTCAACACCACACGTGGCTGACACCATTGTGTCAATGTCTACCTTCTGAATCCATGTGCCAAATGAGCCTTTTCCTTTCTTAAGCAAAAACTAGACTAACCCCCAAATTTGGACATTTCGACCTATGCCAACCCCTTCTTAATCATTGTGCATTCAGAGCAAAGTTATATTTGAAGAGTACTTACTCAAAACTGGATGCTTACCATAAGCCCATTGCTTATGTTTCTCTTGACCCCCCTAACTGAGGCTTATCCACCCCATTTATCTGCTAGAGGCAGCCAAACAATAACCAGCACTTCAGGCTATTTGATTATCACCTATAAAATTCTTGTTTTGTCTGTTTCCTACAGAGTGGTTAAACGCTGCTCTGATTGAAACCCAGTAACTCTACCTTCCCTTCCTAATACACATTAATCTAATGACATCTAAGAACTGCTCTAAGCATGCCTTGTTCTGATTTAGCTGATGTTTGACCCAAATGACAACCCTAACATGATACTATTTGCCAATCGGTACATCTTAAGAATGATCAACGTATACTTAGTGCTGTATGAATAATAGATTCTAAATATTCTGTCCTAATTGATAGAGAATTCACCACCACTAGGCTAATTAAGATCAAACTGTCGTCAGTACCTCTTCCCATTAAACAGAACCTCAATGGCTGTTCCTGATTCTATTTTTTTTTTTTTTTTTTTTTTTGACTAATCAAAGAGCCTTCCTGTCCTTACCATACCAAAATGTGATCTGTTCTTTGGGCGTGGTGATCTACTCTTTCCAAGTATTCAAAGCATTTGAATTCTTTCATTTTCTCATACTTTATCAAGAGTTTTATATAACAACTTACCAAAAGTTGTCCAATATAGCTGATTCCATTGGTTTACACAAGGATTCCTGAACTATAATGTGAGATCCACAATTCATCTATGACAATGGCCCCACTATCAAATTAAAAGCAATGCAAACTTGAGTTGCTTATGAGGCTAGTATACATTTGTGGCCTAAAGTAGTTATAAATAATAAAATTGCCCTAGACTATTTCCTGGCCATCTAAGATGGAGTCCAATAATACTTAATGCATTTTCTTGTGCTTGGGTAAATACACCAAAAAAAGACAGAGCAATTAATCAATAAAGGGGATAAAAGTCACTTGGTTACTTAAAACTGATCAGATCAGTCCTTTGAGATTTATTCTCCTGATTGGGTCTAGACTGATGAAATATTGAATACAAAATCGGTTCCATTTTTTAAATATTTGTAATTATTCTCATACATGTCTGTCTTTCTCTGACCTTTACTGATGATACTGCAACAAAAAGGGACTACCACCCTCATGGTAAACTGCTTCTTCAGGACTTTGTTTTGACAAAACTGTTTATTGTCTCTCTCTGCCACTAGAAACACAAGTGTCACAAGAAGAGGAACTTTGCCTTGCTCACCACTATCCTAGATGTTCAGTATCTGGTTTCTAGATGCAACAGTACCTGGTACATAACAGATGCTCAACAAGAATGTGTTCAGCGAACAGGTCTCCCTCCTCTGCACAGATGGAGAACAATATAGAAGTATTCTCAACCTTGGAAGGGACAAGCCAACTGTCCTCTTGGTAGTGGCCAGGTGGCAGTGGCCATGCAGGGCGAGCAGCACTCCACTATCAGACAGACACCTCTAAGGGCTGTCAGAACCAGGAGTTCAGAACCTTGGTTTTGTCACTCATTGTTGCTTCCATAACCAAGACTAAATCTGAGGCACAACTGTGGATCTCTGGGCATCTCAAGATTTATTTGGGAAGAAAGACTTCAGAAGAAATTAGACTTTTAGTCAATTTCCACCAAGACTTAGAGTTAATGGAATCACAGTTGTGTTTATCAGCTTCAGACACTGCGATTGCACTCATATTTTCCATTTTAAATATGTATAAACAGCCTCCCTGATTCAACGGTAAATTTCTCAAGGGCAAGTATTTGGTATGAGTGGGGAGTTTTATTGGTTGATGATGGACTGAAAATAACCCCTAGAGGTTTAAATCTAGAGAAATGAAGAACATTAAAAGTAGGTCAAGATCTTCCTATCTTAGCCTATGCTCTACTCAAAGGCCCCTGAAAATAATTTTTAAACCATATGATGTAAGAGAATGCAGCAGTAAGAAGATTACCTGAACTAATATAACTGAACATCTAGGGGGAAGGGTATGGCTCAGTGGTAGAGCACTTGCTTAGCAAGCACGAGGTCCTGGGTTCAATCCCCAGTACCTCCATTAAAATAAATAAATAAATAAAAACCTAATTACCTTACCCCCAGAATTAAAAAAATATAACTGAACATCTAATGTGACCTGGTGGTGGTGTCTGCTTATTTATCTTTCAGAATAGCCAGAAATAAGCTTCTTTTTTTCTGCTTGTTATTCAGAGAGTAGCCCAAAAAAGAACCTGACCAAGAAAAATGGGGTGAATTTGATTTAGCTCCTGACTTCTTGTGTGAGTCTGATTCTGACATTTAACTTTCTTCCGACTATATTTCCTCATTTGTTAAACAAGGATCATATCTGTCTGTGTCTCACAGAGTTGTTGTAAAAGACTATATAACATATAAAGGCATTTATAATGTAAGCTCTTCTATATTAAAAGTGTTTGAGAGCTCCTTCAGTCACTGAATGCATTTTAAGCAGTATTCACGTTGTGGGCCATTTGCTATCACTGAAAAAAACCAGATGGTCCTCAATGGGGCAAATTTATACAGATAACAAGATCATTGGCTTTGCAAAAAATATATCAAAAGCAGAGTCCTCTGCCTAAAGTAGTCCTGAGAGTGAAGCCATCATTTCAGCCCAGAAATGTTCAGCTACAATTTCTGCAGGGTTTCCAAAAGTGGAAGGGAAATCAGCACCCTGGGATCATTGGAAGGTACATCTGGCCCAGGCCAAGAGCTTACCTGTGGCTTTTATTTCCACTCCTGGCTCAGAGCAAGCAGTGTTATCTCTGCTGATGCCTATCGACCCTATTGCTCGCTGCTAACCTCAGCTTCTTGCTAATACAGAGGAAGCGTTACCATATGGGAAGCCTTCCTCACAGGCTAGTTTAAAAAATTGGATGGATTGAGCAATAAATATCAGAAAAAATTTTGTAGATAAGTTCTATGCACAGGACATAAGACATTTATAAAGACTCCCCAAAGTTTCAAATATTTCCTGCTTTTTTAAAAACTTATTATTACCATGCAATATAGTTTGGGGTTTAATGAATACAAATCTAACTAAGATAAAGAAACTTTTTTTCCCCTGCTAAATGAAGCACAGAGAAGCCACATGTTAATGTGTTAATAATGTGAGAATCAGAACCAGAAAGAGCATCAGGGAGGTGTCTAGATGGCAGACACTTGGAAGGTTTTCTATTTTGTCTTAAAAGATTTTGCAAAGATGGATATTCTGTTCTTACCTCAAGTGGTCTAATGTTTGAGTGCTCTTAGATCAACAGAAATCTTCTCTTTGCCTGAGCTCTCCTTTGCTTCAAGTTCAGCAAACATTCCATCTCCTCCAAGGAAATGGAAAACAACTATCTAGCATTGTCCCCTTGACTACCGTTGAATATACAGTGCTGCTGTATATTTACGTATCAATACATAAAACCTACACAGTACCTTCATGAGAATGAATGGGAAAATATACCCCTTCAGGGTGGGTGCGTGTTCTGGCAAGCAGAAGATGCCTTAGTGTGAGAAAAATGTTCTCTTCATCCTGATGAATTCAGCCTAAGCCAGAGAAGCTTCCCAAGCCCCCAGTGGCCTTCTTGGCTTCAACCTTTTGTGCAGTGCACAAACCCAACAACTGTATAGAATAATTCTTCAGTACTAGAGGATCATCATGGTCACAGCCCCACTTTCTGTCAATAACATTGCCCACCATCTGTTTGTGTTTTGGAATTTACAAAGCTCTTTTAACATTATCTCATTTAATTCCTTCAAAAAATCAATTAAGGAGATAGTTCTATTGCATGGATAAGGAAACCTAGATATAGAAGCTTAGATGGGTTACAGTACTTGCTGATAAGTGGCAAGCCAGGCATTAGAGACCAAACCTGCTGTTTCACATCCAGTTGGTTTCTACAGCATCAAAGCTGCTCCTTCTTTATTCTGCAGTTTAAACACACTAGCTTTGGGGGCCATTTTTCATGTATCTATTTCTCCCCACTTACAATTATCTTTGTAGAATTCCCTTTCCCATGTCTTTTTAGAGCTTGGACCTTTCCCATGTCTTTTTAGAGCTTGGAGTTCCCAAATCCAGACACCATCACATATCAACTCACAAGTCAACAGCCTTTATGGAATGCAGGGTGAGGGGATCCAAAGAACCATAAAGCGTTGCCCCTGAGCTAGAGGTAAGCATTGTTTTCAAGTTGATAGGAGTGTCCTTGTTATAAAGCTTGCCTTTGTTTGCTTCTCTTGAGAATGTGAGTTACTATTTAACACTGCGACTTGATAACATTCATTAGAATGCTAATGCCATGCTTTCCCTCAGGCTTTCCCCATTTTGGACCTGTAGCAGTTCATTTGACATCCTAAGTGCCCATTTCCATGTAATCATTTATCATATTTATCTTTAATTCTTTCTCTGACATTTGATGAACAGCTCTCTCCTCATCCTGCATGATTTAGGGGCATCTACACATTTAGCCAACAGAAATTCAATTCTTGACTTCATGTCATCTGGGACAGCTTTCTTATATCTTCTACTGTCAACAGAACCCTGTGGTCAGAGTGTTAAGATGTGTAAGGCTCTGTCTCTAATGCACCAGAGCAGGAGTCAGCAAACTTTTTCCATAAAGGCCAGAGAGTAAATATTTTAGGTCTTGCAGGCCATATGGGCTCTGTCACAACTACTCAACTCTGCCATCCTAGCACAGAAGCAGCCACAGACCATACATAAGCAAAGAGGCATGGCTGTGCTCCAATACAGCTTGATTTATGGACACGAAAGTTTGAATTTCATGTAATTTTAACATGCCACAAAATATTATTTTCCTTTTGATTTTTTTTCCTGACCTTTAAACATCTAAAATTGAATCTTAGCTCAAAGACTGTACAAAAGCAGGCTAGGGCTTGGCAAGGTTTGCTAGCCCTGATACAGAGATGGATACTTACATTAACATATTGTGAGCTAGCTAGGTATCTGATCAGGGGTTAATACCCAAAATATGTAAAGAACTCATACAATTAAATAGCCAAAAAAAAAAAAAAAAAGAAAGAAAGAAAAGAAAAGAAAAATCCAGTTAAAAAACAGGCAGAGGAACTGAACAGACATTTTTTCTGAAGAAGATAGACATATGGCCAAGAGGTACATGAAAAGGTACTCATCATCATTAATCAGCAGGGAAATGCAAACCAAAACCACAATGAGATATTACCTTACACCTGTTAGAATGGTATCATCAAAAAGACAAGGGATAGTAAGCACTGTCAAGAATGCAGACAAAAGGGAACTCTTGCGCACTGCTGATGGGAATGTAAATTGGTGCAGCCACTGTGGGAAACAGTATGGAGGTCCTTAAAAAATTAAAAACAGAGCTACCACATGATCCAGCAATTCCACTCTTGGGTATTTATCCAAAGGAAATGAAGTCACCATGTCCAAGAGATATCTGCACTCCCACAGTCATCACAGCATTATTTACAACAGCCAGGACGTGGAAACAACATAAGTGTCCACTGACAGATGAATGGATAAAGAAAATGTGGTGTGTATACATATATTCAACCAAATATTAGTCAGCCATAAACAAGAAGGAAATTCTGCCATTTGCAACAACATGGATGGACCTTGAGGGCATTGCGCTAAGTGCAACAACTCAGAAAAACAACTACTATATGATCTCACTTATATGTGGAATCTGAAAAAAAAAAAACTCATAGAAACAGGGAATAGATTGGTGGTTGCCAGAGGCTGGGGGTGGGGTAGGAGTTGGGGAAACTGGGTGAAGGTGGTCAAAAGATAGAAACTTCCCAGTATAAGATGAATAAATTCTGAGATGTGAAGTACAGCATGGAGACTAAAGTTAACAATACTCTATCATATTTTAAAGGAGCTAAGAGAGTAGATCTTCAAAGTTCTCATCTGAAGAAAACAAATTTTTTGTTAACTACGTGAGGTGATGGACATTTAGCTAAACTCATTGTGGTGATCATTTCACAATATACACACATATCAAATCATCATGCTGTACACCTAAAACTAATACAATGTTATATGTCAGTCAGATTTCAATAAAACTGGGAAAAGAAAAAAAGAGTCCACTATCTTCCTCATATATTCTATTCATTTTACATATGGGAATGTATTCTAGATGACATATTTTTATGAAAAGCCATTAAAATATAAATAAAAATATTTCATAAATTTTAGATGCCCATGGTAATTGAGCCTACTCTAAACAGTGTCATTTATACATTGATAAATATTACATATATAGATAGACATCACTTATTAAAGAACAATTTGTTAAGTGCTTATTATGAACTTAGATTGACACATGAAAAAGAAAGGTGCACTCACTACCCTTAGGGAACTAAGACTTTGATGGAAAAAGCTTATATTAAACACACAGACAAATAAATATTCTTAGCTTGCAGACTGTACACAGCAAGCTAGGATTTGGCAAGGTTTACTAGCCCTGATGCGAAGGTCGATACTTACATTAACATATTTTGAGTCAGGAACAACTATAACTTTCATGCTCCACCTCTCAGTTTCCTGGGCAGTAAAAACACCAGAATCAAATCCTAAAGTCCAAAGGTAGAAACTAATAGAAATACCTTTAATGAAATAAATTTCAAATTCAACCTAGAAACAACTGCTCCCTTCAAGTTTGATTGTAGATTGCTGTAGCTAAGTATATTCATTTATTCAAATGAGGTTTCAGATTTTCATATTTCTCCTTTCCCTTCAAACTTTGGCTTCATGAAGTATTCACAGTAAGAAATACATGAAAATATGTTTGACTCCACGTTACTAGTAAATAGCTCCAGGCAGTGAGCACAGGCCTCTCTCCATGTTGCCCTTGGCTCGGATGTCTGAGTGGCCACGTCAGCCTCTCCTTCCTGTCTTGGGTGGTTTTAATTCAGTCCCACAGTCCAGGCTCGTGGTACCTGGTTTCTAGTTTGGTTACACGCTTCTGTGAGTGAAATAAATGATTCAGATTCAGGACCGTAGGCTCTGGACAAATCTTTTTCAAGAGGAACTTCAAGGTGGTAAGATGAACAGGGGAGAAAGATAAAGAAATGAAGAAATTGTCCATGGCAGAAAATTTAAAGTGGCCTCCCAGATCACCAGCCTCATTAGGACTTTGGACCTGAAAACACTACACACTGGAAAACGAAAACCTGTATCCAGTGGGTACACCTAGTTCAGGATTCAGCTCTGAGGTCTGGATCATAGACGGTTGTCTAAACCCTCCTTTTTGGCATAGCCCATTTCTATGAATATATCCTAGCAGAAGAATCAGCATAGAAAAAAGCTTTCAGACAAAGATACTCATTGTAACATAATTATGACAGAAAAAGGAAAACCTAAATAGGTAACCATGGGGGGAAGACTAAGTTAACTAAGCTGCATGTATTTGATGAGTAATGGAAGTATTTATAATACAAGGAAAAGTGAAAAAAGCTGGATATGAAACTGTATGTGCAGTATAATTCCCACTATTAAAAAGGACTTCTGCATAGAAAAAAATGGGAAGGAAATACTACAAATAATATAACCTTGCTCTTCATACTGTTATATACTTGATACCATCAGAGAGAACACATATGGAAAGGAAGTGAGATACTGCTTAGAGAAAAGCGCTAAACGTACAAAATGAGTGCAATAATGTAAAAAAAAAACTTTACATCAAGAGTATCAAATTTAAATACCTACAGGAGCCAAACAGGCAGCATAAACCAGTAAGAGAAACTGCACTGGGACAATTTTCAAGTTGGCAAGCACACACCCCTTCTGAGGGTGACTGCCTCTTCTCAGCAACGGATGTTTGGGAATGCAGTTCAATTTCTCAAGAAAAATTCTAAATCTGGATTTCATGTGAAATGGCTTCATTTCTGCATGTTAAAATTGAATTTAAATTATAAATATATTGCACGAACCAAATAAACCATGCCAGATATTTTTTTTTTGTTTTTTGGCCCAAAGGCTGCACATTTGCATCTTCTGCTCCATATATGAACAAATGCAAGCACACGCACATAAACAGACATTAGAGAGAGTCTGACCCAAATGCACCCGGAAACACTACATGGTAGAAAATGAAAACTCTGAATCCTGTGGAATTAGCTATTTTGGGCTTTGCTTCCATGTAGTCTTTAATATGCACAGATGCTTTTATAATGAAAACATTAAAGCATTATTTTTCACTGAAGAGTTTATCTTTTTTGAAGATTTCTCAGGATCTGGAGCTTGTTTTTCTTATTTATCTTTCCATATTATAGCCATTAAAATAAACTTTTAATTGTTCTTATAGGGATGTTACAGACAGCACCGAGAATCATAGGTGCAAGACTTAAAGACACCAGCATGAAAAATGACAACCATGCAAAGTGGACAATAAAACAGGATGTCATTTCAACATGGCTGCCTAGTCATTCTCTCTCTCTCCCCACTCCCTTGCCTTCATCCCACTGCATCCCAGTGGGAAAGAATCATGTTCCTTGAGCCTCCTTTATTACAGAAGTGCAGCCCAGGAGGCGGGGTTGGGGGGTAGTAACTAAGCTTATGAGAAATTACGACAATGCAGGAAGAGTTGATGATTTGGGAAAAAGTGACAGATTTTACATCTTACCCTGAATTATTTTAATAATTCTATTTTGAAAGCTAAGCTCTTTCTCTAGACATTTTTAAAAAGGTTACAAAAGACCATCTGCAATTCTACTCAAGTCAGAGTAGCAGATGTTGGAGAAAAAGTATAAAGGAAGTTAGACTTGCTCTTCTACAGATTCAAGTGCCATTAAGAATCCTTTTGATTTCCTTTATATGTTCCTTGTAAGTTCAGAGGGATAGTTCAAGTTTCACTTTGTACTTAGAGATGGCATGCCCTGTGCGTGGCCGGAGTCATATTTTCATTCATTCTTTTGCTTCTCCTTGAGAACGTACCCTGTTTTCAGGCCTTCTCTAAGAGCCCCTGGGAAGCTTTCTGCTTGGCATGACAAGAAAGTGGGGAGGCGGATTTTCAGGGAGACGTGGGGGCCCTCAGTGGGCAGGGGGAAGGGAGATGAAGTGGTTGGGGGAAGGGTTTGTATGCTTGTGGACTTCTGCCAGGACTACTTGCTATTCCCTGGATCTTCCCCTGAAAGAGCATCACGGTTTATTGCAGTGATGTGCTGGTCAAGGTTTAACAACTAGTTCTCTAAGGAAAAGAGCCCTGATTTATAGCTTTTGCTGATTTGTGTGGAGTAAATGCTCCCGCTATAGCTGACCTCACTGAACTCAGAGCCAGGAAGAGAGACACATCATGGGCTCCTTCAGCTCCCCACTAGATTGTCTCTTCTGCTCCCTCATCGTCAAGTCAGAGCATCTGTGCCTTTCCAGGAGGGATGCTCAGCCTGTAAGAAGCACCTGCTGTGAAGAAACCCAGCTCTATCCTCTGCTGCTGCTGTAATGTCCTTTGTTCAGTCTTACTCTGTGATCTTTCTCAGCTGATCATACTGTTGAACAATTTTATCTCAGCATATGTCACTATCATGTCTCTCTTCCTACATTTTATCTTTTTCATTTTATTGATTTTATTTCTTTTTTTATTGACGTAGGATTGATTTACTATGTTCTGTTAGTTTCTGGTATACAGCATAGTGATTCACTTACACATATGTGTATATTCCTTTTTGTGTTCTTTTTCTTTATAGGCCACTACAAAGTGTTGAATATAGTTCCCTGTGCTATACAGTAGGACATTGCCATTTATTTAGATTTTATTTCTTTACCATTGTTTATTTCAGAAGGGGAACACAATCTGGAATTGCCCCTTCTCTGAAAAAAGTAGAGAGCCCAAGCCGTGGTTGACAATGAGAGTTCCTTCTGTACTTGCTTTAGCAGAGCACGTACTAGAACTGGAAGGATACAGAGATGAGCGCCGCCCCTGCCCAGGGATGGCACACAAATTCATCAGAGATGAGCACTGCCCCTGCCCAGGGATGGCACACAAATTCATCAAGTGTTCCACAATTTTCTCTAGGAACAATCTATCTGTGTGGTGGGGCCACATGACTCAGCCAGAAGTCTAGAATGAGGATGGCTTGTTTCTCCAACTCTGGGTTAACTTTGCCACTGCTGCCACCATCATAGGTCTTCTCAGAAATTATTGAAATAACATGGGTGGAATACATGTGGGGCTGAAAGTCTGACTTCACCACCAGCTTCCTGTGTGACCTGCTACATGTCATGTAAGCCTCTCAGAGATTTTATTTTTCCTAAGTTGATCCTCAAGCAATGAAAGGTTGCTCATTACTGACTCATGGGGAAAATATAATGAATTGAAAATTCTCTCAGATGGATCTGCCCCTTCCTCCCCAACTAACACTCTACAGTAAAAGAACCTCCAGGCCTTTGGGGATGGAAAGCAACCACCTTGTGTTGCTTTGGACTCTGTCAGGAAATGCAAACCTCAAGCTCATCAGCATCTGCTTAACTTTTTTTTTTTAAACTGTTATAGGAAGGAGGATATCCATCTTACCTGTGCCGCCTTCATCACTTTGGCAATCTTGCATTTCATGCCCTCTCTCTATATATATACATGCCTGGACCTTTGCTGTTTTCTTTATGAACAGAACCACCTCCCTCATCATCCTTGTCATCTTCTTTGTGTTAAACCCCAACCTTTATTCCCAATCCCTGAGAATCTATGAAATTAAATAAAAAATCCAAAAGCAAAAGAAAAAGAGGTCCTCTTAATCCATCTAAAGGAGTTGCTAAGGGTCAAAATAACAACACATTTGTTTTTACTGCAAAAGTAAAACATGTTTTTTGCAGAATATTAGAAAATATGGCTAGTAAAAGAAGACAAAAAAATATAAGCAAAATGAAATTGATAAAAAAAAAAAACACCCATAACTCTAACAACCAGATATAACCTCAGTAAATGACTGGCACATATCTTTCTAGACATATACATATATTTTGTGTTCACAAAATGAGATTATAGTGTTCATTCTGTTGGGTAACCCTCTTTTTTCTATGTCAATAAACAGATTTTTACTGTATCACTTTTAATGGTTACACTGTGACTATTCCATTCTATTGACATATCTTATTTAACCAATCTCCTGTAGCTGGCATGTAAGTTGTTTCTTTTTTCTTTCTTTGTTTTTATTTATTAAAAATTTTAAATTATTATTATTTTTTTACTGAAGTATAGCTCCTGTACAACATTATATGTTACAGGTGTACCATATAGTGATTCACAATTTTGAAAGGTTATACTCTAATTATAGCTATTATAAAACATTGGCAATATTCCTCATGTTGTATAATATATCCTTGTAGCTTATTTTATACCTAATTGTTTGTTCCTCTTAATCCAGTACCCCCTATACTGCCCCTCCCTGCTTCCCTCTCCCCACTGGTAATTACTAGTTTGTTCTTGATATCTGTGAGTCTGCTTCTTTTTTGTTATATTCACTAGTTTGTTGTATTTTTTAGATTCCACATATAAGCAATATCATACAGTATTTGTCTTTCTCTGACTTATTTCATTTAGCATAATACCCTCCAAGTCCATCCATGTTGCTGCAAATGGCAAAATTTCATTCTTGTCTTAGAATAATCAATATTGTTAAAATGGTCATACTATCCAAGGCAATCTACAGATTCAATGCAATCCTTATCTAAAAACCAATGGTATTTTTCACATAACTGGAACAAATAATTTTAAAATTTGTATGGAAACACAAAAGACCTCAACCAAAACAGTCTTGAGAAAGAAGAACAGAGCTGGAGGAATCATGTTCCCTGATTTCAGACTATACTACAAAGCCACAGCCATCAAAGCAGTATGGTACTTGCAGAAAAAACAGACATATAGACCAATGGAACAGGATAGAAAGTCCAGAAATAAACCCACACACTTATGGTCAATCTATGATGAAGGAGGCAAAAATATACAATAGAGAAAAGACAGTCTCTTCAATAAGTGGTGCTGGGAAAGCTGGACAGCTGCATGTGAAAGAATGAAATTAGAACATTCTCTAACACCATATACAAAAATAAACTCGAAATGGATTAAAGACCTAAATGTAAGACCAGATACTATAGAACTCCTAGAGGAAAACATAGGCAGAACACTCTTTGACATAAATTTCAGCAGGATTTTTTTTGGATCCATCTCTTAAAGCAAAGGAAATAAAAGCGAAAATAGACAAATGAGACCTAACTAAACTTAAAAGCTTTTGCACAGCAAAGGAAACCATCAACAAAGTGAAAAGACAACCTACTGAATGGGAGAAAATATTTGCAAATGATATGACCAATAGGGGATTAATATTCAACATATATAAACAACTCATACAATTCAACACCAAAAAACAAACAACCCAACTAAAAAATGGGCAGAAGAACTGAACAGAATTTTTTCCAAAGAGGAAATGCAGATGGCCAACAGGCTATAAGAAAAGGTGCTCAAGATCAGTAATCATCAGGGAATTGCAAATCAAAACTTCTATAAACTGCTCCTCACACCTGTCAGAAGGGCTATCATCAAAAAGTCTGTAAATAACAAATGCTGGTGAGGATGTGGAGAAAAGGGAACCCTTATACACTGTTGGTGGGAATGTAAATTGTTGCAGCCACTGTGGGAAACGGTATGGAGGTTTCTCAAGAAATTAAAAATAGAACTACTATATGATCCAGCAATTACACTCATGAGTATACATCCAAAAGAAAAAAACCCATTAATTTGAAGAAATACATGCACACCAGTGCTCATAGCAGTACTATTTACAATGGCCAAGATATGGAAGCAACCTAAGTGTCTATCAACAGATGAATAGATAAAGAAAATGTGGTGTATGTAATATATATGATATAGTACTCAGCCAAAAAAAAAAAAGGAACAAAAATTTGTTTGCTATATTTTTAATCCTTGTACATACATTTTAACATATTTGTGTGATTATTCTTTCAGGTAAATTTCTGAAAGTAAAACTACTTGATTAAAGACTCCCAAAATTTGTTTAGACTTTTGATTAGGTTGCCAAATTGAAGCTACAGATTAGAGGGCTGGGGAAGCGTAGTGGGCTACACCTGGAAGGAGTTTAATTGAAGTGACAAAAATACAATGATAGAAAGTGGAAACAGTGAAATAATTTGTACGTAAATTATAGTTGAAGGGAGGAGAGAAAAATGAGACATAAACTCCACTCAGAAAATGACTTCCTCGAAAGGCAGAAGCGTGTGAAGTGGGAACCCGGAAAGGTAAGGTATTGGGATCTACTGTCAGAGATCTTGGAAGTTTGAACTTTGGGACTAAGCTCAGCTGCCTCCTGAGAGATAAATATTAGCTAGGCTTTGGGGCTAAGCCTAACTGCCTCCTGAGAGATAAATGATACCAGCTCTGCTGTTCAAACTGGAAATGTGCAACTGTATCAGTCAGGTCTTGCTGCAATTCTACTGTTTCAGACAGCCCCCAGGTCAGTAGCTTAGAATAACAAAGGTCTGCTTCTCACTCACGGTCTGCAGGTCAGCGACAATTGCTCCTCTTTAGGCTGAATGTAGGTTTCAGGATGCACGTCTGTCCTGCACATCTTCTTCCAGGAGCCACGCTGAAGGACCTCGGGCTTCCAGAGCTTGAGCTAACGGGACAACCTGCTAAGCCTCTGAAGCTGCTGCTCGGAACTGTCACGTGGACTTCTCTATCCACATCCCATTGGCGAAAGCAAGTCACATGACCAAACCCAGCGGCTGAAGGATAGCGAAGTAGACTCCACCCCAAAGGGGAGGGGAGCGGAGAGGGAAATCATTGCTGAACAATATTCAGTCAATTACAGCAACTCTTCAAGGAATCGTACATGTAGTAAAGGTGTTGCATAAGCTAATTTCCCCTGAAAGTGCTCCTGAAATGAAAAAGAAAAGGGTGGACAATAAAAAGGTAGAAAAACCACAAAGTGAGCAGCTTGCTGTAATTCCCTGGGAGGAAACCCCTCGCGAGAGCTCCTGACCACCTCTAAGCGTCCAGCAAGGAAGTGGGTTGAACGTGTTGCCCTAGGGCAGGGTGGGTCCTGCTTTTGAGGAGTTTGAAGCTTATATATATGACTCTGAGGGCTTTAAGAAAAGAAAGAAAAATTTAAAAATAATTAGATTTCAAAGTTTTTTAAATTAAAAATGAGAAACTAAATCACAAATCACACATTTTTAAAAAGTGATAATTATCAAAAATATGCCCCAATCCAGAAAAATGATGTTTTAATTAACTACCTGACATACCTCTATGATGCGTATTTCTAGATTTTTTTGCCTGCAAATATTTTAATAGCCTCTGACAATTTTGTAGTATCACTTCTGTTGAGACAATAGACAGATTTAGTCATTCCTCTAGTACAGTAGTTTCTGACTCCATTTCAAATCTGTTTCTCCTCCATAACCTTCACACTCCTGGCATCAGGCACCCTGGGCCATGTTCATAGCATGATACCACCGCTGGCCTCTCATGCTGGTTGACTTAACCCACTGGTTAGGAAGAGCATTCCTGGAAACAACCCAAGTGTCAATTAACTGATGAGTGGATGAACAAAATGGAGTATTATTTGGGCATAAAAAGGAATAACGTACTGATTCATGCTACAACATGGATGAAACTCAAAAACCCTGTGCTCAGTGAAAAAAAGCCAGACACAAAAGACAGAGATTGTATGATTCCATTTACACGAAATGTCCAGAATAAGCAAATTCAGAGGCAGAAAGTAGATTAGGAGGGGATTTAGAGATTAGGATCAGCTGGTGAAGGGAGGGAGAGAATGGTAGTGACTACTGATGGGGTTTCTTTTGGGGAGTGACGAAAATGTTCTAGAATTAAATCACTGTGATAGTTGCACAACTCTCTGAATATACTAAAATCACTGAATGGTATGCTTCAAAAGGATCAATTTTATGATATATGAGTTATATTTCAATTTAAAATTTAAAAAAGAGCATTCCTGAAAGCCATTCCTACATTCAAACAGCCAGAAATAACTGTACCCAGAGTGCCTGCAAACTATATAAATATGTCACACTGAACCCAAACTCAGTGTATATCTTTAATTGAATATTTCTTTAGCCAGATCCCAAACCACCCTTGGCTGCCATGTAATACAAAGGGCTGGTGATGGAGGGAAGTCAGCATAGAAAGAGGCATTGATTTTACTCCTGCAAATTTTACAAAACCATGTGACCAGGTGAACACACCATCAGGGCCCTAGAAGCACCCCCTCCCACTCCCGCAAGCGCAAGCGAGGGCTCTGAAGTTTAAGCACCATAGTTAACTCTTTCATGCCGTCACCCAACCCGCTTCCCCACCCCCACACCTGTGTAGGCCACGCACATTTAAATTTTGGAAAATGGTCACATGGTCCTGAATCTTTTTATACAGCTTCTTGAAGGGAAACAAAGCAGTGATTTCTTAACTAAGTTATTCAATCCTGTTTACACTGTACCTGTATAGACTGACACTTCCCTTAAAAAAAAAAAAAAAAAAGAGCTTTAAAAGGTTTCTTTCCTTGTTCAGGATTTTACAGTTTTTCCCCTTCTCTGTGAAATAGAGTAGCCTCTGACTGGCATCTCTCTCAACAGGGTCTGACCCTGCCCAGAGGATCAAAGCCAAAATTTCATCTTACCACCAAGGCCTAATGAGAATTCCAGAGCCCTCCAAATCCTCTCTGCTCTGATGAGTCAGCCCTCAGGCTGTCCCTCACCCATGTGCAATCCACTCTCCCCATGTGTAGCTCTGAGCAAGTAGTGCACCTGGCTAGCTCTCCAGCAAGCCTCCCCCTGCTCAGCTGGATTGGATTCTCCAGCTGCCTGGAGCCAAATAGCTTCTCAGCCTAGAGGAGGAGCCCTGCCAGATACAGGGCTTGAAATTCACTCACCTGGGGATTAGGTAATTTCAAACTTTGACAGGCAAGTGCGTGGAGATATTTTCCTGACCTTGTGTTTCTGACTTTGAGTGACCCATTTCCCAAAGATCAAAAAATATTCTTTTATTCTTTTGGATGCAAACTTCTAACTCCCCACTCAGATTAACAAGAAGCCAGCTTTAAGAAAATTAATTGTCCCTGCTTCTTCACCAAACGTTCACATCCTCCTCTTACTGCACTTTGGGAGAAGACGGGTGAATAAACACTCATCCCAATGGCCATCAGAGGGTTGGCTTCTGAGATACCTGGCTGGTTTTGTCCTATTTGAGACTTTCTTTCTTACCTTTTTTTTTTTAAATTGTGTGTGTGTGTTTGGCGGTGGCGGGGGTGGGGGTGGGGATTAGGTTTATTTATTTGTTTATTGTTAATGGAGGCACTGGGGATTGAACCCAGGACCTTGTGCATGCTAAGCATGCGCTCTACCACTAAGTTATACCCTCCCCACCCGCCAAACTGAGACTTTCACTTCAAAATGGTAGACCAAGCACAAGTTGTAGTTTCGTCCAAATTTCTAGAAATAATTGTGCTTAAAAATGAGATTAAGAATTTAGTCATAAATAATTTGAAAAATAAGAGTGAGGAGGTTGGATTGAAAAGGAAATCTGTAGACTAGACTCATCTGAGATTGCCGAGAAAGGTAGGAGGAGACTGCAGGGGGAGGGATGTACACCTGGAGGCTGCACAAACGTGCAGCAGAAAGAGGTCCCGGCTACAGACAGGAAGTAGATACCATAGCAACAGCAGCCAGGCAGCAGTGATGGGGCTCCACCAGGTCAGAGACAGGGCAGCAGGCCCTGACCTCAGGAGGGAGTGGTGAGTACCAATATCTAACAAACCAGTCACTAAGGTGCCCTGCCAGGTGGCACACCCTGCACTTCCCCTTCCCGAAAGCAGGCCAGGACGCAAGCCACAAGGGCAACTCTTGCCTCTTTCCCAGGCAAACCATGCAAACAGAGGCGGCAGAAAATCTAACAGGGAAACTCAACCACAAAGCTAAACCCACAATCAAGGAACATGAAGTATTCAAGAAAATCAACCTCCATGATTGGAGACAATGAACTAAAGCAATGGAGGAACTTATATACATAAGTATATAACAAGGTTAACAGAATAATCAAAACAGCACTTAAAGACCAGAATCCAACTTCCTCATTCTTAGGCCACCAGTTTTTTCTTCTTCAAATTGCAATCTATTCCAAAATTAGGCACTCTATATAGTAGGAGCATTTCAAAGACATTTCTTTGTTTTCTCAAATAAAGGCTATTTGGGGCAAATAACTTGCATTCAAGTGAGGAAAGTTCCACACGAATGGATACCTACTTCATTTCCTACTTTGAAGAAGGGTCTCACCATCCACCCAGAACGTCTGCATCCCCAGTCTATCCTTGGATGAGGTCACAATCACCTCTCTCTAAAAGGATTGCAACAGGTTTGTAACTCCTTTTGCTGTCTCCAGCCTCCACTCCCCGGCCCTTCTACCCATTCTCTGCACTTGAGCCAGACTGAACTTTCTAAAATGCAAAATCTGATTGCATCACTCTGGCTCCTCCAAGATTTGTCAATCTCTTTTCTTAGCTCTTTGTATCAAGTTCACATTCCTTAAAATGCTCTATGAGACCTTACAGAATCAGGCTCCTATTTTGTTTTTTGTTTGGTTGGTTTTTTAGATTTTAATGAGGGAGGAGGGGAGGTAATTAGGTTGATATATTTATTTATTTTTCTAATGGAGGTACTAGGGATTGCACCCAGGACCTTGTGCATGCTAAGCATGCACTGTACTACTGAGCCATACCCTCCCCCACTGGCTCTTGTTTCTTGTCCAGTCTTCTCTCTTGACATTTTTCAACCACTTCACCTGATCCCCTTTGCTCAATGACCTGCTCAGAGCAAACCACTTTCATTAGTTCCTCTCTTCTCCAAGCTGTTTTCTTTGCTAGAAACAGGGTTCTCTTCCCCTTTCACAAGGCCACTTTTTATTTATCCTTCAGTTTCAGCTCTGGGAAGCCTTCCGGGACCTCCAGAATCAATGGTCCTGCTCCTATCCTACCATGGCTCTGTGTGCCTCACTCTGCATGTCTCCATCTGCCCCAGGTGTTTTCTTGTCTGTACCTCCTTCCCCACACAAAACTATGGGGCAGAGGCTTCCTTGTCCTCTGTTTCATCCACACATGGAGTGTGGGAAGCACACTGTGACAATCTTTTGAATAGATGACATCTGATGCTATTTGACACCTACATCTGTGCTTTCATGGTACCCTGTGAACAGATCAGAGGCCAAGAGAAGTGTGGCCATTTCCTTCTTCTTTTACAGAATGGATCTGCAGGCTGTTGTCAGAGCTACCTTGATCTGTAGATCATGTATTCATTCAGTAAATTCATCCAATGAACACTATGGAGGGCCGGAAATATTTCATATGCTGGGTACAGCAATAAACAGAACAATACAAATCCTTGCCCATGTGGAGTCTAATTTGACAGGAAATTATGTGGCCACCAGCCTTCTCTTCCTCAGCAGACCTCCCCGAGACCACCCTGCCATCCTGCTGGAATCCTCCCTGACGGCTGATGATTCCTGCTGGTTTAGGACATCATGTTTCATAATCATGCTTCTCGCTTCTGTTTCATTTTTCATTTTAAACTTTTGACTATGGAAGATTTCAAACATATACAAAAGTAGAGAGAACAGGGTAATGAACCCCCATATACCTAACACATCACCACACGGCCAGGCCATCTCATTTATACTGCCCACACACTTTTCCACTGCCCATGGGATTAGTTTAAAGCAAAACCAGACATCCAGTCATTTCATCCATAAATCCTTTCCGAAGGAAGAGGGTTTTTACGTGGACTTGGAGGAGAGTGGATAGGTCACAGATAGGTGGAGAGGAAGGACTGCGGCATCCTAAGTGGGAATGAAAGTACAAGGAAAGGTTTGGGCAGGAAATGAAAATTGTGTACATACAGGCGGGAGGAAATGATGCTGAATGGAAGAGTTTGGACAGATCAGGTGGAAATAATGATGAAAAGTTTCAAACACCATCCTGAGGATGTGGGTTCCCACAGAGAAGGTTCAGTTAGATAATCATACAAGGTTTTAGATGTGCTCTGAGTCAAGCAGTGTTTGAGTGCGACCCCTCTGGGGTGGGAGCAGACTCAGAGGACCCAAGGGGAAAATGAATAGAGGATGGAAGAGCATAGAGGGCCCATTATTATAATCCAGCCCAACAAAGGCCAAGACCCATGGTAGAAATGAAGAGGAGGGATGAGCTAGGGTGCATTTTAAAGACTAAAAGAGCAGAATTCATTGCCTGGCTCACTGGAGCAGTTAAGGAAAGAACAAAGGATGGCTATGAGGCTCAGAGTCTAGGCAGCTTGGAGACTGAAAGCGTCATTTAAAAAGCGAAAGAAAATGGGAAGAAGCATCTCTTTAGGAGATTATGAGTTTTATTTTGGATTTAATAACGGGGTGTCCAAGTATAAACATCTGGGAGTCTGCTGGAGATGCAGGATTGGAACTTGGCGAAAGCGACAGAGCAGGTTTCCATTTATTCATATAAAACTGAGAGTCAATATCAGTTTTATGTATGGAAGATGGAAACAAAGAGGGAGAGAGGAGGGGAAGGGAGAGGAAGGGAAAGGGAGGAGAGGAGAGAACAGGGGAAGGCAGGGTGGAGGAAAACAAGGGAAGGAGAGACAAAGAGAGGAAAAGGAGCAAGTCAGGAGGAGGAAGAATCATGGCTAAGACAGAAAAAAAGATAAAAGCACCAGGACCATAAAACAATCTTAGAAGTCAAAGAGCAGTGCCTTTCTAAAAAGAAAAATTGTGGTCGCAGTGAGACTCTGCTAGTTGGAAAGCCCACTGAATATGCATGATGTCATGCACTGTACATTCACAACGCACACAAGGCCACATTCAATCTGCTGACCTTGAGGGCAGAGCACAAGGCGCACTTGTCCCCCAGCCCCTGCCTCTGAAGAGAAGAAGTCTGTACAGGGAGAGTTTTCATCCTGAATCAGGCTAGTTGTTAGCTGTGCTGTGAAATCGGCTAGTTTTCAGAACCTGAAACATTCACTTCTGCCTATGGTCACTGTAGTCAGTAGACGGTGGGGAAGAGGCTGGGGAGAAACGTGGGACCCCAGTTTGGTGTCAGGGATGAAGTGACAAAGCCAGGACTGACCAGTGGAGAAGAGCCAACGTAGCTCAGGAGGAGTGAGCCATGTCCCCACTTGTACGGTGACTCGAACAGGGCTTCCCTACGCAATGTGGGTGCCTCTTTTAGTCACTTCAGGAAAAATAAAGCTAATACATAACCTGGTAAGACAAACTGAAGTCCTGTAAATCACATCCATCACGGGAGACTTTGTCATGGCCTGCCTTAGGTGGCATGGCGAATACAAACAGAAGAGAGATAGTTCTAAAAAAAGAGGAGTTGGGATTTGCCTGCATATTACTAGAATCATATGGAAGAGATGATTGGGTTCTAGAAAATTGGTGGTGCCAATGTGGAGAGAAATGGAACTAAATAGAGGAGATTGTTACTTTATTAGCTTATTTTGTTCACTTGAATATTCTTTTGGAAATGTCCAGTTTCCTTTTTTTCCCTTATTCTATGTTTACCAGGAATTATTTTTCCTATTGTTTTTTAAACCATGCTTACTTAGAGATGACTAAGATTTTAATTATTCACCAAGAATTCATCTTTTTCTTTATTTTCTAAAATCTTTAATAATAGAAATTTTCAAACTTAGAAGTACAAAGAATAGTATAATGAAATCATGTGCACCTATTATCTAGTTTCACCAATTTATCAGCAGTTTTAAAAAATCTGTTCTTCTTGGATTTCCAGTCAAGATGGCGGAGTGGTAGGACCATGAGCTTGCCTCTCCTTGCGACTGCAATGAAACCACAACTGAATGCTAAAGAACCATCGAAAAAAGACTGGAACCTAGCTAAAACGATCTTCTGCAACTGGAACATAAAGAGGGAACAACAGCAGGACGGTAGGAGGGGCGTGCTCGCGATATAATTGGGCCCCATACCCCCCACCCCTGTGGGCGACCCACAAGCTGAAGATTTGTTAAGTTGCAGAGGCCCTCCCACAGGAGTGAGAGCTCCAAGCCCCGCGTCAGGCTCCCCAGCTCGGGTCCCGGCATTGGGAAGAGAAGGAGACCCCAGGACATCTGGTTTTGAAGGTCAGGGGGCTTGGCTCCAGAAGCCTCACGGGCCTGGGGGAAACAGAGACTCCATTCACATCAGAAGCATGCAGCACGTGCACCAGGTCCAAGGCAGAGGCAGTGATTTCACAGGAACCTGGGCCAGACCTGCCTGCTGGATTTGGAGGGTCTCCTGGGGACGTGGGGGACGGCTGCGGCCCACTCAGGGGGCATAGAAGCTGGTGCCGGACATTCCACAAGTGTTCATCTACATGAACTTTCCTGGAGGCTGACATCTTGCTTGGATCTTTAGCATCAAGACCCAGCCCCACCCAACAGCCTGTAGGGAAGCCTCGGGCCAAACAACATAAAGTCTGGGAACACAGCCCCACCCATCAGCAGACCTCCTAACCCACAAAGGCCTCTAGACACAGCCCTACCCACCAGAAGTCCAGGACCAAGCTTTACCCAGCAGTGGGCAGGTACCGGCTCCTGCCAGGAACCCCGCATAAGCCTCTAGTCCAGCCTCATCCACCAGGGGCAGACGCTAGAAATAAGAAAACAATAATCCCAAAGTCCTTGGAAGGAATTCACAAACACATAGACAGACAGACAATATGAGGCGGGGCAAAGGAACACCCCCCAGGCCAAGGCACAAGATAAAATCCCAGAAGAAGAAGTAAGTGATGAGGAGATAGGTAACTTATCTGAGAAAGAGTTTAAAGTAATGATGGCCAAGGTGTTCAGAGAACTCAAGAGTTGGAAAATATAAAGAATACCCAAACAGTTGAAGAATAAAATCACTGAACTGAAAAACACACTAGAAGGAACCAAGAATAGACTCAATGAGGCAGAAGAACGGATCAATGAGCTAAAAGACAGATTAGTGGAAATCACTACTTCAGAACAGAAAAAAGAATAAAAAGGAATGAGGATAGTTTAAGAGAACTCTGGGATAACATGAAGCGCTCATATTCTCGACATTATACGGGTCCCAGAAAGAGAAGAGAGAGAGATAGGACCTGAGAAAATTTTGGGAGAGAGAATAACTGAAAACTTCCCCAATTTGGGAAAGGAAACAGTCACCCAAGTCCTGGAAGTGCAGAGAGTACCACACAGGATCAACCCAAAGAGGAACACACCAAGGCACATAGTCATCAAATTGACAACAATTAAGGATAAGGAGAAAATATTAAAATTAGCAAGAGAAAAGCAACAAATAACATACAAGGGAACTGCCGTAAGGTTATCAGCTGATTTTTCAGCAGAAACTCTACAGGCCAGAAGGGAGGGGCGTGATATATTTAAAGTGATGAAAGGGGGAAACTTACAACCAAGAAAACTCAATCCAGCAAGGCTCTCATTCAGACTTGATGGAGAAATCAGAAGCTTCATAGATAAATGAAAGCTAAAAGATTTCAGCACCACCAAACCAACATTACAACAAATGTTAAACAAACTTCTCTAGTCATCAAACCATAAGAAAAGAGAACAAAAAGAATAAAGAGAGAGAGAGAAAAAAAAAGAGAGAGCTACAAAATATTATTTTGGCTGTTTGGGGTCTTTTGTGATTCCTTACAAATTGTGGAATTGTTTGTTCTAGTTCTGTGAGGAACATCTGAGGAACATCTCTAGTATTTTGATGGGGGTTGCCTTGGCTCTGTGGATTGCTTTGGGTAGTTTGGCCATTTTGATAAGTGCTGATTCTTCTAATCCAAGAGCACAAAAAATCCTTCTATTTCTTTGTGTCATTTCGGTTTTCAGAGTATAGGTAACCTCCTTGGTTAAGTTTATTTCTAGGTATTTTGTTGTTTTTGATGTAATGGAAATGTCTCTGCCAGTTATAAAATTCTGTTTTTTTGAAGTGAAAAAAAAAAAGTGAATTAAGGGCCACAAATGGCAAAATAGCCTTCTTTTTTATGGGTGATTTGTATTCCATTATGTGTGTGTATAATTTCCATTATCTATTCAACTATTGATGTGCACTTAGGATGCTTCCATATCTTGGCAATTACAAATAATGTTGCTGTTAAGAGCAGGGTGTATGTATCTTTTTGAGTTAATTCTTATTATGGGGTTGGCCTTATTCCTTTGACAACTATGTAAGTTTAAAAAGCTAAATCTCTAAACATTCTTAGAAACAATGAACAGTACATATATGTAAATTAAAAGATATATGTGCAGTAAAAAAAAAAAAAAAAAAAAGATCTAGCAAGCCATGAAAGACATATAAGAAACTTAAAAGATGTATTACCAAATGAAAGAAGCCAGTCTGAAAAGGCTACAAACTGTATGACTCCAACCAAATGACATTCTGGAAAAGGCAAAGCTACAGAAACAATAAAAAGATCATGGTTTCCAGGGGTTTGGGGAGAGGGAGGGAGGGAGGGATGAATAAATGGAGCACAAGGGATCTTTAGGGCAATGAGATTATCTGTATGATACTATAGGGGTTACATGTCATTATGTGTTTGTCAAAACCCATAGAATGTACAACATTGAGAGTGAACACTAATGTAAATTATGAAAGAGAAAAAAAAAAAAGAAAAAGAAAAAGAACTAATTCCTGAGACAAACTAATGCTAAAGCGTTTGGAAAAAAGAGTAGAAACCGTCAGTGGAGTTACAGAAGGAAAGGCCAGTGAGTTCATAAAAAAAACAGAAACCAACAACAAAAACAATTATAAAAATGGTAGAGTGTATTGAACTGGAATCTATATCATGGAAGCATTTCAAAGAGAAAGAGAGACTGTGTCAAAAGAAGCCAATGAAGTGTGCATTGAGAAATCTTTTTTTTCCTGTGATAGAACTGTTCTAAAATGGGATTGTGAGGGAGACACAACTCTGTACATTTACACACACAAAAACCAAAGAATTTTGTATTTAAATGAGTAAATTTATGGCATGTAAATTATACCTCAATAAATCTCTCTCAAAATGAAGGAGTGTTTAGCAATATCTACCCAACACAGCTGCTCCCAGGTATTTGTCTCACAAGGTAAATGAAAACAGATATTTAGAACAATGATGCGTGCTTATATATACAAAAATATTTATTAGTAATAACCCACACTTGAACTAACTCAAATGTCCATTATTAAGAGAATGGATTAATATTTTGTGATATAATCTTACAAGCTCAAATTATTGAGCCCTACAAACAGAATGAGTGGCATATTCCAACAAAAACATGTAGCTCTAAAAAAATTACTTAGAGCAAAAAAGACAGACAAGTACACATTGTGATTTTTTTCATTTTTATCAAGTTCAAACTGAGGGATGCATGTCGTGAGAGTGTGTATTTCAGCTGAAATGTGACAGAGGGTATATATTCTGTGTTAATGGATGTGATTCAAACATATGGTTCATACACTGACTTTTCCTATACTGTCGAGGGTTAGGAATTTGAAAGATTTGTGAAATCATAAACTCTACATTGACACATTTCACTATTATTTTTATTCACTATATTTATTACACAAAAAGAAAGAGGTAAGAAAAAGTTACCATTAGACAATAATGGAGAAAATGACATTTTAGTTACAACCCTCTCCTCTGACAACCCCCACCTCCACCGACACTGGCCAGATAACTGACCTATCCAGGATGTCAGTTGCTGGTTGGGTTCCAGGCAGAATGTTGTGGCGTCCCCTGGGGCCTGTTGTAGCTGGTGGATCCACAGTAACTGGGCAGAGCCCTGTGGTGGCTCAGTGCCATGGAAGGGCTGCTGTCCTCTGTGGAGCTTGGCTTTGGGCTGATCCTTAGGAAGCTGTGCGGTCTTGGTTTTGCTGCTGCCCAATGGCCTGTGTTCTCAGCTCATGTTCCAGAGCCTCCACTGGGAGACAGTGTTGAGTCTGCCTGTCCTCAGCTTATTGCTGGGTGTCTTAATTATTTTCAGACTTATTTGGTCTGTTAGAAGTCAGCTTAATGGAAGACATGAAAAGCACCTGGCAAAAACACTGGCTGCACAGATTGATGAGAAATGTCACCTCATCGACCAGCTTTGTATGGCTAAACAGGAGTATGCCAAGATGGAGGCAACTTTAAAGAGTGCCAGGCTAGAGAAGGAGCCAGTAAGTACACCCAGCCTCGCTGACACTTACAGAAAGTTGACGACGGTCAACCTGAGCTCAAGGAAGGACATCAATTTTCTCGTCCAAGAACTGAAGAGAGAGAGATCCCTGCAGTCTATGCAAGAAGAGATGGCGGAGATGCTGAAAGCACTCAAGTTCCTGGAAGAGGTCATGAGAATCAGCACATCACAAGGGGCTTTTACACACCAGCCAGGGGACCAAGCACCAAGTCCTGATGGCCCCTTTCCCAGGAGTGGGCCCTCATATTAAAGCTGTGCTGTTCCCTCCCCTCCACTCAGGCCTCCCAAACTGCCAGGCTGCACTCACTCACTGAGTCAGATCTCCACCTGAGCGGCACTGAGGCCAGTGGATGGAGGGCAAGGCCCTCCTCTGGACCAGAGTTCCTCCAGCTTTACCAGTGAGCACAGCAGTGAACTCCTTCATGGTCAACATCTCTCATCTAAAATATACTGGAATTCCCAGAACACACCATGAAGCATGGGACTTTTTTTTTTTATATTCAGCAAATATTTAGATTATCTCTTATTAGTTGTGAAAGAAATGTTGTAATTGAGACTGCTCTTCTACTTAGTTTGAATCTGTACTAAGCCTCATTTCTCAAGACAGTTTGGGTAACTATTATATATCAGCAATGTAAGTGAAGTGTATATATAGTTCTTCTGTGTACAAATATTGCATTATAATTTGAAAATGTATGCAATTTGCCAATATAAACTTTTAGATGGCCATAGCATTTATTTCTAGAGTTTAATTCTGAAATCATAAGTTTAGAGCCTTCTTTTACCTGAGTATGTATAGTTTTTAAAAAAATAGATGAAATTTTTAAAGATGAAGTTAAATTGTACTCTTAGAAGAAACTTTTATCATTTAATTTTTATATTCTGCTATAACAATATCCATAATAAAAAATTAACTTGATAAATTAAAAAAAATCTTTTCTTCTCCCCCCCATCCTTTTTTTTTTTTTTCTTTTCCTAGGGTATTTTAAAGCAAATCTCAGACACCATATTAACTCATCGGAAATACTTGGATATGCATCTATCTTTTACTGTTAAGAGGTTTAAAAAATGGAGATCATGCCATTTTGATAAATATACAGCTTAAAATAATTCCTTTATAAAATTGAGTACTAACTCTATCTTCAAACTTCCCTGCTTATCTCAGATGTATTTTATAATAAGTTCATTCCAATCAGGATCCAAACAAGGTTCATACCTTGGATTTGGTCATTGTATTTTTAAAAATATCTTTTATTCTCTAAAAATCCATCCCTCTATTTTTTATGCCATCATTTTTTGTTTTGAAGAAACTAGCTCATTTGGCTTATAGAATCTCTCATTCAGGATTTGACTTATTGCATCTTGGTGGTTTTGTTTAAGGTATTCTTTTTTCCTCTTGTTTTCTCTAACCTGATAGCTAAACCTACTGGCTTGATAAGACTCCAGTTTGACATTTTTAGGCTAGAATACTTCCTAAGTGGCAGTGTGCTTTTCCTGTTGTAGGACGTCATTATATAGTCCAGTTGCTTTACTTTTAATGATACAAAGATTGACCCGTGGATTCAGGTGTCTAGTATTTCCATTATGAAGTTCTTCGTTGACTTTTAACCTAGTTGTTTTAGCAAACATTGATAATTGTTGCCTAGGGCCACTATTTTGTCAGAGGTTGCAAAATATTGATTTTATAATTCCATCATTCCTTCTGCATTCACCGGTTGAATTATTTTATGAAGAATTTTTCCCCATCAACAATTTGGTTACCCTGAAATACAGTACAAAAAGGAAAGGTAGGATAAAATCCTTGATATTTCCCTTTTCAATCATTTTTGAGTAATGATTTGGTGCCCTAGTGACCTTCAAAGATGACCAGGGAGCTATTTTTTAAATCATTATAAACTCATGAATTTTTAGTTATCTGATGTGTTCTCATTCTGTTTCATGTTCAAATTGCCCCATCTTTGGCCAGTGGGAGCCTCTTAAGGATGGCTAGTCATATATTCTGAAGTTTTTACAGCTGAAATGATATGATATTTGGGATTTGCTTTAATACACTGTAGGGAAAAAAGTAGAAATAATAAAGCTATGTGGGTTCACCATACTTTCCTCTATATTTTTGGTGTGTTTGAAAATGACTTTAATAACTTAATGTTTTTAAAAAAAAAAAAAAGACTTTATTTAGAAACACTAAAGAGGACCCATAAATAAATGGAGAGGCATTTAAAGATGCCTTAAAAATAATTAATTAATTACAGGAGCACAAGAAAGCAAGAGAGAATCCAACCCAAATCTCATGCCCTCAGGGTCCAGCAAACAGCAGGATGTGCCTGAAAATTCCCCCAAAGCTTCGGTTCTGGGCCTGGACTGGGCTCCAGATGGCCCTTGACCCTTGGGCCTCCCTGGCCTGGAACAGCAGTATCCGCTCCCAGCCTGCTGGTCAGAGGTCCTTTGTGTGGCACGTGCAGCCTCATAATTCGTAGAGCCCTTTTGTACACACTTGAATAGTTGGTTACATTCTCTGCATTTTTATGCAGATGACCCTGCACAGGGTGGAGGCTGGGGGCTGGGGCAGCTGATTAGGAAATCACCACGGGCAGCTCTGGAAAGAAACCTCCCTCAGGGACACCACAGGAAACCTGCAGAAGCTCACATCCCTTCTGGTTTGCTTCTACTCCACGGCTGCAAGCATCAGCCATGCCGCAGTGTTCCTTTCTCCAGCTTCTGTCTCCCCCACCAGCTGCCGTTTCCTCTCACTCCCTCTGCTCCCACCCAGGCTACGGAGGACTTCATTCCTTTTAGAGAACTCCTGGTGTTTCCTGGCGGCTGGTGATGATTCATTTTTACTCCCTGGAATCTTCTCCATGGCCAGAGCATTGTTTCCCATATCCTTCCCACCCACCCCAGGAAAGAACAAAAGGCATTATTTGGTCTTCTGGCTGGAGTCTATGCTAGATCATCACATCCCATACATGGCTTGTGCTGAGGGTTCCTACAGCTCCCTTCCATTTCACAAAGCATTTTGAGATAAACTCTAACAGTGGGATACATTCGCTTTCCGGTTGAAGTGATGCATTATATGATTCATCTGTTCCCAAAGATTTCCAGTTATAGTCATGAAATCTGGCCTCTACCCCTAAAACAAACCCTTGTGTTTATAAGAAGTAACCTAAGAAACCCACACATTTTCCGAGCCGAAATCATGCTTCCATCCCATGAGTTTGTAAATTCCGCAAGATAAAATTTTCTCTGTTACAAATCAACCATGCTTAAAAAGTTGGCAGAGTTGAAATAAGTTCTAAATAAGACATGTTTGAATAAGTTCTCACCCAAGAATTTAATTTCTTACTTTTACCCCAAACTATCCAGATCAATGGGACCTTCAATTGTATCTGATTTCACGTTGAGGTCTCAAATGCAGTTACACCCATTTTAGAAAGGTAAAGGTTGGGGGCCGGAGGGTAGAGCTCACTGGTGGAGTGCACGCTTTGCAAGCACGAGGTCCTGGGTTCAATCCCCAGTATCTCTCCATTAAATAAATAAATGAATAAGCCTAATTACCTCCTCCCCTAAATTTTTTTTCATTAAAATTAAAAAAAAGAAAAGAGAAGGATGAAAAACTGACGTAAGCCATCCAGGATTAGATTTGCAGGGCAGGGCAATTAAGAGTCTCAGAATCAAAGAATGTTAGGGGTAGACAAATGTCAGCCAGCCAGCATCTACCCTCTCCTTTTACAGGTGAGAAAACTGAAGTCCAGAGAGCAGTCATATTTTGCCTGAGGTCACAGAGGTAGTACGTGAAAATGAGCTCAAAACCAGGGTTACCACAGAAGACCCCAAAGCCACTCTCTCACTCCGGTCAACTCCTGAAGAGCCCTCCTGACTGGTCTCCACCTCCTCCCTGTTCTCTTCGCCTCCCTTCCACCTGTCCTCCGCACCGCTACCTGACACAGTCACCTTCTCTACAGCACTCCTCTGATCATGTCTCTCCTGGCTCAGAACGGCTCAGTCATTCTTGGCTGTTCCCAGTGACTTTTCAGTTGTATCACATCACACTCACGTGCCCTTCCCAGACCACATGGAAAAGCAGCTGCTCCCTAAGCAAGCTTTGTGCTTACCTGTATCTTCCCCAATGCCCAGAAGATTCTTCCTCTTTATCTTTACCAGGCGAAGTCCTCCCCTCTTTCAGAGCATCAGTTCAGATGTCACTGCTTGTGCAATTCCTTCATCAACTCTCCTAAATGAAACCTATTTCCCCCTCTTTGTCCTCCTGCACTGTATACTGGCAGACCTCTGTTTTAGTAGCTCTCACATTCCACCTCCTGGTGTAATTCTGTAGTTAATTATGAACATTCTGCTTCTTCTCATAGTTTATATATTCCTTTAAGTCAAAGACCAGATCTCAGTTACAGCCCCAGCAGAGTTCTTCGCTCAGAGTAAACATCAAAAACTTTTTATTCAAATGAATATAACAAAACAGAAATAAACTCACAGATACAGAGAACAAACTAGAGGTTACCAGTGAGGAGAGGGAAGCAGGGAGGGGCAAGATAGGAGTAGTGGATTAAGAGGTACAAATTACTGTGTATAAAATAAATAAGCTACAAGGATATATTGTACAGCACAGGGAACATAGCCAATGTTATAGTAACTTTAAATGGAGCATAAACTATAAAAATATTGAATTACTATGTTGTACACCTGAAACCATTATAAATCAACTATACTTCAATAAAAATTTAAAAAATTTTTATTAAATTGGGGTTTAATCCATTATCTTTAGAAACCCAACAGCATTTAGACATGCAGTTCTAAAGAGCTGGGTTTAAGTGTTTTATATATTTCTATCCTTGACGTTCTTCATTATACTGAAGGACATTTCCATCTCCTACAATGAGTCTTGGATGAAAATAAGGAAGACTGTTTCCTAGATCACACTCAGCAAAACAAGTTCAACTAAATATATATTTGTTGAACACTTATAACAATTGCCAATCATCCCTGTCTGTGATTAAAGAAAGTTACAACAGGCTAATAGCTTAAGGAACTACCTTTGATTAGGAATCAGAAGACCTTAGGTCTACTTCAGACTATACCAAATTTCTATCAGTGAGACCTTGGACAAATCACTTAATCTCTGTTCATCTTGCCCATCAGTAAAAAGGGCTGCTTATCAAAGGTGGTTCCTTCATGGACATGGATGCTACCCATCCAGCAACAAGGTCATAGACCAATTCTGTAAACATACAGTATGAGTTAAAGCACTGGTTCTCAAACTGTAGTCCCCATAGCATCTACTGGGAACTTGATAGAAGTTCCCAGGCCCCACCCCAAGCGACTGAGTCAGAAACGCTGGTTCCTTGGCCTGGGGAACGCTGGGTTCTGGTTCTCCTCTGCAAGTGGAAGGTGGTGCTGGTCCTGTGGAAGGCTATTTTGGGGTCGTTCCTCCCTGTTCTAACAGCTCATCGTCCAGGCAGACTAGAATGATCTCCCCCATCACGTTTAAACAGTTCTGCTTACCAAAGGCACCACAGGACAATCACACACCCCCTACTTGTCTCACAGAGGTGAGCCCCTGTCTGAGGTACAGTGGACAAAATGATTGTGAAAATACTTTGCAAACTGAAAGGGGCCATACAAATGTAAATACTGTTAAAGATGCCAAGTGGCTGGGGGGGTTGTGTAAACAAGGAAAACAGAAAAAAATGGACGAGACACTATAAACTACTTAGCTTCTGAAGAAACCATCATTTTGATTGTATACATAGCTTTCCTCCCTTGATTTTATCTGCTTGTCCGTTTATACTTGAAATAAAGATATACCAAATGGATAGCGTGAAGACACAGCAATTGAAAAGGAAGCTCAGTCGCCACGACCAGTGACTTGCTACTTCACTTGCTTTTGCAAAGAGATGAAAACCTCTAGCGCCCTCTTGAGGATTTAACTGGAAGGAGCACGGCGTTTGATTCTGAAGCAAATAGTTTTTCCCTATTCCCACAACTCCCTGTCACTTGAGTAAGGAATTTGAATTTCTTCCCTCCCTCCTCTAACAAACCACCTGTAGGAATTACTTTCCAGGGGGAGCAGTATAATAGGGTGGCAAACGACCTTGAATCAGAAAGCCAGAGTTTTAGTTAGGTTTCTGCTATTTACTGTACAGCTGTGGGTAAATCCCGTCTTGACCTCATTTTCTTCAGGGTGTTTGAGTGGACCATCTGATATTCGTTAACTACAAAACGTTTACAATAGGAGGTGATATCACCTCACTGCTGGTAGCAAAGCATAGTAGCCAAGTAAAATTATCTTGGCTAAGGTCTGGTGTTTTCTAAAGAAGATAGTTTGTAGACAGAGAAGGAAGCCATGTTTATCTGGAGAAATTAAACAGCAAGGGAGCAAAATCAAGACACCTATTTCCTTATGTGTATTCAGAACATAGCAGAATTAGTTGTTACTGATTACTGGAGTCTCATATCTGCTCCTGCGTTTAGCCTGTTGTGAGATACTGTTTTGCTTGATGCAAGTGAAGAAAATCCAGCCTCACATGGATAAGTAGTTGGAAATGAGAAAGGGACTTCAACAACTTTTCAGATAATGCTTCTGGCTATGGAGTGTTTATACTACATCAAACTGCCAAAATGTTTGTTTCTTAAAGATTAGTAACAATAAGGACTCTGAAGACATACCAACGAACTTTTTTCACTGTTAACATTAAAATTCAGTGATCTATCCTGTGCTTTGAATGTATCTTTTACTCACACATAGAGTAAAATAGCGGTTCACTGAGTTACGCAGATCTTCAATATTTTGTCACATTTCATCGTGCAGTATCAAAATTATTAATAGCACCACCAAATTCACCAGAAAAGTGTTCAAATATAGAGAACTTAAGGAGCTAACTGTGGTAGTTACAAACTTTCCAGATTTCTAATTTTCACTTGAAAGCTCAAATGTTACTGTTGGCACAAATACTGATAGTTGATTTCCTTAAAGGGATAAGTTCCCCTTATTTTTGAGAAAATATCTTCCAGATACTGAAGTCTGAAAAATCATAATAAAAAAATTTTTTTAATTGAAGTATAGCCAGTTTACAATGTTGTGTCAATTTCTGGTACACAGCATAATGTTTTCAGTCATACATATGCATACATGTATTTATTCCTTTTCATACTGAAAAACCGTAATTTGTTTGCCAGACTTCTTTAAAGTAAAAATGGTGTTCCCCAAAAAGGGACTGTTGCTCAGGTTATACAAATGCTTTTCTTCAAGATGACCTTTCTACTCTGACATTCAGTAGAACCGCTTTCTGCATACTCCCGTTTCGTCACACTCGATATTACAAGGACATGAATTGAAAGGTCAAGATTTAATGAAACAAATAATTTTACTACTTGATCAAGGACATTCTTAGGTGAAAGTGGCACTTTTTTTTTTTTTATTGCTACTGCAAACATGTGATGATGAGGAATACGACTACGAATAGTTTGGTACCACCATCCTGATTCATGTTAAGGTGCCAGCAGTTTTAACCACCATCGTTTTTGCACCACTGATACAGACATCAACCCAGGGGAAAAGGCAAAGAATGTCTTGGTATTTGTCTGACAATAGTTTGACTTCTTGGGGCTGCCTGACCCTCAGAAAGCTGGGAACCATGCTTTGAGAATTACTGAGGTAGACAACTTTCCTGCCTCAAAGACTGCACTGTGAGCTCCTCTGAAACCTCCCGTTGAGAGACTAAGCCAGAAGCCTACCAGAGAAAAACCAGGGACGTCTCATCTCCAGTCGACAAGGAGCCTTCGAGGACAACTTTTATCCTCTTCTGCCCTCTAGTGGTAGATCATCAATACTGCAGCTGGTTACACCGCTCTACGTGGAGCAAAGGAGGAATATGGTTTCCTTGTTGATGTAAGCAGTGGCATTATTTTACAGCTACACTTCCTGAATTCACATTCAAGATCGAAGTGGGGTTAATCCTTTAGTGACTAAGACCCAGGAGAATAAGTTGTCATGGTGATAAAGGCTGAGGAGAGGGTCTCTGGTGAAAATAACTGGTGCCCACTTAATTCTCGGTGGATATGGAGTATATTCCTGCTACCTTTTTTCTTCCAGTGGCCCGAGGGCTTGGCTGCCTGTATCAGTGAAAACCTTTGCTCCCTTCCACTGAGGAACAAACTATAATCCCAGAGTTTTCCTCTTACTTTTCTATCCCCAAAGCAAGCTTTAAAAAAAAAAAGGGGGGGTTTTAAGGGTCTTCATGCATCGTAATGAAGGGGCAGTGGCCCAGGGATTACAAAGGCTTCCTCTGTGCCCCATTCTGTTTTCCCTGGGTTCTCATGGAGAAAGACAAAATCCCCGCCCAGAGGGTCTAACACGGCCCTCTTCACACTTCAGGATGGGCGGGCGGATCTGGGTACTTGAGAGAAACCTGCAGGCCAGGGTTACCAGAGGCGTCCGTGTACCACACGTGCCCTGAGGGGAAACGGGGGTCGGGGAGGAGGCAGAACCCGGGTTCGGCGGCCCAGGAGGCGGAGAAAGAAGCAGAGCCTGAGGTTTACACCCTTTCCGTCCCCCACCTCCTCCCCTCTTGCCCAGCTACCCCGTGGTGAGGTAAGAACTACGGCGGAGATGAGCTGTGTTCCACGCAGCTCCAAGGAAGTTGGGGAGAAAAAAGGGAAGAAACGCCCCCCGGGGTGGGGGTGGGGGGGGGTGGATTTGCTCTGCGGACTCCGGGCGGCCGGTCCTGCGCGGTTATCCATGGGCAAGGGACGTAGAAGGACATGGAAACCCAGAACTCTCTGTGAGGCTGAGCTAGGGGAGGAGGGATTAAATAATGAGAGCGAGAAGGGAGGACAACCGGAGTCCTTTGTCACAAACTGGAATTCATCTCACCGAACGTGAATTCCTCCCATTTAGGCTACTGTCGACGGCAGAACGTGGGGTCAGAGGCCATCCCAACTCCTTACCGAGCTCTTCCGTCCCGTCTCCAGGTGGTCCCGACGTGTTTTCCTACCGCGACTTCCGGCTCCAGCCCACCCGGAAATGCTCTAGCAAACAACTTGCTTTTCCCTAAATGAATCAGTTCGTCGGTCTCCAGGACCGGCCTCCGCGGCTCCACCGCCACTAAAGAGCGCCCCCTGGTGGCGCTCTCTCCTCACCCATCAGATCCCAAATGCGAGGTCCGTGACTGTCTAAGGCTGGGCCGCCTTGCGCCTACCGGGGTTTTTCACGCAGCGCTCTACCTTGCATACTCTTATTGGTCTGTCTCTGCCCTACTGTAAGCACTGTGGGGGCCGGGACTCTCTCTACACCCCCATTGTCCTCTGAGCTCCCAGCAGTGTCTGCAGATAGCAGACAAACTATGAAAACTTGAGTGTTCTAGGCTCCAGCTTTGACCATAAACTCTTAAATCACCTGAGTACCCATTCTTCTGAGGAATTCTTCTGCTTCATGACAGCTCAACACTTCGCCTTCCCTGAAGTCTTCCTTCCCATCCCCGCTAATACCTGGTCCTTCCTCTGTGGCTATAAGCTCCACTATTGGTGCTGATGGTAGCATACATCCACCTGGCTTGCAAGAGATTTATTTCTCTGTATATACATCTTCCCCACTGGAGTTCAAGCCCTTTAAAGGCAAATGCCTCTCTAAGCCCTATTCCTTCATAGTTTACCTTGCATAGAAGTCACTGTAAAATATACATTAATTTCATGTTTCCCGGGAAGGAAAACCAAGCTTTGCTCTTGGAAACAAGGACATTGGAGTGATTGGCAGGGGCATGGGTTGGGCAGGTTGAACTTGAGTGATGTAATACCAGGCACCACCTTGGGTTGTAATTTTCAAACAGGATTTGACCCATAAAAGACATTAAAAGTGAATTTTGCTAAATTAATCTATTTTTTCACTGACTTTCATCGTAATGTCAGAGATGCATTCAGGTGGAAAACACTCTTGTCTCAAGGTGGAGAGGAGCCTTGGTGTAGTAGAAAATGCACAGATTTTACAATTAGATTAACTTGAGTTTGAATCTCACCTCTGCTCCTTATTCCCTGGACAAATTACTTAACCTAATAACTGTGGTCAGGTTGGCAGAGAGATCGGGCATAGGTGGAATTATTATTATTAATTTTTTATAAGCAGTGAACAGACAAAAGTGTTCTGTAAGTCGTAAAACACAAAATTGGAGGATACCCAGAACTTAGGGATAGATTCAAGTAGCATCTGTCACTAGTATATCTGGAGTACTCTTTCAATTACAGAGATGAAAACTGAATTCAAATAGGTTAAGCAAAAAAGAGAACTATTAAATCACAAGTCAGAAGCGCCCAGGTGTGCTTCCAGTTTCAGGCACATCTAGATCCAGGGGGCCATGTGATCTCCTCGGAGATCTGACTTGCTCTCTACACCCTGGCCGGGCTCCCTCCATAGCCTGGGTGAGAATACTGTCAGCAGCCCAGCTGCTCAATCCCGTGAGCTAAGCAAATCCAGAAGGAAGCAGAATGAGACTCTGTAGCCTGGGCTGAGGAGGGACCTGGTTAGAACCGCATGCGATGGGGAAGGGCCATTTTCCAAAGCCAAGCTGGGTGGTTTTACCAGTGGAAGAAAGCAAACACGGTCCAGCCAAAAGCAAGAGATGTACACCACAACCAGCCTGAATTAATTATGTTATGTGGCCTTATTATTCCCATTTTACAGTCATGTAAGGGGATCTGAAAAAAGTAGTTCACCATCACTTATATTAAGTAACTATATATTAACTTATGTAATCATAGCATCTGCCTTGCTTAGTAACTCTATTGTTTGACATTAAGATTAAAGGCAGCAAATAAAGTATGCCAGAATGTTCTATCTTCTTCTCTCCCAATACCTTGGAGGTCACCAACTCCTCCATGCCTTTCCTAACAAATACATCATTCATTTGAATTATGGTTATAATGACATATATTGAGTTTACTGTGCGCAACTGCTGTGCTAAATGCTTTACACAGATTATCTCCTTTCATCCTCCCTACTCCACTATGAGGGAGGCACTATTATCTCCTTGATTCAGATGAAGACAGAGAGGTACATAAAAGTGAAGTCCACTGCCCAAGGGATTGGAGTCAGGATTCTACCCCAGGGCTTCCCATACAAGAGCTTGCCCTCCTGACCACTACCACACCTGCACGTGACCCCAGGCACGTTATACCATTTATAACAGATTGCACATATTTCTTTACCCGTTAGTCTTCAGCACTGAGCAGAGCCACTGAGCAAGGCAGATGCTAAGTTAGTATAAGTTAATAGACACTTAGTATAAGTGATGCCTTATCATGCCCCCTTCCATGACTGCAAAACGCCAGGTATCACGTTGGGTTGTGGAAGAATTAAACAAGGCAATATTTGTAAAGTAGTTGGGATGGTGCCTGACACACCGCAAGTTACTATAATTATTAGTGGTGGTATCATCTTCACCACTATCAAGCTAATCAGTTATGCTTGAGCCCAGCTGTCCTGGGGAGGGAGGACCTGGATAAGAAGGGATGTCTGTGTGGAACGAGTCTCCTTCTGCAGACCCTTAGATCTACAAGACAGACACCCACACATCTGGTGTTCCTTTTTTGTTTTCTCAAGGAAGGTTCACCACAGCCTGGATGCTCCAGGAGATACTGGATAGGTGTTCCAGAAAAGCCAGACGTGAGGGTTGGGGAGTCAGGTCTTGCTTGAGAAAGCGGGTGAGCAGTGTTTGCTGGTCCATGTTCAGTGCAGTGAGCCAGAGGTGAGACCTGAGGGGAGACTCCCCCCGGCACAGCACCTCCCATCTCCTCAGTCTCCCTGGCACTGCTTGAAATGCCATCTGTGAGTGGCTTGTCTGAGTCAGTGAGAAGGACTGCTAGAAAGGCAGGAGTTAGGCACATCGTGGAGAAGTGTTTTTGAGTCAGGCACTGTGTCCGATACAAGGCTTCTTGACAGTCTGGTGAAACTTTCTCAGATAATGCTTTTTTAATACATTTTTAAGAGATTGCAAAGGAAAGCAATGATATTGAAATATAGCTTAAATTTTAATACAATATATGTGCTTCTTTATTAACTCAGCTACTATCACTTCAAGTTAGTGATAAGGGCTATGGTCTTTCAAGATGTCTGCAACATTATAAAGTGCCATGCAAATCTCTGCTTCCCGAGATGAGGAATCACAGGTTCTGCTCTAATTACTGGGATGTGTTGCCTAGGCTCGTAATGGAAGGAAATGCTTGATTTCAGTTTGAGGTTAATGAAAAGAAGTAAATATTTTCTTATTCAGGTGAAGGAAGCTTTACATTTATCTCTCCAAAGAGTTCAGCTCTGTAGGTTAAAAACAAACAATATAAAAAATCAATATGAAAAAGAATATATGTATGTATTTCTCTAAGACCTCAAATTGAGAATTTACTTCAAGAGCCTGATGTTTAGAAAATGGGAACTTGGGCAGGGGGCTGGGTATAGCTTAGTGGTAGAGCACATGTTTAGTTTGCATGTGGTCCTGGGTTCAACCCCCAGTACCTCTATAAGAAGAAGGAGGAAGAGGAGGAGGGGAAAGAAAGAAAGAAAATGCAAACTTGGGCAAGAAAGGATGGAGAGGGGGAGAGCCCTGAGACAGTGGTCCTCACATTTTACGAAGCCGAAGACACTGGAAAGGCTTAATGAGGATGCAGGCTCTGCCTCCAGAGACTGACTCAGCACGTCTGGCGGTAAGGTAGCATTAAGCCCAGGTTCATCTGACCCCAGACCCTGGGATTCCCATCAGTACACCTGACCATCCACAGACAGGATCAGGGCCGGGAAACTACCAGGGAAACTAGCATTCTGTGATGTTGAGAAAATTGCGGAAGACATGGTTGATATGAGAGTCGGGCTTTGTATCCGGGACTCCTGAGCCATAAGCCCAGTGCTGCACCAGCAGAGGGCCATAAAAGAGAGACCAAAGACTGGCTGACCGTTTTACAGCCTAGCTATGGCTGGCCTGGCCCTGTCTCCTACCACCATCTCCCCAAAGGTCACAGCTGTCCTTCTACCATGAGGCAAGAAGCTCAGCTATTCCGGACACTGTATGCCTTCCGGAGGGGAAAACAGGCATAAGTCTGTACCCAGAAGACTACAGTTAGCCCGTACCAATCGTTTGCACAGGGAACATCCCTATGCCTTGCTGGGTGCAATTTGTGACGCAATTACTAGGCTGTGATGGACACTGAAGCACGGTCCTCATGGGATTCCCAAGGCTCCCACCAGTGGGGTGTTCAGGAGGTCCCATCAGTCAGCTCTCGATTCATTTCCTTCCTAAGACATTATAAGAGCTGACACACCAGCCTCTTCTCCCCTCACCGCTTCTGCTTCACACCCTGGATGCTCAGTCGCTGACTGCCCCTTATATGGTTTATATTGAGTTGTTAATCTTTCAGAAATGTCGTTTCAAGTTTTTATTTATGTATTCCCTTGAGGAAACTAAAGGGCAGGCACCAAAGCTCTGCTAAAGGGTAGCTAAGCCTGAGATCATAACTATTTATATAGTTATTATTATAACTATTATAACTATGCAACTATTTATATAATTATTATTATTCAGTTATACTATATATTATATAATAGACTATATAATAACTGAAAACTCCCCGCTCTCTCCCGGTCCTCTTCTGCAGCTTTCAAGGAGAGGAGGCAGTCTAGGAAATGTGCCTTTTAACCCTCTGGGTCTTGAAAGTAGAGGTATATCGACCACCTGAAGGAAGGGAGGGGTTCCCAGGACTCAGAATGAAGTATGCAGCTGTCTCTTTTATCTTGGTCCTTTGGTCAAACCTTAGAAGTGGATATTGCTGGAGGATTTGTACTTAAAAGAATGAATATTAACTAGCATCTACAAAATAGATGAACAAGTGTCTTCTGTAGAGCACAGAGAACTATATTCAATATCTTGTAGTAACCTATAATAAGAAAGAATATGAAAAGGAATATATGTATGTATATTTATGACTGAAACATTATGTTGTACACCAGAAATTGACACAACATTGTAAACTGACTACAATAAAAAACAAATGAATGAATCCTATGTCCCACCTTTTGTAATTAAACCAGCAAAAGAATTAAAAAATTCTTTTTTAATTTTAAAGGTATATCTCCAAGCCACTTCCTTGAAGGAACAAGCTTTCCCAGCTCTTACATCATGTAAGTTTCAAACGTCATACACTGAGCTGGTATCGATGAACACCAAGATCACCTGTTAACCTTGCTTAGATGTCTCTCTACTTTCTTTCAATGCAAGGTTCTTTAAGTAGCAAATTCTTGCCTCCCTGTCCCCTCACACCCACTCCCTTCTTCCCTCACAATCGGGCTCTACTCCCATCACAACAAACTACTTCTGTGAAGGAACAATCTTTTCCGATCTTCCACTGCTCTCACCTCTGATGTCAGCAGCAGTGGGCATGTTTGACTCTATTTCTCAAGGCTCAGAGTTCCTGCACTCAGCCCAATCCTGGTTCCGATCCCCTCTCTCCACGGCTGCCCCATCTCTGGTGCAGGCTCCTCCTCCCTGTTGTGCCTGCCTGCAAGGGTGTCCCCTTTCAGTCCTGGCCTCTTTGCTTCACTGATCTCTGCCGGAGCTCTGTTCAGGGGACATCTGGCAGATGACAAAAGTCAAGGCCAAGGTCAAGGCCCTAGGAAGGTCTTCAGAATTGCCCTCCTTGCCCAGAAGTTATGTCTGGCCCTGGGGCACTGACAGTGGCCTGGACTGGTCTGGAAAGACTACGGCTCGTGGGACAGTCTATGACAAGTTACCAGGCTCCTGGTGGCGCCTCTGTCATTTCCACAGTAGGGATCTGCCTGGCAACCCTTAAACCAGTGATCCTCCCAGGTCCTTCTGGACTTGCTGCCCTTCCCACCTAGAACCATGCTACTTGGCAGCCTTTAGGTGGTCTCCTGCCTCCCTGCCTCTCCTCCCACCCATTTACTTTGAGGGGGGTAGAAAGAATAATGAGATTGAGGGCAGAATTCTGGGGTCCAGCTCTGGACTGACCACCAATTTCTCACCAGTGATATAAGAGGTGGGTCAATGTCATCTCTAGGACCCCGTGAACTGGGGTAAGTCTCAGCACCTTACCCACCTTCGGAATCGAGACCTGTTAGGGCAGAGCCTCAGCAGACCTTGGCTAAAGGATGATGGAATTTCGTGGCTGAAGGTCTCCCAATGGAGGAGATGGAAAAGCTGGGTGAGCACTTTTATTGGGCGGCATAAAAACTCTATAAGCACTTAGAAACCAAGAAAGCCTACGATTGACCAAAAGAGCTATGGGACCCAGAGAAAAACTTGCCTTCCCCTTGCCAATGCTGGTGGAAGCAGTGGGAACACCTGAACAAACATAATTACAATAACGTCCAATGTTTGCAAGACAATCATTTGTGAGAAGGGAACAGCCCACACCCCTTAGGTCTCTGTGGTTAGACTCCATGCTTAAGAATTTGATCCTGGATTATACTAAAGAACAACTGTAGTTTCAAAGCTTCTGCCAGTTCTTTGTCTTTCTTTCATGATAAAGTCACAGGGCAAATAGTGTCTTATTTTGCTGAGCCAAAAATAAATTCTTATACTTGCAGAGTGAGGACAAAACCTCATCTGGAATGGTGGGAGAGAGATACAATACTTCACATGCATTTGGAAGTTCTCAGATAACTGGATAAAAAAAAATGGAGGGAGCAGTTCAAATGACATGCAGAAGAGGGTAGGTAGGGTCAAAGGGATATTTTCTGTAGCAGGATGGTAAATCAGTAAAAATATATATATATATATATCGTGCAATACAAATGTTCAACTGTTGTTTCCTTCTTTGAGGTGCAGTTAACCGGCCTTACCTCATTATTTTTGGAAGTGGTTATAACAGGCAACAATCTGCTGTGACTGGAAGTGAAGAAGGGTGGTCCCCAGGGTGGAACAGAGCCCTGCAAGAAAAGACAGCAGCTGAAGAAGGGATGATCATGAATAAGAAGTAGTTGAGACTTAGGAGTTAAAAGGAGGGTGAGGTCAAAGATACAGAAGAGAGAGAAAAACTGGCAGAAAAGGTTCCTGAGGAGATGCAGGTCTTAGAACCCACGGTATCAAGGAAGTATTCATGGTGACCGGGAGGAAGGGCCCTCTCTTTCTGCAGTTTCTGTCTCAGCAGTTAGCGCTACCCATCTGAAGCCATCCCCACCTTCAGGCGTCCACACAGGGCACCCGATCTGGCACACCATTTTTCAGACTTTTCCATTACTATTTACCCCCTCATCCCTTAGTTAAAATGCCTGTCATGTCCCAGTCTCCCAAAGACTTTATTTGACATGCTCCCCACGATGTCAACCAGCTGAAAATAAAGTATCCTAGGACACACTGTGCAGTATGGTGGCTACTGGCTATGTGTGGCAACGGAGCCCTTGAAATGGAGCTAGTCTGAGGTGAGGCGTGTGAAATACACACCAAATGGTGAGATTTGGTCTGGAAAAAAGTGTAAACGATCTCATTAGTAATATATTGACTAATACTGAAATGATCATGTTTGGGGTATATTGGTTTAAATAATGTGTATTATTGAAATGAGTTTCACCCATTTCTTTTTACCTTTTTAAATGAAGCTACTAGAAAATTTAAATTATGCATGTCACTCACATTATAGTTCTTCTGGAAAGCAATAGTCTAGACGAATGGATAGTTCCATTTGTTCTGGACTGGATGTACCGGTTACAGTGCCGACCGAACCACAGCCCCTTCCACGGGGGCGTGCGGGGGCGGGTGTTCTAAGTCCTGTAACCCCACTCTTCCCACCCTGGCCACTTCCTCCAGCAGCTTCCTGAGAAAGCGTGCAGGACAGGTGGTATTTTTGAGTGTTTGCAAACCTAAAAGACTTTCATTTTGCCCTCACGTTTGATTCATGTTAGATAGTTAAATATAATTTTCACTCCGAATTTTGAAAGCATTGCTACTTTGTCATTTACCTGCCGACATGGTTATTTTGAAGGTCGATACTTTTCTGATTGCCAGTGCCTGGTGTGTGAGTTGTTGTCAGTCGTGGCTGTTTTCCCCGCCTGTTCCAGGCTCTTCTCTTCAGCGTTGTGGCGTCGGAGTTTGGCGCAGGTCTTTCGTGTGTTTGTGTGTGCCGGACATTTCCGGGGCCATTTCAGTGGGGAAGCTCATGTTCTTCATTCTCATATCTTCACTGGGTAATTTTCACCCCCTTTATTTTCTCTGTTCTTCTCTGGTTGTTGAAATGCTTTGACTGAACTATTGAACTTTCATTTTTGTATTTTTGTTTCCTATCGTCTGTTCCTTTAACATTTTATTTTATATTCTGAAAAAATTTCTGTTTTATCTTCCAACCGATCTATTGAATGTTGAATAATAATAATCATATAGTCAGTCCCCTTTTCTAATTGCTTCTCCTTTCATAGATGCAATATCTTCTTTTACCTTTCTGAAGGTAGGAATTATAGATTGTTGGGGGGTTTTTTTTGTTCTTGTTTTCTTCTGTTCTCTGCATTACTGTTTCTCCTAAGTTTTTTCTTTATTTTCTGTTTGTCTGTTTTGATGTTTTTGATGGCGTGTTGTTTCACAAACCTCAGAAGCTTCCCGGGTAAAATCTGAAATCAACCCCTGTACATGGAGGGCAAAGAGAGAAATGCAAATTAAATAACCATGAGATATCGCTTCACACCTGTCAGAATGGCCATCATCAAAAAGTCTACAAAGAAATTATGGCGAGGATATGGAGGAAAGGGAGCCCTTGCATACTGTTGGTGGGAATGTAAATTTGCTATGGAAAATAGTATGGAGGTTCCTCAAAAAACTAAAAATAGAATTATCATATGATCCAGCAATTCCATTCCTGGGTATATATCTGAAGAAAATGAAAACATTAATTTGTAAAGATACATGCATCCCAATGTTCACAGCAGCATTATTTACAATAGCTAAGATACGGAAGCAACCCAACTGCCCATCAACAGAAGAATAGATAAAGAAGATGTGGTGTATATATACAATGCAATATTACTCAGTCATAAAAAGAATGAAATTTTACCATCTGCAGCAACATGAATGGACCTAGAGAATACTATGCTCAGTGAAATAAGCCAGAGAAAGACAAATATTGTATGACATTACTTATATATGGAATCTAAAAAAATAAACAAATATATATAGAAAACAGAAACAGACTCACAGACACTGAAAACAAACAGTTACCAGTGGGACGAGGGAGGAGGGGGAAGGGCAAGATAGGAGTAGGGGATTTAGAATACAAACTACTGTGTATAAAACAGATAAGCAACAAAGACACATTGTACAGCACAGAGAATCATAGCCATTGTTTTGTAATAACTTTTAAGGAACTATAATCTATGAAAATACTGAATTAACAAGCTGTACACCCGAAGCTAATATAATATTGTAAATAAACTACACTTCAATTTAAAAAAGTTAATATAGAGGCCTTAACTGGGCTCAGCCACATTATTGTCGGGTAGCCTCAACAACACATTGCTCTCTCAAGGATACGATCTTGAGAACGGCTCTCACTATGAGAACAGTGGGGAGCGCCTGCATCCCAGGCACAGGGGAGGGGGCGAGGAGCCTCCAATCTGAGGTCCAGTTCTCAGGTCAACTGACAGTAACGCCCTCTCCATTAGCTCCTCCAATATTAGCTGGAGAATTTTATGAAGTAAAAGATATCCTTTTAAAACAACAAGTATTGATGAGAATCTAGATGATAATGCAAGGCAGAATAATAGAAATTTCCTTATAACTCTAATCTTTGTAGAATTGTTTGGTACACAGATATTTGTAACAGACAAAATAACTTATAGGAATTATATTTCCTTTTTAGCTACTTAATTCCATTTAGGTCATGAGTCTTTCAAGAAAATGTTCTATTTATGAATCTCTCACATCTTGTAAAAATCAGTAAGATCCATAATATCAACTTTTGTGATGTAAAATTTTTAAAAGAAAGAGAAATTTACAAATTATAAAGTACAGCATTTGGAATGGGTCAGTTTTAAACTGTCATAGAGAGTAAAAAGCGTATGAAGAAGAAGAGAAATGCTTTAATTAATCAAACATGTTTCTAATAATCAAACTTCAAAATAGTAGTATTTTCAAGACTGCCTTAAGAAGACAATGCTTTATAATTTTGAGTTTATAGAGGCCAAAAATGTAAATGGAAACTTGTCAGAATGATTGCTGTGTACTGACAACATTTTCAATAGTTGAACACAAAAGATTTTTTTCAACTTGCTTAAGCTATGAATTCTAGGCACAAATTTCCTTCTAGAAAAACTAGGTATATCAGTTTGGTGAATTTTGGTTCTGCTGGGCTAGAAATGTTATATACAAAGGTAGTGTGAAGACTTGCATTTGTTTAAATAGCTCCTTTAAAAGTGAAGAGTTTCTTTCTGTCGTAAATCAGCAAGATGAACGAGTACATAGCAAAGGGGGTTCCTAACTGCATTGTATTCAGGTAGATTAGAGGGAGAAGACTGACGGGAGCAGTCTGCTCTCGTCCTGCTCACTGCTGAGACGTCTGTTGCTTTACACTGTGCTGTAATTACTTTTTGAAGGCTACGAACCGAACATCATATGCCTGTGCTTCCTAAATCATCCCTAGCTTCCATCATGGTTATCACATTGTCAGTGACAATTACCTGACGCTTAAATTCACTAATTTTCCATTATATAAATATTTCTTCTTAGATTCACTCTGGTTTAAGCTATGTGAGACCCAGAATTCTCTCGGCAGTCAAGCAAAGTAGAAGCAGAGTTCAACAGTAATCAGCATTCACCCACCAAGCGGTCCTGCAGGACACGTCTGAATGTCTGATACAAAATGCAGAATTCGCACACTGTAAAATAACACAGAGCAGAATATAACTCAAGAACTTTTTTTTCTTTTTGCTAGCCTAGCAGGGCCAAAATTCACCAGTTGTTTGCAGAGAAAGTCATCAGCTTCCTGGAGAATGCTGAAGAGGACATCAAATTGCCATGCCTTGGAAGGTTCAGTGTCTTTTGTATGACGCCTGTTGTAAAGAGCCTTCTCTATTTCAAATCCAGGATAGAGACTGAAATTAGAGGACATGCAATGAGCGCTGAGATACAGATGAAAGTTCAAAAATTTTTTGTTTTTGTTTTTTTTAAACTTTCAGAGGTAATTACATTGATCTGTTGCCACATTTCCAGATGAGAATTTAAGGACACTTTTTTTTCTGGTGATAAACCATTAAATGATTGCCTCCCCAAGAAAGAAGAAAGAAAGAAAGAGGAAGGAAGGAAGGAAGGAAGGGAGGGAGGGAGAGACAGAGGAAGGAAGGAAAAGAAAGGGAAAAAAAGAAAGGAAGAAAAGAAAGAAGAAGGAGGGAAGGAAAGAATTAAAAAGAAATTCAACAAATGATTATAATAGTTGGTGTTGGCCTTGGCTTTGGACAAATACGGATTTTAACATTCATCCATTTGGCATCTGTATGTACTACATATCCATTTTCCTTTGGTCCTTATGGACCTCTACTCTTTTAAAATTCCTTTACTGCCATCTCAGTGGGATTTTGAAGGGGAGCAAAAACAAATACACGATTTTTTTTAGGGTACACTATGGTTTTAAGCCTCTTCAACTTCCTTAAGAATAGGATCATAATAAAGTTAACACATACATGTTCCAGAAACATTTCCACGTGCCTTACATATCATATCTCTTTGAATTTCTCAGATGAGGAACTTGCCGAGTCTTAACTCAACTAGTAAGTGGCAAAGCCAGGATTCAAACAAAACGTTTGGGTTTTGCACTCTATGCTTTGAACCTTTAGGCCATATACTGCTTCCTGACCTACTTTCCTTATCAAGTTCTTCTGCAATACCCTTTTTAGGTACTACTTAGCATTCTATTGCATGGAGAAATATTTTATTTAATAAATTTCCTATAAGTGGATATTTAGATCATTTCTACTTTTCCCTTATTAAGCAATGTTGAGCTGAATCTAATTATAGCCTATCTTTGTGCTATCTGATGATTTCCTTGAATTAAGGATGTGTATTTTCACCATGGCCACTTAAAACTGTTAGAACAAGGAACACTACCCACCCTTCTGGCTTTAGGGCTGGCCGCAAACAAGGCTGCAGCTCCAGCTTGTTTTGGCATTTCTCCACTGACACCTACCAAGGTGTTAAATTTCTGGTCTTGAGGTTTTACAGCTGGTCCTCTTAAATCTCTCACAGCGCCCCACCTTTAGACATGCTCACTACTACACAATGCATGTGTGTACACACACGGAGCCATGTGTCTCAGGCCAACAAACTAACTACAGCAGTGTGGGAAGTGAGGTAAATTACAGGTTCAGAGTCTCACATCATGAACTGAAGCTGGCTTGAAGCATTTCTCAACTTTCCTGGCACTTCTGGTTTTATCTCCTTCGGATGACTTTCCACTTCCTGCCCTTGGACTGACACTGTCCTTTCTCTTAGTTTGAACCACAAGGACCTGCTGATACTCAACCACTTGACCTACAAAAACAGAAATTTCCTCCAGTTCCACTTAACAAGGCTGAGATGTTTATTTACCCACTGGAGAACATGGCAACCATAAGTCATGATGGGAAGCTGTTCAAAACCCGTGTCAACACTTCCTAGGTTGGGGGAAACTTCCATGTTTTAAAGCCTGGTCTTTCTACTGTAACGCCAGACACTCACCTTCCCAGACTTTCCTGAGGCTAACCTATGTGAATGTAACCCAGTTTCCTCCAATGGGTTGCAAGATTTTTCATGTGGCAGAGAACTACAGGAAGAACCATTCTGCCTTTGAGGAGCAGTGGGGACTGGGAGAGGGAAAGAAATCTAGGGTAAAATTCTATTTCTTGACCAGAGTGGTGGTTATATGGCAGCTTGCTCTGCAATAATTCTTTTATGTTGTGTGCATCTTTTGCAGGTGTGTTATTCCTTATTTTAAAAAAAGTTTTAAAAACTCAATTCTGGCAAACATAGCAGAGAGACAGAACTTCCAGAAGGAGGCAGATAGAGATCCTGGTAATCATCCCGAGTCTTGTATCAACAACGTGAACTGCAGACCCCGTAAGAGCACTCTTGCAGACAATTTGGACATAGTTCTTGGCATGTAGCCTCCAAGATTGTTTCTTTGGCTCTCCTAGTGTTCTGTGATCTACCAAATATCCTTTAGTAAATACTCTTCTTGCTGTACCTAGCTAGAGAAGGTTCTTGGTTGGTGACTGAGAGCTGTGGCTGATACAAGGGAATTCGGGTTCTTTTCAGGTCAGATCCTGACTTGACACTAAAGACACTGTCCTCGGGGCCACCGGAATGCTGACTGGGCCGTACATCCAATTCTAGGGCTTCTGTCCTATAGTCAGAGCATACAGGGTTGACACTACACAGAGCATGCTCTGCTGCTTTTGAAATCATGGATAATCATTAGTTAAATTCATTCACTTGTAATCCCCTTCACTAAAGTCTTTTTAGTTGTTGCTACAAAAGACTTTCATGTCTTCCAATCAGCACGTAGCCTAAACAATAAATTTTTATGGGAGCTGTCTTCCAGGAACCTGGAGTTTGCTGTGTCTAGTTGGAGCTGAGCTGGTTAAGACTAGGTGGGACCACTGACCCTCCAGTTGGGTATGCGTGATTCTCCGCTCGGTGACCTTTTGACGTCAGAGGGCTGAAAACTCCACCCTCAGATCATGCTACGTGCCTCCAAGTTGGAACGTGCAGAAGCCTATAGTTAATTACACCTGTGCAGAAGGACGGACTACCGCACCTTTTTCTGATCACCTTTCCCCATGTCTCGGGCCATCCTGCTTCTTTGTCCCACAAATACTTTGAGCCCCTTGCCACTGGGGAGGCAAATCTGAGACTTGTTTTCTGGTCTCCTCACTTGACTGCCTTGTGAATAAACATTCTCTTTGCGCCAAACCTTGGAGTGTCAGCATTTTGGCTGGTTACATGTCTGGCAAAATGAACCTGGTTTGCTAACACTTTCAATTGACTATTATTACCATCTCTGAAAGTCATAAATTTTTCTACATTAATCTCCACTATTTTCCCTTCCCCTACTGTTCCCCAGAAAATGCAGGTAGGCACGCGCGCACACGCACACACACACACACACCCCACCACCACCACCACCACCACCACCACTGCAACCCAGGAGACCCAGGAATGTGTAATATTCATGACATGCTCATGTACCACTAGGAGATATGTTTCATGGGCAGAGATGTGTGTCTACTTTGTTCAGTGATCCATCACAGCATTTAGAATAGTGCCTGGCACCCATTGAGTACCTAATAAATATCTGTAAATGAGGGACTACCCTGCCCTAAAATACATTCCTCTGTTAGTTCAGCCAACAAAGAACAAATCCTCATGGAGAGTGCCCTGCTGGTGAAGGCACTGGCTTGGGTGTCAGGGACGTCAAGGTGATTAAGGCACAACTCTGGCCATGAACAATTCAGAATGAGCTGCTTATTCCAGAGACATTGCTACCAACTCTCAGAATATATTTTGTCACCGCAATAAGTCCACTTGGAGCTTCTTTTTAATGAAGATGTGGGACAGTGGAACAGTGCAGGTAGGAGGTTTTTTTTAAAAAAAATCAAGAACCAATGTCTTCCCTCTGTTGATCTCAGTTCCAGGTCAAACAAGTGGGAGGCAGCAGCGATGCAGAGTGGTAGATAAGATATTCAGGTACGTGCCCATGTCTTTGGTCCAGGCTAGTGCCCTGACTCAATGATTGTGAACCAGCTTTGATCACAAATAAGTCAATATCAGGGTGGTGACCTGTAATCAGATCTTATCACAATGCCCAGTGGCTCTTCTTCAGCCTTGAAATTCAGTGCACTATAGGATCTGGCCCCCATAGGACCCCTGCTCCTATGTGATCTGGCCCTGCCTCCATTTCTGACTGCCCTGCAGTTGCCTCCCCTCCCCAACCGTACTGGCCTCCAGCACAAGCTTGCCCCGTCCTCCATCCTTTCTTTCATCCTTCCCTCTTCTAGGATGTTCTCTCCACTCATGCTGTTCTCACTGGTTTCTTTTTTATCATTGAAACTCAGCTTAAATGTCACCTCTTCAAAAAGGCTTCCCTTGACCACCCACACAAAGTAGTCCTGAGCTTAGCGAAATCAAGCAATCTGCTCAAAGATGCAGAGCCCAGTCTGCCTTCAGAGCAATTAGGAATTGTTACTAGGCTCAGACATAAACAAAAATAATAACGCATGTCTCCTTGGGGACATTTTTTTAGTTGCTCCCTTTTTTTTGGTTTGTTTTCCTAGTTCACAGCACAACTCCAGGAAAAAATGTTGAGCCACTCCAAGGTCAGAAGATAATAACCCTGTTCCCAGCTCTGCAGCAGACCAGCTGTGACTGTGAATGAGCCACCCAAGATTATAGATGAGGAAGACCACAGACAATAGGAAAGAGTCTATTTGGTTCAAGATATTTTTCAGCAAAATGGTCAGAATATGAAAGCACTTGATGCACTCCTGGTTGATTTTAAAACACTAGCCTAATCAAACCAACAGTAGTTGAGCAAGGGGGGAAAAAAGAGTCTGAGATACTTACAGATGATGTAAGAAAGATTTAATGACTATGTGGCAGAAAAATAGCTCATGTCAGGACATTTCTAAGATACCACCTGGAATAATGATTCATTCCCATGAACCAGAGGTCTAGATTCAGTGTGACCCCCCAAAAGCTTAATCTTCAGGGCTCCTTGCTTGCACAAGCATCTTTTAAGGCTATGTACCTAACTGCATATTTTCTATATTTTATCTTAAAGACAGTCCCCACAAAATACATGACAGTTCATGTATGCCCCATATAGGAAGAAGAGATAAAAGCGAAATAGCCCTGGCAAAGCTAACAGAAAATTAGCCCTGCTGGGGAACTGCGCCTTTATGTCCCAAATCTACGTAACTGTCTTCACTCATGTTTAGAGTGGCTAGGTTGATGTGTTGGCTGGTGTGTTTATTAATCAGGCATAATACAAAATGAGAATTTAAGTAAAGTTTTATTCATCACTTAATGTGTTTTAGAGGCTAATTTAGGAGATTATCAAAATGAATCTCTATAGGACAAAAAGTGATACTTGTGTTTTCAATTTAGCTATGAAAGCAATGAACTTGAGCATGCTGTCAGTCTCAGTTTATACCCCAGGATTTTGGGATTTGAATTGGCTCTCCCAGCAAATAAATCCCATTCCTTGTTTATTTTGTGCCTTGGCAATAAATAATAGAGAAGACCTAGAAGAAACACTATTGAATTATTAAAGTTATTCTAACTGAGGCCATCTTGCATAGAATTTTTTAATTGTGAAGTAATGTTCACACCTAATTATAAAAGCAATGGGTAGGCAGCATTCACATTCTAATTGTTCCCAACATGTGTACAACATTGGGTGGGACACAAAAAAATAAATGGTAAGAGAACATTTGTCTTATCAGTCAGATTACCAGAACAAACACAGAAAATAGTACATCCAAAGGGTCAACACATCCATAAAAACAATGAATTAATTACTTTAAGGCTTATATTTTCTGAAAGTTTCTGCTGAAGTCAGAGAGTCATAAGAGCTTTATTCCCAAGACAGTAGAACAGGGCTAACTTTGTTTTCCTTCTGGCCAGTCTAAATTGAGGAGTTCTCAGAATCTTAGATTCATGGGTTATTTTCATTGAAGCGTAAGAAAGAGAAAAAAGTAGAAAACATACTCTGTGCTCCAAGTGCCTTTTTCAATTTCTCTATTTCCTATTAAAACCTTAGTGGTATGTGTGTATGTGTGTGTGCATGTGCACATGCGCGTGTGGTGGTTGGGTGGGGAGGATGTTCTATTTGAAGCATAATTTTAATTTCAGATCTTGGAAGGAATTGCTTAATTTCCACCTAATTGTGATCTACATCACACAGCTGCCCTCCCTCCCCACTCAACCAACAAACCCTCCACTATGCACACCTCATGGTGTCTATGGTTTATCCCTTCTGACCAAAAATGGATCCTCATGGAGGAACGGGATGAAGAGAGAAATATACAAAAGCATCACAACCATAGCTACCAACCATTGATGCTCCTCGTGGCCCACTTGTGATCCAGGGAAGAAAGGCACCCCCAAGGTAGAGATGGAGACCATTACCCCTCATGATTATAGATGCAAAAGCCCCTAAAATATTAGCAAATAGAATTTAGCAATCTATAAAAATAATTTACATCATGACCAAATGGAGTTTCTTCCAGGGATGCAAACTTGCTCAATGTATGAAAAGCGACCAATTAACCTTACAAGTTTAAAGAAGTTTACGTCTTTTACAAGTTCAAAGAAGAAGAAAAAAATCATATGATATCAGTTGATGCAGAAAAATTATTTGACAAACTAAAAAATAATTTGCTCACTCATGATATTAAGAAAAACTTAGAAAAAAATAGGAGTACAGAATTTCCTCAACTTTATAAAGAACATCTATAAAAACTCTACAGCTAACATCATGCTTAATAGTGAAAGACTGAATGCTTTCCCCCTAAAATCAGGAACTTGGCAAGGACCCTCACTGTCATCACTCTTATTCAATCCAATGCTGGAATTTCTACTTGGTGCATTAAGATTTAAAAAAGGAAACAAGATGCTTACAGAACAAAGGAGAAATAAAACTGTTCCTATTTGCAAATGGCATATGCACAATATCTCAAGGAACCTACCAAAAAAAAAGCCCTCCTAGAACTAATAAGTGAGTTCAATAAGGTTGTAGGATACAAGGCAAACATACAAAAGTCAATTGTATTTCTACACACTAGCAATTAACACATAGACACCAACATGTATAATCACTCAAAAAAAAAAAAAAGAAAGTAAATACTCAGGTGTAAACCTAACAAAATACATGTAAGAGTTGTATGCTGAAAACTACGCAATGCTGATGAAAGAAGTCAAAGAAATCTAAACAAATAAAGAGACATACTGTGTTCATGGACTGGAAGAGTCACAATAGTAAAGATATCAATTCTACCAAATTGATATTGAAGTTTAATACAATTTCTATCAAAATCTCAATGAGATCTTTTTTGCAGATATAGGCAAGATTAATTTAAAATGCATATGGAAAGGAAATCACTAGGATAACTAAAACAATTTTGAAAAAGAAGAAACTGAAAAGAAAAAGTGTGTGTGTATATATATATATATATCTGAATTACTTTGCCGTAACCTGAAACTAACATTGTAAACCAACTACACTTAAATTAAAAATTTTTTAAAAATACCAGCTTAAAAAAAACTATATTGAATTGGAATGAAATGAATCTGTTAGTATTTTATTGCTATGTAAAAGCATGTGCTATGAAATTTCATGAAAGATTTAAAAAAAGAAAGAAAAAGAAGAAGAAAGTGAGCAGAATCAGTCTAATTTCAAAACTTGTGGTATAGCTTCAGTAATCAAGACTGTGTGGTATTAGTGGAAGGAGAGATGCATAGATCAATAGAATAGAGTAGAAAACCCAGAAACAGACCCACAAAGAATGGCCAAATGATTTCTGACAAAGATGAAGAAGCAGTTCAATGGAGAAAAGATAACCTTTTCAACAAATAGTGCTTGAAGCAATCGCACACTCATAGGTCAAAAGGGGACCATGACCTAACTTCGCACCTTACACAAAGATGAACACAAAATGGGTCATGGACTTCCATAAAACTTTTAGGGAAAAAAATAGGAGAAAATCTTTGCGATCTAGGGCTAGGCAAAGATTTCTTAATTTGACAGCAAAAGCAAATCTGTAAAAGGAAAAAACAGACAAATTGAACTTCATCAAAATTAAAACCTTTATTCTATGAAAGCTCTGGTAAGAATTAAAAGACAAGCCACATAGTGGGGAAAAATATTTGCAAACAAGGACTATTTAAAGAATTCTCAAAACTCAACAGAAAAAAGGCAAATAATCCATGGGCAAAAGAGATTTCACCAAAGAAGATAGACAGATGGAAAAGATGTTATATATCATTAGACATAAAGGAAATGCAAATTAAACCCACAATGGGCTATCACTAAACACCTATCAAAATGGCTAAAGTGAAAAATAGTGACAACACTAAATGCTAGAGAGAATGCAGAGAAATGACATCATTTGTGCGTTAGTGGTAGGAAGGCAAAATTGTACTATTCTGGAAAACAGTTTGGCGGTTTTCTTAAAAATGAAGCATGCTAGCAATCAAAAGGCTTTTTTCATACATACGTAAATGTATGATTCCATGTCTATTACATTCTTGAAATGACAAAATTAAGCAATGAAGAACAGATTAGTGGTTTTCAGGGACTGAGGAAGGGGAGGGTATGGGAGGAAAGTGGGCATGCTTATAAAAGGGCACATGGAGCCATCCTTGCAGTAATGGATCTGTTCTGTATTTTGATTCTACCAATTGTCAACATCCTGGCTGTGATACCATACTATGGTTTAGCAAGATGTTACCACTGGGGGAAACTGGGTACAGGGTATACAGGATCACTCTGGTTTATTTCTTACAACTGTAGGTCAACCTACAATCATCTCAAAATAAGAAGTTTAATTTAAGAAATAAAAATTAAAGGGGGTGGGTATAGCTCAAGTGGTAGAACACATGCTTAGCATGCACATGCTTGAGGTCCTGGGTTCAATACCCAGTACCTCCTCTAAAAGTAAACCTAATTACCTCCCCACGCAAAAAAAAAAAAAAAAAAAAAAAAAAAGAAATAAATAATAAATAAATGAAATACATCCCACTAAAATATTTTGAAAATTTTAGAAAGAAATAAAAATTAAAATAATCATTTTAACCCCAGGTTGCTGTCAGAACTGCCTTATCACCACTGCATCCTGTTGTGCATCACGCCTCTCCCCACCCAACCTCACCCAACCCACACATGTATCACACAGTATCTGAGGTTGATTTTTCTTGACCATACTGAATCCTGAGAGGGTGAGGGGATGGAGAGAGAGAGGGATGGGAGACAAATAAAAAATGCAGCCACCGAGACAAATAAAAAATGCAGCCACCAGGACCATCCCCACAAATCAACCATCAGTGTTCCTCCTAGAGGGAGAGTTAAAAGTTAGGAATCCAACCAGGGTTTGAGATTACTGTCTGGTGACACGTCTTGGTCCCAGCTGATGCCTTTGCTGCCTCTGACGTTTCTCATTGACCTACCATCTTGCTTCCCTTTCCACTGCCAACACCTGTTTCTTAACTTTGATGTTGGCTTTTCAACTCTCTGGGCAACTATAGTCTCACCGTTTCTCTCCTCTCTTTTGGAAACATATAGGCCTTGTGAGGTTTGTTAAGGATTGCATTCCCTTTTTGTCTTAATAACAAAAAGAATGTCATCTGAGATAAAACAACAATGACAGTATTGTCTCCTCCATGCCTCAATTTACTCTCTTTAATTTAGACCAGGTGGAGAAAGACAATGGGCTACACATTTGACTCTCCAGCAGCTGCCAACTCCGGTTATAAGCGATGACCCCTGAAGGGGAGGGAGGGCTTTTAATAAATACCAAAGGCTGGCTTCAATTCACATTCATTGACCCAAAATTCGGGGGCTGGGACCTAAGCATGAGTATCTCTATAAACTAGCTCCAAAGATTATTCTGATACCCAGGCACTGCTGAGATCCATAATTTTACAAAAAGCACTAAAAGAGCATTTATCCCTAAATCAGAGGAAAAGCAGATTATGTGTAAATTAAGCCAAGGTCAGTAGGCACCTGGGTCGGCAGGACCCTGAGGGAGGATATCTCGAACCAGACGAGCTGGATTAGAAGCTGGTCAGCTGGACTGACTCCAGGAGATGTTGATTTTTATGAAGAATAAAACACCCCTTAAATAAACTACTGACGCTCAGGTCTATCGAATTACAGGAGAAACCCAAATGGGCCTGACTTCAGGGGAACTGACACCGCTTTCTCTAGAATCAATATCAGTAAATTTTTCAAGAATATTGATTTGAAGGGTCCAGTATCAGTTTTGCTAAGGCTGCCATGACACAGTACCCCCACCTGGATGGCTTAAACAGCAGAAATTTATTTTCTTACAGTTCTGGAGGCTAGATATTTTAAAGATTTAAAAAAAAATTTTTTTTTAATGGAGGTACTGGGGATTGAACCCAAGACCTCATGTATGCTAAGCATGGGCTCTACCACTGAGATATACCCACCTCCGCTGGCAGCTCGATATTTGAAATCAAGGAATCAGCTGGGCTGGTTCCTTCGGAGGGCTATGGAGGAAGGATCTGTTCTAGACCTCTCTCCTAGCTTAGCTTCAGATGTTCCTTGGCTTGAAGATGGCCATCTTCTCCCTCTATGTCTTCACATGACTTTCTCCCTGTGTTCACGTCTGTCTCTGTGTACAAATTTCCCCCTTTTATAAGGACACCAGGCATATTGGATGAGGGACCCCTTCCTACTCCAGTATGGCCTTATCTTAACTAATGACATCTGAGATAAACCTATTTCCAAATAAGGTCACATTCTGAAGTACGGGAGTTAGGACTTCAACATATGAACTTGGGCAGGGGACACAATCAACCCATAACAGGATTCATGATTTTAGCCAGCACAGGGGGGTTGGTATGGTTTGGGGATAAAAAGGATAGAAGTTTCAGGGAAAAGAGATGGGATGGGAGTGGGTGGGAATTCGAGGGAACAGAAGAGAATTATCCAGGAAGAGGGAAGAGGGTGTGTGGCCCCACCTTTTCCACACTCAGATCCCTGTACATCGTTAGCATCTGCCAGGATGGGAGTGAGGGCATGCTAAGCCCTGGAAGAGTCTGCAGAAGCAATGGAAGAAAGAAGAAAAGAGAAGTGGGCAGTTCCCAGTTCCAACAAGGGGACAACAGAGGCAACAGGACAGCAGCTTCTAACAATTCACTCCTAAGGGACAGCAGGAGACTGGATTTTGCTTTTAATGTCATGATATTCAGGTTATTTAAATTTTTTTAAGTCAAAGGAGTTTTAAAGTACTAATGAAACAGTATAAAAGAGAATTGCTTTTTAGTATTCTTTTACTCATGGTAAATTTATTATTATAAGAAGAAAGCCAATGAATCTACTTTAGTTAAGCAATTTTTTAAGGGGTCTGGTTGAAAAGTTCATCTTGTGTAATTAACAGGCATGGCTGGTTTACTCAAGAAAGGGGGTAATATTTAACACTAGTCCCACTTTACTTTGTCTCAAACTAGCACTTTTTTTTCTGAAAAGCTGAAATAACTGTTGTGTGTTATCTCTTCTTGGCTGATCATCCAGAAAGATAGACAATATTAATATCAGGTTTTAAAGGTCCCCAGAAAGGTCAAACTGTTACAGTCTGTAGAAGAGCTGGAATTCAAATCCACTGGGTGTTCTGTGTTACTTAAATGGTGCTCCAAGTCTTTGCTATGTTTGTATAAGAAAATGGGAGATTCTGAGAGCCAAATTAAAATTCTAAACAATTTAGATTTTAGCTTCCATAAGCAAATCAAGATGATCAGTATCAAAATAACTGTATGGAAAGACAGGGAGAGCATTATATAATGGACTGGATTAAAAATATGTAGTTAGTGATATCATTCATATGTAGAGTCTAAAAAAAAAAGACACAAATGAACTTATTTACAAAACAGAAACAGACTGACAGACATAAGAAACAAACTGATGGTTACCAGAGGGAATACGGTAGGGAAGGGATAAATTGGGAGTTTGAGATTTGCAGATACACACTACTATATACAAAATAGATAAACAACAAGTTTATACTGTATAGCACAGGGACCTATATACAATATCTTATAGTAACTGTAATGAAAGGGAATATGAAAACAAATATATACATGAGTATGTATGACTGAATCATTGGATGCTGTACACCAGAAACTGACACAACATTGTAAACTGACTATACTTTAAAAAAAACGTTTAAAACAAATAAGTAGTTAGGAAAAAACCTGAGAAGTTAACTAGCCAATGCACGTATGAGGGCTTGTGCTAGCTCTTTGTACTGTCAGTTTTCCTTCACTGCTGGGGTGGTGAACTTCAGGCTAATGGACTCAGCACCGTGGCATGTCTAAGAAGGATATTCAGTTAAGCTCACCAGTCTAGTTCTGAATTTATGTTTTCTAGCCAGGCAGAGCCCAAGTGTGCAAAATATTTTCCTTTTATGAGCATATATTTGATGTGGTGTTGTCCTTTATTAAGCTTTATATTTTTGCACATGTCATAATGTTCATCTATTATAAGAAATATTTGGCACTTGAAAGCAAACGTCTCCTTTCAAAGAGTTAGAATTATTGATTTTGGAAATTTTCTGTGATTTTTATTTGACCTTGGGAACACCCCCACGTTCCTTGACAAATAAATTAAGCTTTTGAGGATAAAAGTCACTTTCACATTGTAAAAGTTTTGTTTACAGGTGTCTCTGAAACACATTGATTCTCTGCTCAGGAGACCATGTGGGAATGAATTTGAAAATTCATTTTATGATGCTCTGAGAAATTTGGATAGCCCCAAGAATTCTCTTTCAATCAGTGAATTAATTCATATCTAGATTTTATAATCACATTTAAAAATCCCCCCAAATTTCCTTTATTAGAAATTTTCTAACTTGAACAAGAGTGTCATCTTTCTTCAGGCAACCTCTATATAAGGAAAATAAAGTTTTAGCAGAGAATTTGTGGTTTCAAAGTTGTTGAAACTGGTTCAATATCCTTTTTCAATTCCCATGTCAAATGTCAGAAGAGAAAGAACCTTTAATGTCATGAGTAATTTCTAGACTGATGAAACAGTAGATTGAATGTTGAGTCACTAACCAGTAAACTTTGGTTTTGATACTGTACCTTTCACTCATTTGGAAGGAAAAAATATTTTTAAGTAAAGTCTAATGTAAAATACGAGATATAATATAGATCATCAAAGGTAAGATTTGCACACACACATATTTTCATTAAACGTGTTTGATATTTTGGTTGAAACTACCTGGAGTTACAATTTCTCAGGAAATTAAAAAGGCACTGCTTCTCATGCTATACATGCTCAGATACCAAACACCTGCACAAGGTGGGGTTCACGTTTCACTTGAAAGCTCTACAGGGGATCAAGATGTTAAAGAGTTCCAACCTGGATCTTGTTAACAAGAAAAACAAGGAAAGAATTCACAATCACTCACAAAGATGATATTTACTTGGAGAATGTGTCTCACTCTCAATTAATATGTGAGTTTCCCCCCAAAATGTTAAGGAATCACTTATCACGGGCTGAGCACTGTGCTAAATGTCTGTTTAGTTTTTCTAACTTTCTTTTTTTTAACTGAAGTCTAGTCAGTTTACACTGTTGTGTCAATTTCTGGTGTATAGTGTAATGTTTTAGTCAGACATGTACATACATATGCTCGTTTTCATATTCTTTGTCACTACAGGTTACTAACTTTCTACTTCTTGTTTCACAATGGTATATTCAGTACCCATAAATTTTCTGTACTTTATTTGACGGGATCTCTTTCCACTCATTCTGTGATTTTTGCTGGTCTCTGATTTCGTTCCAAATGCCCAAATGTATTCTTTAGTGAGCACTACATCTTAAACACTGATTCCACCCAGCAGCATCTAAGGCCCATAAGTTGATTGAATCATGCTTTTTTCCCCTCATTTAAAAATGGGAAATGAGGTCATGATGCTTTCTTCATCGCTGTCCACTGAAAAGGCCTAGAAGCAATGGTCGAGCTGTGGGAATGAAAACAACTATCAGTACCATGTTCCACTAAGGAACCAGGGCTCCTAGATGGCAGACCCCAGTCCCAAAGCAGGAAATGCACAAGGTAAACCTGGACCATCTTGCCACTTCACGAAGAAAGGAAACAATCAAAGACTGTTAGAGACAAATTGAAAAGCTTCCTACTGATTGAAGATGGGCCAAGTAAAACATCGAAAATACAAAAGACTAGGAATAGACTTACCCTATGACACAGGAATCCCGCTCCTGGACATCTATCCAGAAGGAACCCTACTCCAAAATGACACCTGCACCCCAATGTTCATAGCAGCACTATTTACAATAGCCAAGACATGGAAACAGCTAAAATGTCCATCAACAGATGACTGGATGAAGAAGCTGTGGTATATTTATACAATGGAATACTATTCAGCCATAAAAACCAACAACATAACGCCATTTGCAGCAATATGGATGCTCCTGGAGAATGTCATTCTAAGTGAAGTAAGCCAGAAAGAGAAAGAAAAATACCATATGAGATCGCTCATATGTGGAATCTAAAATTAAAAACAAACAAACAAAACAGAAATAGACTCATAGACATAGAATACAAACTTGTGGTTGCCAAGGGGGCAGGGGGTGGGAAGGGACAGACTGGGATTTCAAAATGTAGAACAGATAAGCAAGATTATACTGTATAGTACAGGGAAATATATACAAGATCTTATGGTAGCTCATAGAGAAAAAATGTGACAATGAATATATATATATATGTTCATGTATAACTGAAAAATTGTGCTGTACACTGGAATTTGACACAACATTGTAAAATGATTATAAATCAATAAAAAAATGTTTAAAAAATAGCATCAAAGGACAATATATAATAGATATATCAAAGTTTATATTATTAAAACACTGTAATAAATGGAAAAAAAAAAGAATGCGAGGTTTGAAATATATCATGTTAGACTCCACAAGTCCATAATACATATTTTTTAAATCAAGGGTCACCTTTGGAGAATAGTAGGATGCTAGTTCATTAATAGGAAAAATGGTAAATAAAAGGATAGAAGCAAGCACTTATTTTGCTTTTCCGATATGAATGGAATTCCAGCTGACACAGGAAGAAGGAATGATACAATTAAATTACCACTCACTAATAACCCCTAATGGTATAATGAATCTTCCCTGCTAAAGGTATTAGGTGAAAAACTGATGAAGAACATTATAATGGGTGAATTAATCTAATCTTAACAACGCAATGAGGAAGACAACCAGGCGTAATTGCTTCCTGGGGTGATGTCACAGGAAGTACATATAGCACCACCTACGAACCATAATCACAAATTCAGAAAGTGGGCAATTTTACAGGACAAATGACTTGGTCTATAATTACTGGTCTTGGATATTAATACTCTTAGCACTGCCAGGTTGGCTTTCAGCCAAATGTTTCTTGCACCAACCTTACCTAGGTCATGATACCAAGTAGCCTTCTGGGGACACACCGGACTCCCCTCCCAGTGGGATCAATACCAGAGTAACCTCAGTAAGTCCTGCATTCCCATAACTCAACCTTTATTAGCCCATAACTCAGTCAGTTATGCTTTTTTCTCAGTATGACAGGAGTTCAGCCTTTACTAAGTACAGATTTTTTAAAAAATATAAATTAATATGCTGATGTCAGTAATGAGTAAGATGATTCACTAACAGTTCCCAGATTGGCAAGGCAAATCATAAAATCTGTCCTGATTCCAAATCTCAGAAACCTCCCAGTACCTTCTCAGTTAGTGGTCCTATGCGGATGCAGCCAGTGTTGTTTATTTCTCACTGAAAATAAAAAATTATTCCCAGGAAAGGGACCCATCCTATCTAGATTAATTATAGAATTAATAGATAATATTTTTCCCTAGAAAAAATACCTATGGCATTTACAAGATAAAAACATCAGTAAAGACAACATTCTGGATATAAAGTGGTTATATCTTTTTCCCCTTCGTATTGGAAAAAATGCCTTCTAAATTCTAAGCACATTTATTTGGGAGACCCTTGCCTAAATATCCCTTTATAGGCTGGACGCGTCCTTAATATTCATAATGAAAAGAATTATTTTCTGTTTTCTTTTGGAAAACAATGAGATGAGCAAATTGTAACCATTGATTTTTTTTTTTTAAAGTAAACCACACACAGATCTGTGTGCATCTTTCCTGGAAGACAAATTATACATATTGTAATGAAGAGAGAAGACTAAGTGCTTGGGAAGTGCTTGTAAGATGTGCTGCTTTTTCCTGATTTACGGTACTTTAGAGAAGCTGACTACCGAGTCAGCCTCAAATGACTTGGAGTCATGATTGGATGTGGCCCTGGAAGGAAACAGAAAATGTCAGAGGGCCTCCACACTTAGTGTCACTCTTGGAGTTTGTGTTGCAGCAAAGTCATCTGTACCTATCTCTTCTTTCGAGACAGTCAAAATATTATCATCTTGCTAGCAGAGGGCTTAAGATGGCACTTTGAGAGACAAAAGGGACATCAGGGCAAACCTCTGATTCTTTTTGGGTGTCCTGAAACTCACACCTCCTTACTCACTGTAGAGCAGGGTTTCCCTGAGTGTGGTCCCTGACCAGCAGCATCAGCATCCCCTGCCAACTTGCTGAAGATGCACATTCTCAGCCTTACCCCAGACTCGAGTGGTGGGGCCCAGACATGTTTTAATAAGTTTTCTAGGTGATTCTGGTGTATGCAAACGTTTGGGAATGACTGATATAAAGACAAAAAAGGCTTGGCTCAGAGGGAGTGGGCCACAGTAAAGGAGCCAGCAGAGAGCAGAGCAACTGACAGAAAGAAAAAAGTTGTTAATACTGAGATCCTTCAAGAGGGGAACTGGGAAGGGCCCAGGCATACGCGGGAACACCCTGGCCTTGGAAAGGAGAGATATACCCTCTCTGAAAAAGGAGATTTGGGGACCAAAAAAAAAGTTTTTTGAAGTTTAGAAGTATAAGGGAGGAAAGTTATGGATTTCATACTTGAAGTTCCTCTATGTTCTTGGAGAATTAGGTGCCTAGATGGGGAATAGAGTGGAGTTGTAGGCTTGTGAAATAGCTAGTGTAAACTTTTGAAACTAGCAAGAGAAAAATGGTTGTAATATCAACAATCAGCCTGGCTCGACATCATTTATCCTTAGGGAAATGCAAATTAAAACCAGAAAGAGATATCACTACTCACCTATCAGACTGACTAAGATAAATAAGACAAAACAGAACAAAAGTGCTATCCCAAGAGCTGGCAAAGAGGCCGAGTAACTCTCATATGTAGATATTTAGAATGCAAAATAGTACAGCCACTGTGGAAAACAGTTTGGCCGTTTCTTTTGAAGTTAAACATATACTTGAAACACAACCTAGCAGTTCCACTCCTAGATATCTACCCAAGTCAAATGAAAACCTATGTTCAAACAAAAACTTGCAAATGAATGTTTATAGCACTTTGTTCATAATGGCCCCAAACTGGAAACAACCTAGTGTCCATCACCTGGAGAGCAGATAAACAAACTGTGGTACATCCATGTAATGGAATATTATTCAGTGATAAAAATGAATGAATTATTGATATTCTCAACAGTAGCAATGCATCTCAGTGCTAAGTGAAAGAAGCCAGACCCAAAAGGCTACACATTGGATGAATCCATTTGTATACCATTAAAAAGAAGGCAAACCAATTTTGATGTGAATAGATCAGTGCTAGTCAGTGATAAAATGTTGAGAATGACTTGACTACAGAGGAGTAGCATGGGGGAATTTTTTTTTTTGAGATGGTAAAACTATTCTGTATCTTCATTGCCATGGTGGTTGCATAATTTTACACATTTGTCAAGATTCATAGAACTGACATAAAAAATGAATTTTATTGTATGTAATGAAAAAAAAAAAAAGAAAAAGAAAATCCCTGGGATGGCCCCTCAACTGTCTCAAAACAGAATTTAACTGTTCAAATACTATTGCTCTTTCATGGCCCAGTTCAAATGTTCTCTCTCTTATAAAACATTTTCCAACCCCACATAAGACATTCTCCTTCATCATTACTTGCTTAGTCTATGTCTCTCTAGCACCTTATTTTTATCTCTGCTTTTATTACTTAATTAAGCCATATTCTTCTCCCTCTACCAAAAATAAGTGCGAGATACATAAGAGAAAGGAATATGCCAAGAGTCTTTATCTTGGTGGTGTGCCCAGCCCCAGGGCAGAACCTTACACATGGGGTGCACCTAAGAAGAAGAAGGAGTCAAAAGGAGTGAATGGGATCAGTATTTTGTCTGTCTTCAACACCTTTTTGTATTGAAAATGTCAAACATATTAAAAAAAGAGAGAAAGCAGTATAGAAAACCCCCATGTTATGCAAAAACTGGCTCCACACTCTCCACATCCCACTAGATTATTTTAAGCAAATCTCAGATATTATCTCATTTCTTCTATTAACACATCAGCGTGTATCTGTTATGATACGGGCTCTCGTTTGTTTATTATAACCACAATGCTATTTCCCCTAAAAATAAACATATTAAAACAAATTCTTAACTTCCTTAATATCTATTATACTCAATATTGTCTAATATCCATTCAGTGTTCAAATTTCCCAGTTGTCTCATGGGTTTCTTTTTACAGTTAGTTTGTTTGAATCAGGATCCAAACAAGGTCTGAGCCTTGCATGTTGTTGACAAGTTCTTTAAAATTTCTTTTACTCTATACCAGTTCCCCCTGCAGGTCATTTGTATCCCACTTTTTTATTTGATACTATAGTTTCCACTTTTATGTATCCATATAATATTCCATGCTGTAGCTTTTATTCTTTTATTTGTTTTTAGATTGCTTGTGATTAGGAACTTTATTTTAGTTTGGATATTTTGGTTGAAGAGTAGGCATTTTTTTTAATTTGAAGTGTAGTTGATTTACAATGCTATTAGTTTCAGGTGTATAGCAAAGTGATTCAGTTATACATACACACTCTTTTTCAAATTCTTTTCAATTATAGGTTATTACCAGGTACTAAATATAGTTCCCTGAGACATACAATAGAAGAGTAGGTAGTTTTAGTGGGTAACTCTGTGTTCATATGTTTTTGGTTTTATTTATTTTTGTGTGTATTGTCTGTTTCTGATCTCAGGCTGGTACTTGTAATATCTCATTTGCAACTGAACAATCAGTCACAGCACATAGGTTTATTTTTTAACTTTCTGTCTTTTCTACCTCTTGGCATCCCACCCACTAAAAGTATCATCTCATCCATCCTGCAGGGTCCAGTTCAAATCTTATCCTCTTTAACTTTATCTGAACTTCTTTTCTGATCCTCTGTAGTGCAGGATATATAGTGATATTCAATAAATACATAAATGTGCTGACTTAAAATTGAACAACAAGAAATGTGTTGACTTAAAATTAAATAGAATCTGAGACTAATCATTTGTAACTTCAATAAAAATGAGCTGAATAAATATTTTATTGGAAGTTGTGAAGGCTTGAGAAAATTATAATGATTTAACCACTGACTTTATTTTCCTTTTTGTGTATACAAAAGTATTATGTGTAAAAAGCGTATCTAACTCCAATTCTAAGTGATTTAAAAATTTTAAATGATAAGAAAGCATTGTGATATAATTTAACTGACATCATGTTTTCATAGTGGTACAAAAATAATGGTATATTTTATAATCTGTAGCATCTTTAATTCAATAATTAGATACTTGAGGTCAGATGTAGTGTGAAGGGGAGTGTATAGCCCGGGTTCCTGGGAAGTCAGAGGAAGACCCAGGGAGAAGGAGAGGAGCATAGAAATAAGGACTTGGAAGACGTCAAAAGCAAATGTCAAAATTTTGTATCAGGACAATTCTGTATATTCCACAGAGTTAACACTGCATCGCATACTCCCTTGCATGATTCTCTCATGTTCCTTGTGTTCTAGTTCTGTCTTCCTAGCTAGATCATACATTTTGCAAAGGGAAAGGTGGTATATTCCTCCCCCACAGAACTGGCAAAGCACTTGAGCTGCAAGTCTCTGATTGGCGTTAAGTCACTGTGCTTTGTTGAGTCAGGTATACGTTCATTAGAAAGATTTTTCTGTTTTGGACTCTAACCAGAAAACTAAGTTATTCTTTCATATTTCTGGTCTTGGGAGCTACTATGAATCAGAGTCTTATTAGTATATGAAAGATGGTGTACTTTATTTAAGACCACTCTGCTAACTGGACACCCCATTGTCTGTACTTTTGTGCTCATTTATGAATATTTGAATATCACAAAAAGAAACCGACAAAACTTTGCTAATGATAATACATAAACTGATGCTAACAAAGAGGAATGGAAATTTTTAAGTTCATCCCGAAATTCTCTTATGGTATATACAATGAAAAACCCTCGGTTGTCCACCTTCTTCTGTAGGGAAAAACCCAGTTCTTCCTACTGTGTTTCTTTCCTGTCTCCCTTACAAGCCACACAGAACATTTCATTTCTGGTCACCACCTGTGTGGAGGTTTTCCCCACACTAAGTAATTCTCCACAATACCAGCTATGTGTTCTACAATCTAACTCAATCCTGACATTATCTGCTTGGACTTAGCATCAGACCCCACAGGTTAGTGGCTCGGGCTCACAGGCTGCCCCTCCCACCACACTTCAGATGCCAATTGCAAGCAGTAGGTCCCCAGGTTACCCACAACTTCTGTCTAATTTGGCTATGAATGGGAGGTTCCAATGACCCCCTCCTCAGGTTTGATTAATTTGCTGATTCCCAGGTTCCTTCCTGCCCAGACACATCTGCTGTGTCCTGATCATGAACTACCCACAGCCAAGGTACGTCTCCACCAGGGCCTCCACCGCCACCTCCTCCAGTGCACATCTCCTTCCTGCAAACACTCTCCCTCTCCTGAAGTCCTTCACAAGGACTGTAGCACCAATCCAGGTACCTCTGACAGGGCCATCCATGTCACCCCAAATGTGACACTGGCCTCCACCACTATATGTAGTGATTCCTTTCCAACCTCCTGTCCATCCTCTTCATAAACCCTCTTCAGGATGTTTCTGTTGCCCCCTTTTCCCAGTTAACCAGGTCACTCTACTGGATACTGTGAGAGACACTGGAGGACTAACAATGTCCACTGTGGCTCTCACATGCTCTGGTCCCCAAGGCTCTTCCTCTTAACCCCATTACCCATTGCCCCTCTGCTCCTCCCACCCAACCAGAAAAATGAAATTCACCAAATAGTGGTTGTTAATCAGTAAGAACTTGGACCACATTGGACCAACCTTAGCTTAAAAGCTAAGACTGAATGCAGGCTGACCCCTTTCACGAAGACTGTAAAATCCCACTATAAAATCATTATGATTTAATTGCATTTCTCCCAGGATGCTTTTTTTATGTCTATTTTTCATCTGTGTGTCTTGTTGGATAAATTTATGTTAAAAATATATATATATATATACCACCAGCCTGGAAGTTCTCCAGACCCCATAATTTTTGGATTTTGTGGAGGCTTCATCACATAGGTACAATGTATCATTAGCCCCATTTTCAGCCCTTCTTTCTTCTCAAGATATGGGAAATGAGACTGAAAAATCCAAGTTTCTAATCATGGCTTGGTCTTTCCGGTGACAAGCCCTCATCCAGAGCCCAGCCAGAGTCACCTGGTTAGGACAAAAGATGCTCCTAGTGGTCTTATCACTTAGAAACTTACAAGGGTTTTAGGAGCCTTGCACCAGGAACCAGGGGCAGAGACCTATATATGTATATTTTTTTTCTATTACCTCACAGTATACTCTAGAGATTTTTAAATTTCTTCAAATATTTTAAAATAGGTAAAAATAAATGATTAAGATTCTGGTGGAAGAGAAAGCAGTATAGGTAAAGAAAGTGAAGAGAGGACATAATCCTAGGATCTGGTAGTAATAGATCAAGGTTGTTTGCAGATTTGTTCATTATTGACAGTTGTAACCATATGAAAACACTTTGCTCTGAACAGAATGAGATTTTGGAGGAAAGGTCAGTACCCTCATTTTCAATTGAAACATATATGCATATTATGGAAATAGTACTGTTTTCATTACTCAATGTACTTCAGAACATGCATGTGACTCAGGAAACACATGTTATAAAAAATTTTATACTTGTCTGTACCAAAAGTGTCCTGCATTACTGGAGCTTATTCTTAAGCCAATATTCTCTCCATAAAAACACATTTCCATAGATGTACTGTTATTTTTTAATACAGTATTTGCTTTGGAGATTTGTCAAGAGCCTGGAGGCAGATAAGGAGTTGAGAAAGAGATCCAAGAGTATTCAGGGCAGAAAAGGAGAGATGTGCAATGAACCAGAGAAAAGAAATGGAGCTTGTTTTCTGTGAACCTCAATTCAAAATGTCTAGAAATGACTCATCATCTGCTACTATGCCAGTGGAATTATGAAAAGAAGAGGAAATTTGGAGGAAATATTTAGAAAACTAAATTGCCAGGACTTGGAAAAAGAGCATGTCACAGTGGAGAGAACACAGGCTATGGAATCACACCTGATCTTGAAGCCCACCTCTGCCACTAACCAGCTGTGTGACCCTGGGCAACTTACTTAACCTCTCAGAACTTCTATTTTCTCATCTGCAAAATGTGTGCAATAATAATACCTATCTCATTTGGCTGCTGGGAATATTAAAAGTCCTTATTAGACTCAACTATTCATCCCTTTCCTGTGACTTCAATCTCGTCACCTCTTTAAGGTTTCCTTCTCCAGGCTTTTTCCAGCTGTATGCTTCTCTTTGTTTTGTTGTCTGTTACTTTGTCTTGGAAAACTTGATGCCAAATGTCGACCAGCACTTTCCCAAATGATTTTCATGGGGCACAAATTCTATAAATGTTAATAGAATGGGATTTCTTAAGAAAAAGTGCCCCCTATGGTCAAACAAATTTAGGTAATGCTGGGTTAGAGAAAAATTAAACAAGGTTCTTTTATTAGAGGATTTCTCAGTCTTTAATGTACTCATGTGCATTATAAATCTCCAAAAGAGGAGAATAGTACACAGTTTCTCACGAACTTAATTGACATTATGACTCTTTTTCCTGAAGAATCATACCAGCATTTCCGCCCCACCCCAAAACATTTTTTGGGAGTGGGAGACAATGGCTCAAATCCACTTAATGGTTACATCCTATTTTTTTTGCCCATTCCCTACCTTTTGGGAAATCCTAGTCTGGAGTTAATCTCTCTAACTGCTTCCTCGAACTCGTCAACTGGGCCATAATTAGCTGAGTTAAAAGATGTTCATTTTAGTACAAGAAGTCTTCAATTAACACAGGAAAGTGACATGAAGGCTGTCAATGATCATTAACGAGGCTGGGATGAAGAAGGTTCAACTCGATGGCAAAGGCTTTAAAAGATCAAACCTTGTTGATTCATAGTCTTGGGAAGCAGTAGAAAAACAGGGATAAATGTACCACTCTTGTGAAGGATGTCGATCTTGGGGGAGGCTATGCATTTGCAGTGGTAAAAGGATATGTGGGAAATCTGTGCCTTTCACTCAATTTTGCTGTGAACCTAAAACTGCTCTTAAAAAAGTAAAGTCTAGCAAAAAAACCTGGAAAAAAACACAAAAACAAACAGAAGGAGAATTCTGACATTGGGAAAAAGGACCAATGATGCTAGTAAATGTTGGATAAACAAAAGTTTTTCTTTATGGATTATTTTTAAATCATTTTAAGATTCCTATAATAACCATGAATTTTTCATTTCATTTATACTATTTATACTATTTTGTATCATTTCTTGACATCATGACAACTTAATTATCCTAGTCACAGGATTATAAATTACTACCAGGTCATCAGTTAGAATTTTGAATCTTGTGGTCTAAATCCTACTGGACTTGAGAGATTAACTAGTAGAACTATTCAAGTTTTTTTAAACATGATCCTGAGATGACATGAAGGGGTCATTTTTTAATATTTTAAGATTGATTTTAGCTACCTGGATGTGATTTTATGATGAGTAATTTATACATGTAAGAATATTTAACATGTTATAGCTAATTCATTTCATGAACATTTAGTTAGAAGAATGGAACAATTGTTCAATGACTTCCTACGCCGCTTAAATAATTACAGTTTAACTAAAACTCAAACTCCTGACATTATTTACCTTTTCTCTCCATGTCCCAATAAGCACATTCTATTTTCTCTATCTAAAGATTTCTAGGCTAGTTTTCCTGGGCAGATTTCTGGATGAAAGATTTAACTCTACCATTGCAATAAGCGTCTTGGCTTGAGCGAAGCTGGGACCCAGACTCACCAGGATCTGGGGGTTGGTAACACCTTTCCATGCACCTGGGCTGGGCAGGGGGAAGCTCACAAAGCCCCTCTCTTCTCCTGGTTCCTTTCCCTTTTTTCTTGCACCCTAGGGAGCCTGAATATAGATTTGGTTTAATCGGTTGTCAGGGCACTGCTCCAATCAAGTTTTCTAAAGGGTACGGTCACAGGGTTTAAAAGCCATAAGGGTACGACTCTCTTTCTTGCAACTCCTTTTTCCTCTTGGCTGGAGTCCTATGTTCCCACATGGGAGGAAATCTACTCATCTCCTCCTGCCCCATGCTTCTACACAGCTGGGCCAGGACTATGCCTCTGCTGTGGCTGCAGCCAGCTCCTTGCTAGGGCAAGCACATCTGTGCCACTTCTGTCTGTGGTGTTGTCTGGCAAGGGGATGGCAGGTGGCTGGGTCAGTCTCTCATCAGAGTTGACACTGGTGTTAAGAGCAAAGATCCAAGCCGCCCCAGGTGTTATGGGAGATGGTGGAGGAAGAAGTAATGGGTGAAAGAAAGACTTCTGGGCTCAAAGCTTCCTTAGTCTGAGGCCATATCACCTAATAGCTTATGCAAATCACAAAGCAGCCCACCTTAGCAGAGTTCTCTAAGATAGGGACTAGAGTTAGAGGCTAAGCCACAATACCAATTAGCATAACTTTCTTTTTCTTGCTCTTTTTCCTTGTACATGCACCTTTTTTAGAGCCCATAATGAGAGGGATGGCTACAGTCGAAAAGATTTGGGTAGAGCCCATGGTCATGGTGACTTAGAATGAAAGCCTCCTTCATGGTATGAGATGCTCAAATAGGGTTAAATAGGAGTCTAACCCCCTTCTCTGAATTCTCTGGGGCCTAGAAACCCAACTGTTAAAGTAGGCAGATAGCTAAATACAAGCAGAGAAAGAGGGGCCTGGGCCAAATGGCCGGAAACCATACATCTTGTGAACAACACGGGTCCTTGAGCAGAAAGAAAAAAGCAGGAACCTCCAGACTGATAAGCAGTCATACAACTTGGGGGTGACAAGTGTCCTGGAGGCAGGCAAAGAAAGGTGGGAAAAGGCAGGAATCCCTAGTACCTGAATGTAACCTTTTGTTCATTCTGCCCTCATTACAATAAAATTAGCCTTGCAGATTAGAAGTACCCATCATGCACTGATGTCATGACACTTCTGATCCAGACTAAATAAGGACAAAAATCCCTCTTCCCCTCGGGAAAGTGGACCTGGGATGAAAATCAGTGACTGTGACCCCAACTCCTCCCTCTCCAATGAATATTCTGCACATTCATTTTTACATTCTATGTAACCAGCTTGCCAAAGAAACTCAGCACAGCTGCTCACCTGAGTCTGCCTCCTCTCCCCTTGAGAGTGTCCTATCACTTAATACACACTTTACTTTCTTGACCTCCATGTCTCATCTCTGAACAAGACAAGATGTGAAATTGCAGCATTATAGTGAATATGAATTCTCAACATTACTAAATTTTGCCAAATTGTTCTAAGTGATGATTCTAACTTACACTCTCCTCCCTCGCCCCAGCAGTGTTGATCCATATTATCTCCACCCACAGGAGTGATCAGACTTTTTAATTTTTACCAATATAGGAGAGAAATGGTACCTCACTGTGGTTTTCATTTGCATTTCCTTGATTATTCTTGAGGTTAATTCCATTAATTGCCTATTGATTTCCTTTGCCATTTCTGTATTGTGTTATCTGCCTTTTTTCTTTTCTTTTTAGGTATCTTTACATATTAAGTCCCGAGTCTGTGTCCATCACCCACACGGCAGATAGCTTATCATCTTCTCCATCCTGTCTTTTGTAATATGGAATTTTTTTAAAAAATCGAGTCAAATTTTCCAATCTTTCATTTATGGTTTGAGCTAACTTTGTCTTTTATTAAAAAAAAAAACTATTTTCATGCCCTAACATAAGGAAATTTTCTAACATTTTCCTCCAAAGAGTTAAAATTTTGCTTTGGACATCAAGGTCCAGCTCAGCTGGAATCATCTTTCATGCGTGGTGAGATGACAAGCTCTGGTTTTATTTTTCCTCCTATGGTTAACTATTTTCCCCAGAACCATTTCTCACATAGTCCATCCTTCTCCTGCTGTTCTGTATTGCCATCTCTTTTATTTTCTCAGCAAGCTTCCTTACATGCATGGGCCTGTTCCTAAACTCCCTAATCTGTTCCATTATTTCATTTTTCTATTTCTGTACTTAAATTACACTGTTTTAATTACTTAACTTCATTATAATTTCCCTATCTGATGAGGCATGTATCCCTGCTGGTTCATCTTTAAAATTTCTCTTGGCTCTTCTTGGCCCTTCGCTCTTTTTAAAATAAAATTTAGAGCTATTAAGTTCCACAAAAAATAGAATTTTATTGTATTAACACTTATTAATCCAAGACTCATTGTATTAACATTGTTTATTAATTTGGCAAAAATAAATCTTTTTTATATTAAATCTATGTATTCACAAAATAATAATAAATCTTTCCAAATATTTAGGCTTTCTTTAATATCGTCACCTTAAAGATCTTGTATATATTTTGTGATATTTGTTCCTTGGTGCTTTACATTTCTTATTGCCTTAAAAATATTTTTTATTTTAAAAAATTACATCAACCTAACTATTGGTGTAAAGGAATGTAATTGACTTTTGTATAAGGATCTTTTATTAAGTAACCTTGATGAATTCCACTATGAATTCCAATAATGTGTCTGTCAATTCTCCTGGATCCTCGTTGTACAGAATTGGTTAATCTGCCATTAATGATAGCTTTTCCTACCTTTTTATTTCTTATACAGCTTATTTGATCATTTGATCAATTGACTGATTGATTGACTTATCACAATGACCATGATATCTGTTACAAAACAATGGTAATGTGATAATCCCTTTTTTTGTTTTGGTTCTTGGGCTAAAAAAAAAGTGTCTAACTTTTCTCCATTTAGAAAGACAATTACCATTCGTTTTTGGTTTTTAGACTTCATGAAATTAAGGAAGCTCTCATTTACTCCTTCTTTCCTTAGATTTTATTTATTTTCTTACTTATTTTAGGTGTTGAATTTTATCAATGTTGTTTCCACGTCTTTTGAAATAATCATGTGATTTTAATCTTTTATTGCGGTGAAGTAATGAATTACTTTAATAGATTTCTCAGATGTCAGACCATTCTTGCATTCTTGGGAGACACTCCTTTATCCTAATGTATTTCAATATATTGTTGGGTTTGATTAACTAATAGTTTGCTTATGACTTCTGTGTTAATGAGTGAAAATGGGCCCATAACTATTTTTGCTTTTCCTTTCCTTATTCAATTTTGGAAACAAGTTTAAACAAGCCTCCTGAAAAGAATTGGGGCATTTTTTTCTCCTGTTTTCTGAAACAACTTGTATTAAACAGCATTACCTTGCTGTTTGTCCATACTTACACCCGTATCTATATCTATACAACTGTCTAAACCTGGAATTTTTAGGGTGAATTGTGGAGATCTCTGATGACTATTATTTTAATTTCTTTAATGATTATTGGCCCATTCAAGTTATTTTTATGACAATATTAGCTTTATATTTTTCTCAGAAATATACTTTGATAGATTTCAAATGTATTAGCATACAGTTGCTAAAATATTCTTTGTCATAAGGACACAATTAGCTACAAAGGAGGCTGGGAAATTTAGTTCTTATTCTGGGCAATCGTGTCCAGCTAAAAAAATGGATAATTTTTTTCAACTTGGGGAAAATTGAAAATGAATAGTAGGAGACAATTTCCAGTCATCTTCACATCTTCCTTGACTAGCAAAGTGCTCCAGGAGACATGCTGATGCTGGGGCCTTACCTTGTGCTCTCCTGGCAGGACCAAGGGGCAAGAGTGAGGGCAAGCCTCAGAGCCTCTGGGGCCCAGATGCAAATCACCACTCCTGCTTATCCTCTTCACCAGGCAGCTGGGCCCCTCAGGAACCCCCACTTGCCTCTTCTACCCCTAGGCTGTTCTATTTTAAAATGTCTCCCCTGTTTTACTCTCCTGGGCTTCCAGGAAGGGAGGGAGAGGAGCGACCTTCAGGGGTTGGATGTCTGCCAGCATCTGACCAGGTTCTCTGTCCTCAACTCCCACTTATCAGCCGAGGTTCCCTGTATGGCTTCCCATGAGGGTTCACTCAAATCTTCCCTTTGTTCACTTACTTTTCCAGCTCCACACACCTCCCTCTCCCTCTGTGGCCCCTCCAGAGACAGGTTTGGAGGAAGAGCCAGCAGCCTGAGCTAGTTACATATATTTGCAATGAGTAGCAAGTGCTCTATAGATCTTTAAGATAAGGTCTTCAACCCAATAATTTAATACTTTCAAAAAGAAAGTAGTGTAAACATATTTAAAATGGAAGACAAGCCAGACAATTTAAGATAGATCTGTATAGTTTAACTAGCAAATAATTTTATAGCCAAAACTAAACATCCAACATCCAAAAGTGCTTTGTTTGTATTTTAGTTTTGGGGGCCCAGAGGCCCCAGAGGAAGCTGTGTATGTCCCTCTGTGGGGAGAGGTACAGGATGTTATCAGAGATGTTTCCCCTCCCAAAAGGAAATGAGAATTCAATCAGGGGCTAAAAAGGGAGACCTAAAAAGGGCATGAAGTGAGATGCAGCTTCTGAGAAGAGCCTGGACCTGAGCTGCTTCCCCTGCAGGCTGCGCCCCAACGTTCCTCGTAGGGCTGATGAGAACTTTCTGATGAGTCTGGGGAGGGGGGCCTCCTGAAAGAGGAGCTGTGTACTTCCCTTCCCTAAGGAAACTGAGAAAAGGTCCCTAGAGAAGCCCCAAGTCCAGCCTGACTCAAGGCAATGAATTAGCAGTGCTGAGTGTGGTGTCCATGGAAGTAGACCTGACAGCAGCCCCACAGAGGCCCATGCACACCCAGGTGGCACAAAAGAGCCTCTGGGATTGAAATTTGCCCGGCAGAAAGACACAGAGGTAGGCTGAGAGAAGCCTACAGATGGAAGAGAGCTCATCATTTGGACAAAGAGGAGGCAACATGTGTGGAACTTGCTGACTCCAAGCCACGATAGCACTGCAAGCATCAGCAAGGGAGCTGGGTGGACTCAGCACAAGGTCAAGCCCAGAGGGGAGAGGCCAGCGAGGGCAGAGGCCGGAGGATGACAGACGTCCCTCCCCCAGGGCTGGGAAACTGTGCAGCTGCTGCCATCTCAGGCCAACGGCAGCGAGAAGGCAAGGAACAGAGACAGATGGAGAATGTCAAATGAACAGAGCAATTAGACGAAAGTGATTATGTTTTAAACTGCAAGGAACTGAATTAAATTGAATTGGCAAGTTTGTTTTCTACCCTTAGCAAAGACTGAATTGGGGGCCTACTAATAGTTAAGAAAAGCTCCCCTGAACCTCATTTTTTTTACACAACCAAATTGAAATAATGAATTTCATACCTGAGACAAGAGACAACCCTCACTTTTATTTTTATTATTGGTTTACATTTTTTTTTTACCATTTAAACCTTCTCATTCTATCTGTTTTGCTGAGTTTATTGATCACTATTTCCTTTTTAAGCCTTTTCTGCCTTTTCCACTATGTCTTCTAATTTATTACTGATTCATCTTTATTTTATCTTCCCTTTTATTAAATGCTTATTAAAATCTCATCTACTCGTATTTTTAGAGTTACATATATTTGCAATGAGTAGCAAGCACTCTATAGATCTTTAAGATAAGGTCTTCAACCCAATAATTCAATACTTTCAAAAAGAAAGTAGTGTAAACATATTTAAAATGGAAGACAAGCCAGACAATTTAAGATAGATCTGTACAGTTAACTAGCAAATAATTTTATAGCCAAAACTAAACATCCAACATGAAATTTAAAGTACAGCAGTGGCACCTGATATCTGAAAGTTAATTTATATATGTTGATATATAACGTATTTTATAGAAAAGAGTGTATTTGTTATGATTTAAAATTTATATATTAGCGTTATTCTTACATTTTATTTGCAAAATACTGGATCATTGAGGTCACTGTCAGCTGGTTAGTTAGTCACAATAAGTTGATGAGTGAGAACAACCTCATATGGCAAACATTGTTGACAGTTTTACATGAACAAACCTAGTTTTCTACGGCACGCCTTCCAACAGGTGTTATCAAACATTCATCTCTCACCAGTCCTTGAAACTATCAACACAGACTTTCAATATTTTTTTTAGATTTTTTTTAATTGAAGTATAGTCAGTTTACAATGTTGTGTTAATTTCTGGTGTACAGGACAGTGATTCAGTTATACGTGTGTGTGTATATATATATGTATATATGTGTGTGTGTATACATATGTATATATGTGTGTGTATATATATATGTGTGTATATATATATATTTCTTTTCATTTACTTTTTCATTATAGGCTATTAGAAGGTATTGAATATACTTCCCTGTGCTCTACAGTAGGGCCTTGTTGTTTATCCATTTTATGTATAGTATTTAGTATCTGCAAATCTTGAACTCACAATTTATCCCTTCCCATCCTTATTCCCCCTCAATAACCATAAGTTTGTTTTCTCCATGAGTCTGTTTCTAAGTTCATATGTGTCATTTTTTTTTTAGATTCCACGTATAAGTGATATCAGATGGTATTTTTCTTTCTCTTTCTGGCTTACTTCACTTACAAACTTTCAATATTAAAGGAAGCTCTTTGCCCTTTTAGTAAACAGACTTAGATGAAGCTGCAAATTCATGATAAGAAGAGTAAATATAGATTTTAACCTATATTTTGTGGCATTTCATACTGTAGATATTTACTGGCTATCTTCCTTATCTATCTAAATAAAGGCTAACTGTTAATCCAGTGCTTTCAATGGTTTCAACTTACAAAAGTATTTATATCAATGGCTTCTTAAAGTTTTCCTACAAGTTCTGTTCCAAAACAATTTGATCTCTGATGTTAACTTTAATTTTAAATCAAGGTTGACTCAAAAACAGTGAGGGGGCACCTCACACCAGTCAGAATGGCCATCATTGAAAAGTCCACAAATGATACATCCTGGAGAAGGTGTGGAGAAAAGGGAACACTCCTACATTGTTGAGGGGAAATGTAGTTTGGTGAAACCATGATGGAAAAAAGTATGGAGATTCTGCAAAAGACTAAAAATAGTCTCACCATATGATCCAGGAATCTCACTCCTAGGCACATATCCAGATGGAACCTTAATTCAAAAAGATGCATGCACCCCAAAGTTCATAGCAGCACTATTTACAATAGCCAAGACATGGAAACAACCTAAATGTCCATCAACAGATGACTAGATAAAGAAGTTGTGGTGTACACACACACACACACACCACACACACACCCAAATGGAATACTACTCAGCCATAAAAAAGAATGAAATAATGCCATTTGCAGCAACATGGATGGACCTGGAGATTGTCATTCTAAGTGAAGTAAGCCAGAATGAGAGAGAAAAATACCACATCACTCATATGTGGAATCTTAAAAAAAAAAAAAAGACAAATGAACTTATTTACAAAAAGAAACAGACTCACAGACATAGAAGACAAACTTATGGTTACCAGGGGGGAAAACAAACTTATGGTTACCAGGTGGGGAAGGGGGTGGGAAGTAAATTGGGAGTTTGAGATTTGCAGATACTAACTAATATAAAATAAACAAGTTCATACTGTATAGCACAGGGAACTATATTCAATATCTTGTAGTAATTTATGATGAAAAAGGATATAAAAATGAATATATGTATGTTTATGTATGACTGAAGCATTATGCTATACACCAGAAATTGACACAACATTGTAAACTGACTATACTTCAATAAAAAATATATATATAAAGAAAAAAAGTGAGGGGGATAATTTATTTCCACATATATGGTCTTGAAACAGTTTAACAATACAATATGAATTTCATTAGTTGTGTCTCTAAATCAAAGAATAGATTTCACAAGATTGTGTACTATACATGCACAATGTTATACTTAAGAATACTCAAAGACTGACATCATAATTCTATCATCGCTAGTGTCCTTGAGAACCAGGAATTTGGGTATAGACAAAAGGACATACAAATGTAATGAAATGAAGAGACAGAGTCCTGAATTTGAATCAGAAGTATCATTATGAACACATGTGGTACTTTGGCTTTATATTATAAGAGGATGTCCCAAAAGTTGTAGGGCAATTTTAAGGCTTAAAATTTCAAAAATATAAATGTTACAAATTAACAAAGCATATCATTTAAAAGTTTAATTATTTAAATATATTTTATTTAGCTTTGGGAATTTTGATTAATCAATTTGCCATCTTCAACGAGAAAGACTCCTGATGAAAGAACAAAGGACCACCCATGTCCTTGTCAAGGGGTCGGAACCTGAGTCAGATCTGGATTCAGCCAACAGCTTGTAGAAAATACAGGGGACAAAGGGACATGTTAAGTTTCACTGGGAGCATGCAGGCAGCAACATCCAGACTGGGAACAACTGCATGCCAAAGGGCCCAGGTTCTTCAACAGATAAATTGTTTGGAAACAAATGGGACAGAAAGAGAAACTAAAGATTATAAGAGACTTAAAAGAGATAAGCTTCCAAAAGGAACAAGTCTACGTTATTGTGGCTAGGATGCACAAAGTGATAAACTATAAACAGTGATAAAACCATAAAGAAAGACAAGAAAGTGATTACTATAAAAGTCAGGATGGGAGCTACCAATGGTGGGAGGGAGGGCTTGTTATCAGATGGGGCACAAAGGAGGCTCCTTCGGTGGCTGGAAAGTTCTGTCTTGACCTCCTTGTTGCTTATAAGAATATTTATCTTATAATAATTCATTAAGTCATGCATTTGTTGTGTGTGGTTTTATATATCTGTGTTTTATTTTATAATAAAAATAATAGAGTAAATATTAAAATAATTTTAAAATACAATTTAAAAAAGAACAGAATACCCACGGATAGCATTTATCTTATAGGCTATATTCTAACAAGTTTTTAATTTTATCCTTTCTTAAGCTTTGCATTTTTCTTTTACTTTTTCTTAATTTACATACAGTTAAATTTATTCTTTTCAGTTTTGAGTTCTATGAGTTTTAACAAATGCTTAGAGTTGTGTAACCATGACCTGAATCAAGGCAGAATTCTTCCATTACCCACCAAAATTCCCTTGTGTTGGACTTTGTAGTCAATCCTTCCCTCTCAGTCCCTGGCAACCATTGATTTTTTTATTCCTATTGTTTTGCCTTTTTCAGAATGTAATATAAATGGAATAACCCCGTGGATAGCCTTTTGAATCTGGCTTTCTTCCCTAGCATAATGCATCTGAGATGAACCCATATCATTGCATATATCGATAATCATTCCTCTTTGTTGCAGAGTAGTTTATCCTACTTTTATTGCTGAATGAAATGTTTATTCATTTGGCAGTTGAGAGACTTTGGCTTGTTCCCAGTTTTTGGTGATTATTAATTAAGCTACTCTAAATATTAATATATAAGCTTTCATAGGAATATATATTTTCATTTCTCTTGAGTAAATTTTGGTACTTTTTCAAAAAAATGAGTTGTTCTTAATTTTTTATCCTTTAGTTTATCCAGTGAAATGCAGAAAGCTCAGACATAAAGGGGACAGCTGGGAGGACAGTTCAGGCCCTACAGAAGAGAAGATTGATTAATTTTCCCCTTCAACTCTGTCCTGTGGCAAGCTTTTTAAGCTCCCCATAATTGATCTTATTTTCTTTAGGATTAGAACTTGTCTCTTTTGGAAACAGAAAAATTATAAGGCACATATTTTAAAATTCAGTCCTGGCTAAAAACTGTAGCTGAAGCCAAGACAATATGTCCCAATTAGCAGTTTATTAAAGAACTTCAAGAAAGTAGACCCTTGTGGACAGCTGCTTTGAAGAGACAGACTGAACTAGCTATTTTGTCTTATTCAACAAGAATAAAAACTGAATAATATTTAGAATACTTTTACCCTAAAAACATTATGAATATACATGTTAAACTACATTAGGGTAGTGAGTCCATCTTGTCAGATATATTCATATTCTGTAAGTTGCTTTCACATTTTTTCTGTCTAGTTATGATTACGAGAATTCCTTTTAAATCCTGACTTTAAAGGAATTAGTGCTGTTTCACATAATCCTAATCTTATGGCTAAGCTATATTTGTGGGAAGGGATACAGAAGCAGTGAAAGGCAAGACATTACTTACAAGTGGACACATCATTTCTGCTAACATTCCATTGACCCAAACTTGGTCAATGGCAACCCATCTAGTTCCATTAGAGGCCCAGATATGTCTCTAGCTGGGCAGTCATGTGCCAAGGTTAAATGTGGGAGTTTGATTATCAAAAGAAAGAAGAGAGTAGATACTGGGGAACAATTATTGGCTTCTGCCATTCACCTCAAGTTGTAACATGCAAACTAGCACTGTGGTCTTTAATGATTCATGGCTTCTCTGAATTATTCTGAAACTTAAATCTGTGCTTGTCTTTGCTGATTAGTTAGAAGGTATTCAAGAACCACCCTTGCTTCATTTTCTCCCTATCAGCATCAGCAAATTCAGAATCTCAATCAAGCCAGGAAATGAAAAGACTCACAGAAGTGGTCTCCATTGAGAGGAGAAAGGTATGCAGAGATAAGAGACCAGAGCAACAGAAAGGGACAGAGAAAGACGGAGAAGGTTGTGGCCTAGTGACTTTCTAGTTCCCACGAGGCCTAAGGTGTTTCCTGCTTTGGATTCTGAGCATTTTCCTTGAACTCCCTTTGTATTTGAGCATCCTTAAGTGTGTGACAGGTAAAGTTTTTGAAAAACTGCATGTCTAAAACCGTTTTTATTCTATACTCATACTTAATTGATAGTTTGGGGATGAAATTCATTCACCTCCGAATGTTGATTTGGCATTGCTTCATTTTCATCTAATTTCCAATGTCGAAGTCAAGAAGTCAAAAGCTATGGCATTAACCTTGGTGACATAAAATTTCTTAAGGTATGCCTTGGAGTGACCTTTTTCAACCATTGTGCTGGGTTCTCAGTGGACACTTTAAATTTGAAAACTTTTATCCTTCAGTTCTGGAAAATTGTCTTGTATTCTTTCTCTGATAGCTTCTTCCCCTCCATTTTCTCTTGTTCTCTCTTGATTCCATATCTATTAGACTGATGTTGGACTTCCTGGATTGATCTTTAATTTTGTTTCCTTTACTCTCCTATTGTCTGTCTCTTAGTCTGTTTGCTCCACTTACAATCGAAGGTTGGTGGTATCCTCAGCTTTAAATTCCAACCCTTTAAATTTTTATGTGTTATCTTACTTTTAATTTCTAGAAAGCCTTTTTTTTTTTTTTGCTATTTCTGAATAATCCATCTTTATACAAAATCTTAATAATTTTATTATGGAAAGCATATCTCCTCTAACCTAAAGTATTCTGCTGTTGCATTGTCCTAGCTCCCTCTGGGAGGTTTCTCCTTGATTATTTTGTTTTCTGTATCTAGATGTCCCATGGATGTAATAAAAAAAAGTGATTGGAAGCTCTGTGTGCATAGGCAGGGCTTGCCTGATGGAGACTGGCCACTTCCTTAAAGGGTGACCAGGCCAATGTTGCTTGCATTTCAGAGGATCACCCTGTGTCAGTGTTCGTAGCTCTTTTCTCTTGAGTTTGTATAAGAATGAGATTTTGAGTTGTGTTTTAGAAATGAGTATTTTATAAACTCCATTTTATTTTTCACTCACACAACTATAACAAGGAAATATCTCAGGTATTTGCATGGTTTTTTATGCTGGTAAAGTCAACTATAATAAGACAAGTATGGTGATGATCAGTGCTTTACTTCTAAGAAAAAAGCACAGAAAATTCAATTTTCCATGAGGAAAAGTTTACAACTTAAGTGAACTAACACTAGCAAATAGAATTTTCCACAGGATATTTAGTATCGTGATTACAAATTACCACAACTATTGTAATTAAAAGTTAAATGGAGACTCTCTGCCCTCAATAAGCAAATACATAAGAGAAAGTATAATTATATTTTAAAGAGTCAAAGCATGTGTAAACTAAAAAACTAAGAGAATTTTGCCCCTTTGACTCAATAATTGTGTCCATCTTGTTCTTGATACACTCAAATATAAGAATTCCTTAATTATCCATATCTCATTAACATGAGGCAAACAACTTAACTCTGACTCTGAAATACTTGTTTCAACCAAGTTCTTTTTTGTCCATGTTTCTTATCCCATATATTTACACCTTGTAATCTATTCTTTTCCTTTAATTTTGTGCATGGCTAAGTTAAGTATTTTCAAGTTAATATATTTTCACAAACCAGTCATTTTCTCCAGAAAGACTTCCAATCTCCTACCTGGTGGAGGTAGGGTATGGGAAGAGGGGACAAGAGGTAATAAATCAAACAGCCAACTTTTGCGGAGCCAAAAGGAGAAAGATAATAGGAAGAGATCTGGCCATTTAGTAGGAAATCTTTCACTAAATCCTCCTGATTTCAGAAAGCTACCTCACTCTCACTTGCTATTTGAATTGATTCAATGTCATCCTAGTGGAGTTTGGGGAGAGAGCAGAAAGAAGTCTGTGTTCAGGCTAACATATTTAATTGGTAATCCTGACATTTCTTTGAAAATAGGATGCACCTTACTAAATATTAATAGAAATAAAAAACAGATTTCTTGCTTAACTGTTTATGCTGTCAAGAAAATTAAAGTCTTCTTCAAAACCCAGTTATAGAGAGCTATAGTTACTTTCCATGACAGACTGTTAGTTCTGACTTAATATCTATTCACCCCCTTTTTTTTCTTAAAAACTCTATTTTTTTGGTTTTATTGAGATGTAATTGACATACAACACTGAATAAGTTTGAGGTGTACAGCATAATGAATTGACAGACATATACTGTGAAGTGATTACCACAATAAGTTTAGCTGCCATCCATCACCTCATATAGTTACAGATTTTTTCCCTTGTGACAAGAACTTTTAGGATCTACTTTGTTAGCAACTTTCAAATATACCATACAGCAGTGCTAATTATAGTCATCATATTGTACATTATATCCCCAGTACTTAATTATTTCATAACTAGAAGTTTGTACAGGAACTCTAATTTTAATTGAGTGCCTTACCATCCAGCTGAAAAAATGTCATTTCCTAGTCTCCTTTGTAACTACATTCATTTAGCCATGTAAATAAGTTCCGGTCAATGAAAAGCAAATAGAAGTGATATATAGAACTTCTGGGATGTCTCCTTAAAATGAAGAAAGCTTGCCCTTCTTCCCTTCCTTCCTCCTGCTTTCCTATAATCAGATGAGATGCTGGGCTATCAACAGACATCTTGGACCTTGAAGACAAGAGCCACATCCTAAGATTAGAGGACTAGCTATCCTGAAGGAAGCAAGGTCCACAGCATTGTCTTCAGTAAAGGGTAGAATGACTTTTTTGGATCCTGGCTAAATAAAATCCCCATTAATTGTCTAAAATCTTTGCTTTATCTTTTCCAACATGCCAATCCGCTGAGGGGTTATTCTCCAGGCTGCCTTTTACAGAAGTTTAATTCCCCTCCTCAGTCCTAGCTTGTTCTGTTGTCCTGGATGATTCTATAAAGACTGCTACCCCTCTTCAGACAACTGGATCTAGTAATCTTAGACCCCAAGTACAGCTCAGTCATACTGTGCTCAAGTCAGATGAGTTAGGCCCACCAGTGCTGTCACTCAAACATCTGCTCCAGACCCATCAATCTGTAAGCTACACCTACTGTTTTCCTTATCCAGGACACACTAGACTGTGCCTTGCAGTGACTCGGACTCTTCTCCCAGAGTCTAGGAAGAACTCTTAGTTATCTACCCACAGCTATTCCCACTTCACTTTTGATAACACAATCTCAATTCTGTTTCTGAGGTATATTAATTTCCTATTGCTGTTGTAACAAATTAACACAAATTTAGTGGCTTAAAACACCACAAACTTATTCTCTTATAATTCCAGAGGTCAGAAGTCTAAATGAATCACCAGGGCAATATGCCTTCTGGAGGCTCTAGGGGAAGATCTGTTTCCTTGCCCTGGCTTCCAGGAGCTGCTAGCATTCCTTGGTTTGTGGCTTCACATCACTACAGTCTCTTCTTCCATCATCTCCTTCCCTGACTTCAACTCTCTTGCCTCCCTTTTATAAGAACCCCTGTGATTACATTGGGCACCCCTGGACAACCTAGGATAATCTCCCCATCTCAAGATATTTAACTTAACCACAAATGCAAAGTCCCTTTTTCCATGGAAGGTAACATATTCAGAGGTTCCAGGGACTAGGACATAAACATCTTCAAGGGGCCTTTATTCTGCCTTGTAGAAGGCAAGGAACCCAGTTGCAGAGGATAAATCATAATTTGTCTAAACCAGTTATAACAATCCTATTTGTTTCCTTTTGACAGCAATAGGTCTGTGAGGGGGGATTTTTGACCCATTCTGTCCTATGAGTTGTAAGGAGAAGCCTGGGGTGTGTGGGCAAGATTTTTCTCCTGATAGGAAAGGTGCAAAATGAGAGAGCCACACTTTTCCAGTCATCCCTTCCTTATTTCTTGAATGTTACTATGTGTGAACAAGACATTTGAAGCTATTTCAACTAACTTGTGATCTTGAAGAAAACCCAAGACAATCGTAAACATGCTAACAGCTTGACATTGTTGAGCCACTTGTCAACTCTGGAATCATTTACCCTTAGAATTCTTATTAAATAATACTTAAATGCTTTTAGTTTAAGCCACTGTTAGTAGGATATTTTGTTACTTGCATCTGAAGGCATTCCAAATAATACACAATTCTAAATGGAAAACTCTCGATTGCATAACACTTGGCCTCTGTTACGTGCCTGCAAGAATTCTGGATCTTAGAAAATAATTTAGTTTCCAGCCATACAGGAAAAAATATCAACAAAACCCCAAAATAGGCATATTGGTGGTTTTAATCTCAGAGGAATCATATTTGAGCTTCCATACTCCTGTGATAACAAGGAATTTTCTTCTTACCTTGTTTCATATTCTTCCTACCCCAAAGTGCACACAGATGGTTTCTATGTCTGGTCTCAGTGACACAATCTGTTAGATGGTAACTTAAACAAGATAAAGCCTGTATAATCCCTTAACTTTATACATATATTTTATGTATTTTCACTTTCTGAAAATTGCCACTGGGGAAATGGACATGGTAGTTCATTTGTTGGTTATGTGTTTCACTCAACATGAAAAAAATCATTTGAATTAATTTTTCTACTGAATTGGACTGCTCAAGGTACCATATGCAATGCTCTTTACTCAACTCATGCAAAAGAACTGAGACTCAATCCACACTGTATTTGACATTTTAAACCCAAAGCACTTAAAAACCTCTCCATATCCAGGGAAAAAGCGTGAGCCAAACAGATAAACTATGTAAAAAGAATCATTTTACCGAGGCCAGAGGAGAGAACCCTTCCACATCCATCTCTGAGAGTGCTGCTCACCAAGGATTGAGCAAATTGGTGTCTCAGTTCCCAGGCCATTCCCAATGGGATTTCTGCATTCCTTTGGAAGTGTTGTCAGTTCCAGAATGGTAGGTGTACAGTCCTGATTTGTCAGGCCCCACTTTTGTGAGGGATCTCCCCCCTCCACAGTTGCAGGCATCATGGTCTACCTGCACGGATTCCTGTTCCTGCTTCAGGATCCCTGGGAATGGGTGTAGAGGCAAGTCACAGCCAGGAATGTCCAGAGAACGTATTGCCTGCCATACTGGTTTCGGCGGCATGATATCCTGGTCACATTAGCTCCAGGCTGGCCGTGTCCTCCTAACCCTGATGGGTAGTTGTGGTGCTCAAACTGCAGCAGGATGTGAAAAACAAACTTTTGTTCTTCTGCTGTGTTAGAAATCAATGGGCTCATCCTTAGGACGATTAGAATGATTTTTCTCACTCCTTCAGGAAACTTAACTCTCCCAGGGTTCCAGGGACATCAAAAGAGTGTATGATGGAAAAACCGGGGCTCATGCAGACCCTCCTTTTCTGAAGGACTGTGGGATTTTGTATTTCTCTACTCCCCTATACTTCCCTGGCCCAAGAAGTTAGGCGGAGCCACGTGGCTTGCTTTGACCCATAATGAAATGCAAGCAGAATGGATGCGTTAATTGAAGGATGAAGCACTTAATTGCAAGTACTCAAACTCCAACCAGCTCTTCCCTCCCTCCATAATCAGGGCGGCACATGTTCAGAGGAAGCCTCCCTCAGCTCAAGCCTGTGTCCCCTAAGTGACTGTGACAAGCAGAGCCCTCCTGTCAACCCATGGCAGACACACACAGATAGAGAGAGAGAGAAATAAACCTTTCTCTTTTTTTTTTAACTTTTTTTATTGATTTATAGCCATTTTACAATGTTGTGCCAAATTCCAGTGTAGAGCACAATTTTTCAGTTATACATGAACATACATATATTCATTGTCACATTTTTTTCCCTGTGAACTACCACAAGATCTTGTATATATTTCCCTGTGCTATACAGTATAATCTTGTTTATCTATTCTGTATATGTCTGTCAGTATCTACAAATTTTGAAATCCCAGTCTGTCCTTTCCTATCCCCCACCCCCTTGGCAACCACAAGTTTGTATTCTATGCCTATGAGTCTGTTTCTGTTTTGTATTTATGTTCTTTTTTTTTCTTTTTAGATTCCACAGATGAGCGATCTCTTATGGTATTTTTCTTTCTCTTTCTGGCTTACTTCACTTAGAATGACATTCTACATTCTCCAGGGACATCCATGTTGCTGGAAATGGCATTATGTTGTTGGTTTTTATGGCTGAATAGTATTCCATTGCATAAATATACCACAGCTTCTTTATCCAGTCATCTGTTGATGGACATTTAGGCTGCTTTCATGTCTTGGGTATTGTAAATGGTGCTGCTAGGAATACTGGGGTGCAGGTGTCTTTTTGAAGTAGGGTTCCTTCTGGATATATGCCCAGGAGTGGGATTCCTGGGTCATAGGGTAAGTCTATTCCTAGTCTTTAGAGGAATCTCCATACTGTTTTCCACAGTGGCTGTACCAAACTGCATGACCACCAGCAGTGTAGGAGGGTTGCCTTTTCTCCACAGCCTCTCCAGCATTTGTCATTTATGGACTTTTGAATGATGGCCATTCTGACTGGTATGAGATGATACCTCATTGTAGTTTTGATTTGCAATTCTCTGATAATTAGTGATATTGAGCATTTTTTCATGTGCTTATTGATCATTTGTATTTCTTCCTTGGAAAATTGCTTGTTTAGGTCTTCTGCCCATTTTTGGATTGGGTTGTTTGTTTTTTTCTTATTAAGTCGTATGAGCTGCTAATGTATTCTGGAGAGCAAGCCTTTGTCAGCTTCATCATTTGCAAAAATTTTCTCCCATTCTGTAGGTTGTCGTTTTGTTTTACTTATGGTTTCCTTTGCTGTGCAGAAGCTTGTAAGGGTTTACAGCTTTACTTTAATTACAGATAACCCTTTAATTAGGGTTTACAGCTTACTAAGTGCTTTTACATATCTCCTCTCATTTTAAATAGTCCATTACAAGGATGGGAAGCATGAAGCTCTCTACGACACCTGACCATGCAGAGGTTTGCTAAGCCTGGCACTCAAGCAACTCACTCTTAGTCTGGGCTCAGTTCACTGTATAAGGAATGCACCTGCTGAAAGCCAGTGTTTTCAGTGTCTTCAAGCAAGAATTAATCTTAGGCCACTTGCTTAAAAGCTGCTGGAGAAAGAAAACTCACTTGAATAAGGCTCTTTCTATGTTTATCTTTTCACTAAAGGCAGAATTTATAGGATGAGAACAGATTTGTCTCCAGCAGAGAAACCAAGGATGGGTCATAACATGTCCTGTTTACCAGGAAACTCCTTCAGGGGGTGACCAGAGGCTGGAGTCTCTAATTGCCAGAGAAGCCCAGTGTCACTTTAGGATGGGGATACTGCAGGGAAAAAACCCTGAAAGAACAGAAACTTCCTCAATCATACAACAAACTTGTTTATGTGGAACAAGACCAGCATACACTTTTCTTTAACATTAATAGAGATTTTCTCCTTTGCAAAGAGAAAGAATCCAAAATGGTAAGGCAGGAATTACCCAGACTGCAGGAAAAACCCAAACCACAGTACCACTCTCTGAACTGGCACAGCTCAGTGAGGAGGAAGTTGATTTTGAGCAAAGTTTCAGTGTTTCACCGAAAATCAGAGACCATATAAAGGCAACCTGTCCCCAGAGTTACGGCACATGAGATGAAAATTAACATGCAAGCTTCAAGTTCTAAGAAGAAAGGATTATAACATGTCAATTTCAGGATTGCTGATTATATGGAAACCAACAATATTTTCATTCAGTGTCAAAAACATCCAGGATCAAAAACTTTTTAAAGTTTGAAATTATCTCCTAGGGGACTATGATGTGAAACATTTCCATTTCCATTTCCACAGTGCACTGCTGCATGTGGCTTCCTTTCAGAGTCAGATAGAAACAAATGTACATGAGACCTCTCTGGGCTTGCCTCCAGCAGAGGAAAATGTTCTGGGTGAAATGGCATCCCATTAAACAGCACTGGACCTGGCTTTTATTTTATACTTCAGAATCATTCACTCAGAGCAGGGCAGTTGCTTTTCTTTCTTAGCAGAAGCAACTGTCTTGGGCAGCCAAGGAGGAAACAGTGGGGTGGTGGGCTGGAAAGCATCTCTTAGTTCTAGTCCTGATGTGTTGCTAACTAGGTCTTGTTGGGCAAGTCACGTAACCATTCACAACCTGCTTCCTTCTTTATAAAATGAGACACTTAATAGTCCAAAGCCTTTTTTCTCCTCCAATTGACCTGGAAAGCTTTGAAAGAATACAGATGCCTCAGACTGAATCAGAACTTCTGGGAATCTAGGTTTTTAAAGCTTTGCTAGTGATTCAGATGAGGCCACTCCATAGGCTGATATTTTAGGGATAATTAGACAAGATATTCAAGATCCCTTCCAGTACTAAAATTCTTTGATGGGAAGGTGGTAGGAAGAGGAGGTCAGGGTGAGATGCTCTTCTGTGCCACAGAGCAGTAGATCTGCCTCACTCAGGAGCTTGTTAGAAATGCAGACTCTTGGACTCTATTCCAGAAGCTTACTGAATTTAGAACCTACAAGATTTAACAAGATTCCCAATGATTCATAAATACACAAAAGTTAGACAGCCCTGCTCTGTTCTATGTAATCAGGAGTGAACCTGCCTACCTATATGCCAGGGGGTCATCTTCCTGCTCAGTCTCTGTGGCTTGGCCAACCCGGGAACACATCACAAGGGAAACATGCACCTTCAGGTGATAACTATTCCTGGCTGCCATGCTCCTCAAAGAATGCTATTTGGGGACACTGCCACCTCACTATAAGTCCCCTTCCAAGTTTGTCATAAGTGCCTGTGAAAGCAAAAGTGTGAGGCCAAAGGGAGCATTAGGCTGGGGTGGGGGTGGGGCATGTGTATGGCATTACTCTTCCAATTACCAACCAGGCAAAATTTCCCAGATGGATTTCTAGAGGTGGTTTTTTTTTTTTCTTTCAAATGTCACATTTAATGTTTTCACCACTGTACTTCAAATCTACATTGCACAAAGTAACCAGTAAGTGTGCCACGGTAACTGACCAACTTCTGAGAGTGTACCTTTCACACCAGTGGGCTCTTCTGATACTAAACACGTTTCTCATGCAAGTGAATTGAAATGCTTCAGTTGGGTTGATTCTCAGGAGCCTCATTAAAAAAAACCCAAAGCAACTGCACCATCTTTGTTAGTAATTCAATGTTTTTCTTTCAATGTTGAGGAGAAGGAAATTTTAATTTGTATTTGACTGCTAGTCTTTGACTAGGGCAGGGGAAATAAACTATTTGCAGCTGACTTTCTCAGATGTTTGGTATTCTTACCCACATCCTGTCTTGAGGGTTGATCCCCAAAGGAAGAGGAAAAAACACCTCCACACAGAAAAGACCTATTTCTGCTATTGGGGGAGGGAGAGAAGTCTGATTTACAAAATTCAGATACAGCCTGTAAAAGAATTTAAAGAACAGGGAAAAAATGATTTTAAAAATCTTCCCAGATTCCTAGAAAACTAGGAAACCAGACTTACCACATGATCCAGCAATCCCACTCCTGGGCATATAACTGCAGGGAACTCTAATTCAAAAACATACACACACCCCAATGTTCATAGCAGCAGTGTTTACAATAGCCAGGACATGCAAACAACCTAAATGCCCATCAACAGATAAAGAAGTTGTGGTATCTTCTACAGTGGAATACTACTCAGCCACAAAACAGAATAAAATAATGCCATTTACAGCAATATGGGTGGACCTGGAGATTGTCATTCTAAGTGAAGTAACCAGAAAGAGAAAAAAAAATACCATATGATATCACACACATGTGAAATCTAAAAAAAAAAAAAAAAAAGGACACGAACTTATTTACAAAACAGAAACAGATTCACAGATATAGAAAACAAACATGGCAACCAGGGGGGAAGAGGGTGGGAAGGGATAAATTGGGAGTTTGAGATTTGCAGATACTAACTACTATATATAAAATAGATAAACAACATGGTGCTACTGTAGAGCACAGGGAACTCTATTCAGTATCTTGTAGTAACCTATAATGAAAAAGAATATGAAAACGAATATATGTATGTATATGTATGACCGAAACATTATGTTGTACACCAGAAACTGACACGACATTGTAAACTGACTATATTTCAATTTAAAAAGCAAGAGCGAAACAATTTTCCCAGACAGAAGAAAATCTATTGCTACTTTTTTCTCAAGAAAAAAAACTCCCAGCTTGATTCTTTTATGGTACTCCACTGAAATAAAATTCTTAAGAAACCTTAAGGCCTCTGGGTGTTGCACGGGTGAGTGTTCATTACAGGAAACAGATGATATCCATCTATGAACACAAATATTCCTTCTGCGACTTAGAAGATGTGCCATTTTTTACTTTCTCTTTCAAGCTAGAGACAAACTTTCTGTGGGAATTGTTTTCATAAATGTTAGTTATTTTTCCTGATACAACACAGAAACAATGTCTATAACTTGCCCAGTTTTGTGAAAGAAAGAAATCCATGGCTAAGAAGGACAGCGCTTTTTATCTCTATGCCCATAAATCTAATCAAAATTTAGCAATCTTGTAAATGGGCTTCAGGGTGGCCTGGCCCTAGGGCTGAGGACAAGAAAAAGGTATGCTCACAACCTCTGCCCTCCAGACCCACTGAACATATCCCAAACCACCTCCACTGACATCCTTGTTTTCTAAGGATAGGCCAGACAAAGATCACTTAAAACACTAATACAAATTTCTCAGATCATTATCTTTGGAGATGAAGCAGACTGGAAAGTTTGGGAGGGAATCTGGTGGAGAGGAATTTGGAGAGGGGAGGGCCAGAGTAATGGACTTAACACAGATGGCCTTCTGCAGCAGAACCAGACCTGAAGGTGAGGGTCAGGTTTAGACAGAGGAAGGCAGCATGATCATTTGGAGACTCAAGGGTCAAGGAGCAGGGTTCACACATTGCATTTTGCCTGGGTCTTTTGATGGCTGACCCAAGCTCCTCCTCTGTATGAACCTGGTAGATTACCCACCCTATAGCAGGCCACTTGTTCCAAGTGACACTGAGCAGTGTAAGGAATGGAGATGTGGAGGAAGTTGACCCATGTCCTGACTTTTATGGCATCCAACCCTCAACCTTGGCTGCATTCTGTTTTCTCACTTCAGGGGATTTTTTTTAATGAAGAAAAATCTAAGTTCTATTTTTTTTTAAGTACTGGTAAACATGTGTTATACATATGTCCATGTTTAAACATGAGCATTCACCTCATTTTGGCTTATGGAGGCCAGGACTCTCCCTTCCTACCACCTCTCTAATATATGCACATTTCTCACATATGGAATAACCACCAAAGGACTTTTCCATCTTTGATTTAACATTTCCTGAGTCAAGAATCTCTACCTCCTGGGGCTGTCCACTCCACTACTGGGCGTTGTTTTGAAAAGGTAACATCTCTCCCCTTATGTTGACTGGGAATACGCTTCCATACGGCATTTCCTTTTTGATCCTTATACTTCCCTCTGGCTCCAAAGAATAAATCTAATCTTCATTCTATGATGCAATCTTTCAGATACCTAAAGAAGGCAGTCAACTCCTCATAGAACTGTCTCTCTATCACTGTTCAGTAAATCATTCATTAAACCATTCCTTGTCCAGATGCCCAAATGAAGAAACTGATTAAATCATATAATATTTCTTATAAAAGCCTGGGCAAGCATTCTCCAAATGTGCATTTTTCCTGATAAATCCAACATGGTAATGCTTGTTTCTAATTCTTCACCTTCCCTTATGCCAACTTCGTTGATTAATTGTCACATCCTGTCTTAGTCAGCATGGGCTGCTAGAACAAAAATGCTACAGACCTGGTGGCTTAAGCAACAAACAGCTCCTGCAGCCAACTAGATATTAATGAGGGTCCTCTCTGGGCTGCAGACTGCCATCCTCTCACTGCATCCTCACATGGTAGAAAGAGGGAAAGAGAGCTCTCTGGGGTCTCTCTCCTAAAAGCAGTAATCCCATTCGTGAAGCCTCCACCCTCATGAACTGAGTACCTCTCAAAGGCCCCCCTCCTGAGGTTAGGAGTTAGGATTTCAACATACGAATTTTCAAGGGACACAAACATTCAGTCCACAACACTACCACAGAGTTAACATGGTACTGCTTCCTTCTAGATTTGGGTTTCTACAAGACTGCTCCATAATTGGATTGGAAACTCTTTTCCCTTTTTCTTTTCTTTTCTTTTTCCACAGCACTAAGTTTCACTCAGGATTTCATTAAGGGGAAGTGTCTAGGGATGACAGAGCCCACAAAGGCCCTCAGATCTCACAGTAAGCCAGCAGCACAGGTTCCTAGGTGGGGTCGTGGACTCCCTTCAGGCACAGATTAGTATAAGGATGCTGCCTTGGCCCCCCAGGCTGGTAGGTGGGGTAACTCTCCCCTACTGAAAACATGAATCACGTAAAGGTTCCGAAGCCGAAGAGCTGCATACATGCGAGATTCCAAGAAACAGGCTTGGGAGACGTGTCCACACGGTTCCTGATATACATCTCCAGGTCCCACTGCCTCGGTTCACCCCAGTTCAACCTCAGGACTGGACAGTCCCCATCGTACCATGGAGCCCTCTCCTGCTGGGAGCTGTCTGGGAGCTTCGGGTGGTTGCCATACCCCATGCCATCATCCAACTACAGCTCATTGTCTTCCACCCGCATATTATACTTCTTGGCAGTGGCAGCCCGTTCTTTTGGGATCTTAGAATAGGGCCCTGGGAGCATGTCCTTCCTAATGTGGGAGGCTGTCCATAAACAAGCTGCACCACATTTCAGCCTGCTCTTTGCAGCCCCTGGTCTCTTAGGACCACTTCCCAGCCACTGCTATCTTCATTTTCTTCCCTGGGAACTCTTTATAGACATTCTAAACAAAATATTTATTTAAAACCTTGTGGTTTTAAAGTTTAAGTTTTCAGTTTTTTCCCTAACCAATAGATGAGCACGATTAGCACTGCTCTCTTTCCTTTAGTGAATTAGATGCTGCATTGATCACATTATTTTTAAGGCTAATGAGTCTCAGCCTTGTTAGTACATTAGAATTACTTGGGGAGCTTTTAAAAATTTTGATGCTCAGGCCGTATTTCAGACCATTTTGATCAGAATCTCTGGGGATGGAAGTCAAGCATCTGTATTTTCAAACACTCCTCAGATAATTCCGATGTGCATCCAAGGTTGAAAATAAATCAGAAGGGGAGAAAAATGGAGGAAGAGCTCCAGGTGAAAGGCCAGTCAACGTGAGAAATGTCAGTTTTGGGTTGGTTGATTTGACGGCTGATTGGGTGAATGGTAGGTTGAGGGGAGGGAAAGCATGGTTCTTGATGAGATTTAGGGCTTAGACCTAAGTTGGATCAAAACTCCCACTTTCACAGCACAGGGGGCAAACATGGCTATAGAGACCTACACTTATCCCCCACACAGGCCTGTTCAGAACGTTCCGTGGCCTGTTCAGAAATCCTGGAGGATTTCTCTCTCTGACTCCTTCTCCCTCCACTGCCACTGCAGGCCCTTCAGCTGACTTCCCTACCTTCCAGCTTGAGGTGGCTTCCCTAGCTGCTCCTACTGCCCCCCTTGAAATGACAGTCCATGTGATATACAGCTCTCAAGGTAGCAGGCAGTAGGAAGACAGGAGGGAAATGTCTGCCATTGCCTCCTTGGTGATATTTGGCTCATGCACCAACCAGAAAGGCAACTCATTTACCTACAACTTCAGAAAGTCGCTACACTTTAGCTGGCACTCAACTCCTCTCGCTGGAAGCCCCTGCCGATCCACATCCAGATTTATGTTAACACCAGTGCTTTGCACAAAGCAAGAGGGGGTTAAGAGATGTGTGGTTGAATAAATAAATTTGACACCTCTTTTTTTTTTCACAGCACTCATAACATTTACGTCTGCTAACCCTGCTAGACTGAAAACTTTATGTGTAGTTTCTTTTCAGTATGTACCCTGCACTTAACAGGTGGCTCTCAAAAAGAAAAAAAAAATAGTTGCTAAATGATGAATGAATAACTAAATTAATAAATATTTCTTTTGAATCTCACACAATACCCACTGTAAGACTAACTCTAGATAACATTTGGTTGGTTGGTGCTATTCCAAAGCAGTGAAGTTACCGGAAACTAAGAACTTTCCAGAAACTGCAGTCCTCTAAGTCTCCATTATTCCTCTGTTTCCAGCTCATTGATGGCATTTTGCAGTTTCCCCAAATGTAAAGCAGCATAAGTAAAGTGCATTAGGCTCAGAAGAGCATTAATAGAGTGACTGTGTGTGAATTAAAAAAAAAACACACAGCAAAAGAAATGGCAGAGCACGAAGTGATAATGGTTAGTGAGGAACCATTTCCTGCCACTCCCTGCCCCACAGCTTGTGTGCGGAATATAAACAAGGGAAAAGCCTTGTTTTAAGAGAAAATGACTCAGTAGTATGCTTGAAATACCAATGACAAGCCAAGAGAAGCTGATTAAAACAAAGAAAAACAAATGTGTTAAGAAATGTATATTATTGTGGAAAACTACGGTTAAACAAAATTCGCTGATGAGGATGGTAGTACTTTGGTTCCTGACATGCATGGAAAGTCCCCCAAATGCAGGTTAGCTTGCATTAAAAGTTAACATTCATGTGATCATAAAGTAAAAAAGCCCCCAAGCCATCAGCAGGGGTTTGTTCCCTTCCCCTCAGCAAGACAAGAGTCAAGGGGGTGGGGTAGTGGGGAGAGAGACAGAGAGAGAGAGAATATACAACATTTTAAAATCCTGGAATAGTATTTAATATTTTCTTTGGAATTATGCTTCACTTCCTAGCCGGACTTATAGTTTAAAAATTTTTTTTTGATTTTGTTTAACTGAAACCCATGTTGCAGTTTAAACCTATTTCCTCATTTGGTTCTCAGAAGCAATGGAAAATACATCGATTTCTTCTTCATGGTACATCAAGCCAATCCAAATAACTCTAAATCATTCAACTTTTTCTTATTAAATCCATTGTCTGCAATCTTTTCTTAAAATTCTGAATTAGAGTTACATTCTGAGTATTAAAATCCTACGTACTAAATCCAAAAATACTAAAAAGCACTAAGATGCTTTTTATAGTAACTAATGACTTGGGAAAAGGGAGCAATGAAAAGCACTATTACATGTGCAATAAAAGAGATGTTAAAAATTATTTACAAAAAGTTAAAATCCACACAGGGGATTTTTACCTATTAGATATTAAAATATTCTATAAAACCACAGGAAATTAAAGCAGTACAATTCTGGCACAGGTAAAGATGAACAGATCAACAGCATAAAATAGAGTCCAAAAAAAAATCCATTAATGCTGTTACTACTACTAAGTCATAATGGTGCCCAATCAATGATATTAGTCAGTTCCCCCTTGGTGCCAGTGCCACACATTAACTGTTTCCATAAATCTTCACAACAGCAGGGAAGAGGTAGCGCTGGCCTTCAACAAGCAAATCTAGACCACTCTGCCCCCCTCAACTTTACACTCTTAATGAATATACGCTAGAGCCTTCATTTTGAATCAGTAATATTTAAAACTGGAGAAAGGGTATTGGAGCAATTCACTAAAAAATATGAGAAAAAGTAAAGTTAGACTGCTTTCTCACATCATTAAAAAAATTAGGTGGACTAAAATCTGAAATGTAAAAAAATAATATTAAAATGTACTATGTTAAATGCAGAGCAGTTTTGTAATCTTCGAGTGAAGAAGGTCATTCCTAGAATGGCACCAAGGTCAGAAACTAGAAAGGAAAACTGATGTATTTGACCACAGTTACAGAAGAAGACATTCTAAAGGAAGTTAAAAAAATCTAGAAAAACCTTTGCAATGTATATGAGAAATAAAGGGCTAATACCTTTACTTATAAAATGCACTTAAAAATAAATACGAAAAATATCAACATCCTAATGAAAACTGGGAGAAGGATATGAACAGACATTTCACAAATGAAGGAAGATAAATTGCTTATAAATATACACAAATATACCCAATATACTGTCAAAGATATAAGATGCTAAAGACACCAAGCTAGGGAGAATGAGTGGGTAGAAAGACGCATTCTAATGTACTAGGGGTTGACACATAAATTGGTACAAAGAAAGATACATTTTTTTATCCAGAGAGTAAAGGAGATGGATTAAGTAATCTCTAGATTAGTTCTTTCCAGATCTGAAATTCTAACAGTCTTAGATCAGATTCTTTCCAGATCTGAAATTCTAAGTCTTTATTTCTCTGAGTTGTGTCAATACTGTATAAAGGTTTTAGCAATCAATAAAACATATTTTTATAGAAATAAATTATTAAGATCCATTTCCCTCTCCAGTGATTTAAATCTATTTTGAGAACTTACATGACTTCTACAGAAAACCTTATTCCACAAACTAACTGGAAAGAGGAAACCAAGAAGTAAACAGCCAATGATACTCAAGGTGAAAAGCTTTCCCAGAGCTAAGCACCAGCTGGGGGAGCAAAGGAGACAAGTATTTAAACTAGCCTTGGGAATTCTCATACCAGAAGAGAAGATGCCTGACAGTATGTCTGCTAGATATCAAACTCTGTAATTTATAAAAATAAACATATGATTAACACATACACAAAAAATAAATAAACTAGCCTTGGGGATAAGGGGAGTTGGAAAGATTTCTCATAGGCATCAGCTCCTGAATGGGTCTCAAAGGGTAAGCAAGTTTTAGATTTATGAAGGAGGGATGCCTCTCCAGGGAAGAGAGCAACATATGCAAAGACAAGGGGACACTGAAAAGCACGGTGAGTCTTAGGAACTATTCGTGTTTCCTGAGGCTACAAGAGATGGACAGCCAGGAGCCAGAAAGGAAAGAAACAGGTCTGATACGTCATCATAAGAAGCCTGGATCTTATTGCGATGGTAACTGTAAACCATCAAAGATGTACCCTGATCAGAGAAATGCTAATCAAAACTACAATGAGGGATACCTCACACTAGTCAGAATGGCCATCATTCAAAAGTCTACAAATGATAAATGCTGGAGACGGTGTGGAGAAAAGGGAACCCTCCTACACTGTTGGTGGGAATGCAGTTTGGTGCAGCCATTGTGGAAAACAGTATGGAGATTCCTCAAAAGACTAAAAACAGACTTACTATATGACCCAGCAATCCCACTCCTGGGCATAAATTCAGAAGGAACCCTAATTCAGAAAGACACCTGCACCCCAATGTTCATAGCAGCACTATTTACAATACCCAAGACATGGAAACAACCTAAATGTCCATCGGCAGATGATTGGATAAAGAAGCTGTGGTATATTTATACAATGGAATACTATTCAGCCATAAAAATGACAACATAATGCCATTTGCAGCAACATGGATGTCCCTGAAGAATGTCATTCTAAATGAAGTTAGCCAGAAAGAGAAAGAAAAATATATGATATCACTCATATGTGGAATCTAAAAAAAAGAAGAAGAAGAAGACAAATGAAATTAAATATAAAACAGAAACAGACTCACGGACATAGAATACAAACTTGTGGCTGCGAGGGGGAAGGGGGTGGGTAGGGACAGACTGGGAGTTCGAGATTTATATATACTGACAGATATATACATTGTAAACTGACTATAACTCAATAAAAAAGTTTAAAAAATACATATATAGAATAGGTAAGTAAGTTTATCCTGTATAGCACAGGGAAATCTATTCAAGATCTTGTAGCAGCTCATGGTGAAAAAGAATGTGGGGATGAATGTATGTATGTTCATGTATGACTGAAAAATTGTGTTGTACACCAGCAATTGACATGGCATTGTAGACTGACTATAACTCAATTTAAAAAAAAAAAAAAGATGTACCCTGATCAGATCTGTATTTGAGAAAGAAATCACTTCTGAGATTCCCGTTTCCAGAAAGATGGTAGACTGGGACAGCCAGAAAAATTTCCAGATACAAAAACATGAAATAGCTAGTTTTTAAATGTTTCAAAGGATAGTCAAAAATTACAAAAGCCTTAGCTTTATGAAAGCTAGATACCAAATACAAACTGAAAATTGTAGTGGTGACTGCCTGAGCTGATGCAATGCTCTCTGTGGAAGGGTGGGAAATTCTGTCCTTTTTCAGGGACTTGAGTTTACCTGTCCCCGGGTGAGGCCTGGGCCTGGGAGAAGCAGGGAATTGGAGAGAAGACTCTTTGAAGAGCTCCTCGCTCAGTGACCTCATCCTTTCTCACCTACTCAACAAGCACTCCAGCTGGGCTCCACTCTCTGCTGACGTCATCAAATTTTAATCTTTCCTGGGTCTCTCCTATCAGCATACCAATATACTGTTATCTCAAACATCTTAAGAATACTTTTGTTGACCTCAGTGCTCCTGCCAGTGACTGCCCCATTTCTCAGTTCCTTTTTGCAATACATCTCCTCAATAAAGTTGCCTATACTTAGCACCTCTGATTCCTTAAAAAAATCCCGGGTACAAAAACATGAAGTGGTTTTTGTATTATCCCTTTAACACACCTCAATCAGGCGTCATCCACGCCCCTCACTAAAACTGCTCTTGTCAAAGTCACCAATGAGCTTCATCTCGTGAAATCCCTGATCCTTAGTTTACATGATCTGGCAGCATCCCTGATGCGGTCAATCATTTCTTTTCTTAGTACACTTCCTTTACTTCGTTCCAAGAACACCATTTGCTCTTGGTGTTTCCTCTTTTTTGTCAGCTACCCCTTCTTAGTCTCCTTTGTTAATTTTCTCTTCTCTTTTCATTCAATGCTGGAGAGCCCCAGGGCTCAGTTCCCTTCTGATTTCTATCTGTACTCACAACCTTGACCGTCTCACCCAGTCTTAGAGCCTCAAATACCAAGTGTTACTTACGGTCCTCCAAGAAGCAGATGCCAGGGTGGGATTAGATGAGTAAGAGATTTATAGGTTTTGAAGCATAAAGGAAGCAGGAGTAGGCTGAGACGCTTCAGATCAGGATGACACCTTTGAGAAGAGGAGGAAGGGAGGGGGTTTGAGTGGGAAGAGTCTCAAACTGCAGCACAGTTCCAAGAAAGTTTGACCAGGTTGATGGGGAGTCCTTGAGCCAAAGTTGCCCATTAGTTAGTCCATGACCTACAGGAATGGGTCTGCACTAGTACCCACTTGCACTCCATGGCAGCTGGAATAGCCCAGGGGAAACAAGGCCTCTGTGTGAACATGGTGGTGGATATAAAGGGGTGTTAGTCAGTTACACTCCCCACAGCTGGAGATCTGAGTGGCCCATTCCCACGGCAACTTAAGTCCACCCCTTAAGCTGCATAAATCTACTTTTCCACATAAGTTCGGGGAGCAGCTCTTCCATGGTTCCCGTGGCCCCTAGTCTTTCTGTTCGTTTTTTAAATTTAAGATTTTGGGGTTTGTTTTGTTTTTATTGAAGTGTAGTTGATTTACAATGTTAGTTTCAGGTATACAGCAAGGCAATTCAGTTATACATATACATACATATGTGTGTGTGTATATATATACAGATTCTTTTCCATTATAGCTTATTATAAGAAATTGAATACAGTTCCCTGGGCTATACATACAATAGGTCCTTGTTGTTTATCTATTTTATATATAATAGTGTGTACCTGTTAATCCCAAACTTCTAATTTATCCCTTCCCCTCCTTTCTCCTTTGGTAACTATAGTTTGTTTTCTATGTCCATGAGTCTATTTCCAGTTTGTAGATAAAATTTGTATCATTTTTTTTAGTTCCACATATAAGAGATATCCTATGATATTTGTCTTTCTCTGACTTACCTCACTTAATATGATCATCTCTAGGTCCATCCATGTTGCTGCAACTGGCATTATTTTATTCATTTTATAGCTAATATTCCACTGTGTGTGTGTGTATATATGTATATGTATGTGTGTGTGTGTGTATATATATATATATATATATATATACACACACACACACATACGCATCACATCTTCTTTATTCATCTGTCAATGGACACTAAGGTTGTTTCCCAGTCTTAAGAGAAGACTTAGAGGAGGGGGAATTGTTGGAGTTGCTACTGGGCCATAACTGGCACTCATGATCTCCTTCCTCCATTAACCAGTCTAAATTTCCCTCACCTTCAGCTATCACCTCAGCAGGTCTTGGTGGCTCTTCTGGTGGTATGACCCAAACCTTCATTCCTGAGGCATCTTCCCAGCTTGGGATTGCTGCACGTGTCCGCCCACAGTTACAAAGAGCAGGGGAGCACCCAGGGGCTCTCTAGTGGATCATCTAAAGCCACACATATTCCTCTTGCCTGTTCGTGTAACAGAAGCTCTACCGCCCGCCGAGACAGCGGCACCTTTTCTTGCCTGCTTGGCCCTTGGTACAAGAAATGGATCCCACAGGTATGGCTTTACTCCTACTTGTCCTTTACTGTGAACTGAGTCCCCTATGCTGTGTGGGATCCCATGCCTGTAGACGGAACATTCTGTAAGTACCTAGATGATGCTGCTGGCTGAGTCTCGCTCCATGGGCAGGAAAGGCAAAGCCTGTGCAGAGGAAGCATCTATCCCTGTGAAAACCAATTGCTGATCCTTCCAGGATGAAGGGAGCCTAGAGTAACTGACTTGCACCAGGTGGCTGACTGGGCTGCTCAAGGAATAGTACTGTGGCCAGGCGCTCACTACTGTTCTCTATCACTAGCAGGTCAGACTTTCCGAGGTTGCAGAGGCTAAATCAGGTCAGTAGCCTCCATCTCGATCACTGTGGCCACTCCACTCATGTGCACATCATGCCAGTTCCACGGTGGCTGAAGGTGAAGGCTGCCTAATGCCAACTGGCTGTGTCAATCTGTCTGCTTGGTTGCTCTGAGTCTCCTCCTTGGTGGATGCTTTCTGGTGGGCGTTACATGTGACACAAAGATTATCACATTTTATGCCCACTACCATCAGTCCATCCATACATCTCTACACCAGCTTTCCTTGTGTCTGATGTTCCAGTACCTTTCCTGTCCAAACAGCCAGGCCATTGGCCACTGCACAGGAGTGTCTGTGCATCTTCAACTCGGGCCAGTTCAGCACAAAGTAGATGATCAGATGCACCTCTCATAGTTCCAGCCACTGGGCAGATTTTCACTGCACTGTCTTTCAAGGCCACTCCTGAATGTGGCTATAATTTCCAGTTAACACAATATTCCAAGCCAATTCACCTGTAAAGCAAGCCTGGGATTATGCCTCCTCTTTTGGCTGGTGATGAGGCTCTCTCCATAGAGCCACCAGTATAACCTGGGGCAGGAGCACTGGTGCAGCTGCGGGGGGGGGGGCATGGGGCTCTGGAGGATCCGCTCAGGCAGCTGATTCATGACCTCTGGTCCTAGCTGGACTTGATCCCAGATGTCCCATTTCCTTCTTACTAGGCACTGCTGCTTGAAGACTTGATGGGTTTGATGACAGGAATCTCGGTCAGTTTTGTTCACTAATTTATTTCTAGTGCCTGGTAAATGCCAGGAATATAATAAGAGCTCAACAACTATCTACTGAGCAAATAAAGAACAGAAAAGAATGTACTAGAGAACAAAGAAAAAACTTAGAAGAAATTTTTTCAAAAGTTAGTTCCTTGAAAAGGCTATTAGAGTCAATGAAACTTTAGTAAGATTTATTTATTTAAAAAGGGAGACAGTAAAATAAACAATATAAGGAATAAAAAAATGAGACAGAGGTACAGACATGGTAGTTTTACAAACTAATGAACCACTTCTCAGCTTTCCTGCTACCATTCTTACTCTCCCAAACCACCTTTCCTGAACTGCTACATACATTCCGTGTGTCCAGTCTGTCGCCATCCCCAATCTATTTTCTACACAGTTACCAGAACGATCTTTTTTTAAAAAAACTTTTTACTGTAAACTAACTTTAGACTTACAGTAAAGTTCACTCAGCTTCTCCTCAAGTTACATAACCATAGTATAATGATCAAAAATGAGAAATTACCGATGGCACAATACTATTAACTGAACTGCAGACCTTATTCAAATCTCATTTGTTTTGCCACTAATGTTCTTTTTCTGTTCCAGGAGCCTATCAAGGCCCCCAAACTGCATTTAGCTGTTATTTTTCCCTCAGTCTCCTCCAATCTGTGATATTTCCTTAGTCTTTCCATGTCTTTTCTGACCCTGACACTTTTGAAGAGTACTGAGCAGTTAAAGAAGTCAGTTGCATCACATTCAGAGAGAGAAAGCCACTAAGAAAAATTTTATCTTTATAAATTTGAAAACTTGGATTCAGGAGCAATTTCTATGAAAACTGGTCAGAGCAGACTCACGAAGTAACCCTGAATAGGCCCATAGCTATTCAAGGAAATTAAAATCTACCTTCCAAAAATAAAGTGAAACAAACAAACATTAGGTCCAGTCAGTTTTATAGGTGAGTTCTAGCAAAACCTTAAGAAACACATAATCTCAACCTTTTACAAACTTGTTCCAGCAAGTCAAAAAAGAGGGTCAACTTGCCCACTTCATGTTATGAGGCAAGTAAATGCTTGGTACTAAACCTAGACAGTATGACAAAAGAAAAATGCATAACAGCCTCTGAGTGAATAGAGAAGCATGATTCTTTCCAATTTATGTGGGTCAAAAAATATGATCTTTGCAAGATATTTAGGGAAAATACTTGATAAAAGATGTATGGCTTTTTATAAAATTTCTTGGCAGGCTAAAAATACACGGCAATTTCCTTACTTAATAAAGAGGATCTACGAAAAACCTAGCACAAACATTATACTCAATGATGAATCATTGGAAATCTTTCCGGTTTCAAAAAGGAAACTAGATGCTTGCTATCACTACTTCCATTTAACATTTTACTAGATGTCCGAGGAAAAGATAAAAAGGCATACTGATTGGAGGGAAACAGAACTGTCATTATGCACAGATGTTATCACTCTCTGCACAAGAACTGGAGCGACTCAATGGATAAATTATTTGAAATAAGAAAGCTGACTAATTTTAGAAATTAAGAAGCAGATCTGACTTGGTGATTGAGTAAGAGAAAGGAGACATAAGGATGCTACCTGGTGTTCTGGCTTGGGAAAATATGAGATGTGGTACCACTTATGTAGATTGCTAATTCTGCAGGAAAGTGAGCCTCGAGTTAGGGCAGAGCCATAAGAGGTGGGTGTCTTCCTGGAGGACTTATCTATGACTTAAACATCACTAGAAATACAAGGAGATGGAGGAAACTGTCCTCAGAACCTCTATCAAAGAGATTACTACATGTAGTTGTACAGGATACTCTGATAAACTCCTAGTAAAGGTGACAACTCACTAGACTGACCCCCTAAGGAGGGAGGTTCTGATTAGCCACGTGGGTTTTGTTTTTCTTAATAGGATATCCAAGTTTGGGACCAAGCTGATTTGGTCAGGAAAACAGAAGAGAAGCTGGGGTTTTCAAGCACTAACAACTCATTCTCTATCCTCCCGTTCAAAAGCTCTCACCCTCTCTTCTAAATAAAGGTTGAGGGTGTTAACTAAACTTACTGTAGTGATCATTTTGCAACATATACAAATCATTATGTTGCACACCTGAAACAAATATGTTACATGTTATAAATTTTACTGAAAAGGTGATGTGGAGGGACAAATTAATAGCGAGCTAAGAGGTTCACATATCTCAGTCACATGCTAGTTGGTAGAAGCCAATGAGTTCAGCTCAGCCTGACAAGTGAGATGTGAAGGCTCCAAGTAGTTGGTTGGATATGTGGGTCTTCAGCCTGGAAATGCATATTTGAGAGTTATCAGCATAAGAAGAAGAGTTGAGATCATGGCCGTGGATGGATGGATCATGTAGAGAGGATATAGAGAGCAAAAGAAGAGACACACTCCAAGAATGAAATGCTGAGGGAGAGAAACTGAGAATGGGTACCCAGAGAAACAGGAAGAAGATTCTGGCAGTATCTTGAAAGGACCCAGGAAAAAAAGGGAACATTGAGGAGAAAATGTGCATCAGTGACAAATATTTGCAGAGTGAAAAGAGTTCACTGTCAAAGCCACATAGGTAAATGAATCAAATTCAACCGACTCTTGTTGAATATGGTGATCTTAAAGCAATAAGATTTTACCCTGACAATTCATTTCTTAATTCATTTGTTCACTCATATTTAACAAAGACCCACTGTGAGCAAGGTTTGTACCATTATCCCTCTTTCCTTCTCTCCTAGTGAGCCAAATTCAAACTCTCTCAGTTGTTTCCTGAGCTTCTGAGGACAGGCATGGACTGAATAGATAAATGTTCCTTTTTCACTTGATCAGTTCCCTAAACAACTTCAACTCAGCAATTCATTCCTGTGCATGTTAAAATCAAATAGCTTTTCTGAGGTTTCCAGTTTTCTATATATTTTTCCAGTGTTTTGTATTCATTAAAAACATATGAAGAATCCCCACCTTAAGATTCTGATGTTGATCTGGGATATAACATGGCCATTAGGACTTTTAAAAACTTGTTAAGGTGAGTTCAATATGCTGCTAAGATCGAGAACCACTGATCTAAATTCAGCTTAAGTTTTCTCATCTGAAAAAAAAAAATTCCTTGTTCCCTCCCTTTACTACCTCACAAGGATAGTGACAGTAAAGAAGAAAATAACGTGAAAGTGCTGGTACTATGGATAAAAAGTGCTATGGAAGGTTGTATTGTATTTCAGCTGAAACTATGATCAGGAAAGAATGTGTGATTGAATTTGCTTTGTTGACTTGGAAAACCAGGAGCACTCGCTTTGGTTCTTAACTTTAGTGAAGCATGCAGATGGGTAAGGAAACATTACTATTACTCTGATTCATATTGTGATCTTCTGTCAAACGAGATAAGCTGGTTTAATTATCTGGTTTTACATAGGAAAGAAGAAATATTAAAGTTTAAGGTCTGTAATGGTCAATGGCTCACAACTCATTAAAACTTTCCATACAAAGGAAAAAAAAAATAAGAAGAATCCATGTGCTTATTCTTTTGCTTTTCCCATGTAGCCTTATTTCAGAATCATCTAAGTGAACTCTGTTCAGTGTTCTCTTGAGATCATCTATATTTTTTATAAAGGTATTTCCACTGAATCTAACATGATAGTTTCCTAACTGGATTAGAATACCTGGCCCCATATTACTGTATTCATGACCACCTACTACTCAACACTTCCTAGGTGATCAAAGAACTTAAAATATTGTAAGAGAGATGAATCATAGAATTGAATAATTATTATAAAAGGCAGAATATGCCAGGAGAATGAGAGAAAGAGGAGGACTTCCCTGGAGGAGAAATCAGCTTTGGCCTGAGGGACCTGGGAGCACCTCACAGAAAAGGGGGCATTTAATTGGGTCATTCCCATTTCTGTTTAACAGATGAGGAAACCAAGGTACAGCAGGCTCCAATGATTGCCTGACACTGCACAGATAGGAAGTGCCCGAGTCAGGATTTGAACCCAGGAAGTCTGATCTCAGAGCTGCACCCTGCCCAATGTTGGGGGAGAAGGTGGAGGGACTGTGGGAGAAATGGGTAGAGATCCAGGAGAATACGAGGTCATGGACATGGAGAGAGGAGTTTTAAGAAGGCAAAGACTGCTTACGATTATAAATCTCTGAGAAAACCCACAGCCCCTGGCTGAGAAAACATTATTTTTGACTTGATGATTAACTGGTCCCTGGAGACTTCAAGAGCACGTGTTCAGCAGAGCAGGGTCAAAGAAGCCCATACGCGGGGGCATAAAGAGGGAATAGGTGGTAGGACTGGGAAGCAACGACCTTAAACTACTTTTTCTAAGATTTTGGTGCCCAAGGTGAGAAGAGAGAGGACAGTAGCTGGAAAAGAGTGATCAGTTTATGATTTTGTTTTTCAGGCTGACTAACTCACATAGAGGAAAGTTAGTGGGAAATGTTCAAGAGAGAAGACAGCTGAAGTACCAAAGTTTTTTTATGGGGGGGTGCGGGGGGCAGGGATAAAGAGAATAAGGATGCAGGGAAAGGCTCAGAGAGCCATAAAGAGGGGGAAAGATAACTTTTTCTCTGTGACAAGAGGAAGGGAAGACAGGAAGTGAGGTAGCGGGGGCAGGTCGAGCAAGCCTACTTCCAATGACCTCAATCATGCTGGTGAAGGAAAAGCCAAGTCCAGTGCTGAAAAAGGTAGGTTGAGCTCGAGGTAGAAACTTAAGAATTGTGGTAATTATTTGAAACAATCAGAGGAAAGTCAACAAAAGTCGTGCTGGGACTGGCCTGGCACAGTGAAGCAAGCAGGCGCGCACCTCTTTTCACCCTGCTGTAATGCCTGCTCGGGTAGGAGCTCACCTGTGTCAACTTCATCTCCTTTGTTCTTCCTCCCAGAACCAGACACCTCCAGCCCTCCAGCCCTCTGCATCCTGCTTATTCCTGCTCTCATTCTAACTCCTTCACCCCCTTCCTCTGATGGTCTCATTCCTAGACTTACGCTTGGTATTGTTTCTCTAGCCAGCTCTGAATTCTAGCTTCCGTACTCAATTACAATGCATCCCTGCTTTGTAGTTAATCACCTTGTCTGTCCAGCCTGAGCTCTGGAAGCGTTAATGGCCTATAGTCAAGATGCAAGCTCCATTAAGGATAGCATGTAGAAGGGCTGCAAAGCAGCTGTGGTGACCTGATTTAGAGAGCCTCCATGCCAGATGGTCTCAGAGTGCCCTCCAGATCCACTCGCCACACTTTTCTGCCTGTTTCATGCCCCCAGAAGGCTGACCTTCATGGATATATTAAACAGGATCCTTTACCCACTGATTTCCAGTTGGGTTAGGCCAACAAGAAGGAATGGCAAGAGTTTGGGGGTAGATAGGAAAGAGAAAGACAGTATATTCATTCCTCCAGCTCCTTCCTGTGTGGCTGCAGGCTGGCAGCAGCTGTGATAAAGGCAAAATTGGACACAAGAGGATGACCACGTTCCAGGTCTCAGATGAGTCCCCGGAACGTGCCCTGCCAAGTGAGGGTCCTTGGCTTCATGTAGGAAAGAATTTAAGAGCAAGCAAAGGCAGATTTATTCAGAGAGATACATACTCCATACACAGAGGGTAGGCCATCTCAGAAAGGTGAGAGAGAGACATGAGGTATGGGGTTGTGAGTTTTATGGGCTCAGTAACCTCTACACTAACAAGTGAGAGGGTTATTCCAACTACTTTGGGGAAGGGGCTGGGATTCCCAGGAATTGCGCCATCACTCACTTTTTGACCTCTTATGGTCAGCCTCGTAACTGTCATGGCACTGTGGGAGTGCCATTCACTATGCTAACACACTACAACGAGTGTATAATGAAGCTCGGGGTCTAATGGGAGTTGAATCTTCTGCCATCTTGGTGCTAATCGCAGTGTCATTCTTTCAATGGTTGTGCCCTGCCCGCTTCCCTCCTGTCTCAGCTGCATCCCTCCACCAAAGACCACAGCTTCTCTCCAGCAGCTTCTCCCACAGCTACAGCCACAAGCACAACTCCAGCTCCATTACTGTAAATTCCAGTAACCACTCCTTGCTTTTTCAGGACTAGGAAAGGTACTGCTAGGATGTGCTTCAACAACCCTGATATTTTCCCCTGACATCTTTGTAAATAGTCCATTAGCCCCTCTTCAATTTTCCCACTTAAGTGTAGTATCTCTCTCCTGCCACAACCTAACTGACACAGTTCCAACCGCAAACAGGTCCAATTAGCATCATTCCAGGACACATTGTGACTCCAGGAGGGATATCAGGGATAGTTCATATGATGGACAATCTTTAACTGAATGTCCCCTCAAATTCAATGCATCTGAAATCTAATTTGTTATCACCATCCCCTTATTTAAGTTTGTTCCTCCCCCAGACTTCTCCACTTTTTTCCCCATTCATACTTTAATTTACTTAAGTATTCTCTATTTACAGAATGCTTCCTACAAGCTGGTCACTATGCTAGACACTAAGGATTCAAAGATGCCCATAACAATGTTCCATCTCTCTAGGGGGTCACTTCTATTTGGGAAGACCCACAGTTATTGGGTTGGCCATAAATGATATGATACAAGCCCTTTGAAAAAAAACCCCAAAAAACAGTAGGAACTACATGCTGGCAAAGCATAGAGGAAGAACCCAAGTACAGGCCAGAAGGTTTCTCCAAAGAAATCATGTACAAGCTGAGCCTTGAAGAATAAGTAAGCTTTCAGCAGTGGAGAGATAAGAGGGTGAAAGAACATTCTAGGCAGAGTCAGCATGAGCAAAGAATAGAGGCATGAATGTGCATAGCACACTTAGGAAACAAAAAACTGTCCTGTACAGCTGACCACAGGATAAACCATGAGGGGGCAGGCAGGCCGGGGAGGGGGTGGGGAGTGAGGGAAGGAAGGAATTAAGTGATAAGGTTAAAAAAGAAAAGCAGGCCTGGTCAGATTATGAAGGGTATTAGTTGTTACAAAAATATTTTTAGTTATTATAATATTTAACATGGTATCAACTCTTCTGAAGCCTTGCACTTGTGGCCCATCCCCCGGAACAGATGGGGCTTTTCTACCTTTGCCTTAGGGAAGGGATCTAATACTAAGAGCCAGGAAACAAAGAAAGTAAGGCCTGGCTTTGGAGTTTCTACTTAGGATTTTGAAACTCATGTTAGAGCCTGGAGTTCTGTGGGAAAAAGGCCTGTGAATTTCTAAAATCTTGGGCCCTAAAAGAGTCAGGATATAGCTTTTACCATAAACTTGACTTTCAGATAGAACAGTTGGAGAGTCAAGGGGGCTGCCCTTAGAGCTTTCCATTTTCCCTTTCAGATGCCAGACCCACAGGCCACAGCTGAGAAAGAAAAGAATAGAAGGGGCCTAATGTGAAGGAGCACATACTTGCCCGCTTACAGTGACTTTAGCCATCAGGGGACTATCCCGATGAAGTGAAGCTGGGCAGAGAGCAAGAACCCTGGATACAGACACATACATTAAGGAGGAAGAAAAAATTACAAAAGAGGCCTTTTTTGTAGATCTCCCCCTTTCACATCTAGGTATGTCTAATAGGAAATTCATAAATTACCTTAAACTGCTGTGAACTTTCATAAATGTACAAGTATACATGCTACCTAGAAATATCTCCAGAAGATAAACAACTGAAAAAGGCACTAGAGGCTTCAGCATTGTTCTCCTTCTGTTTCATATCATTTACCCTAATTTACTAATTCATGGGAAATATTATATAACTACAAAGTTGTTTTGAGTCAGTTCCAGCTGCGCTTCCTTTAGTTCAAACGTACTGCAGGAGTTACTTGTTTGGGGGCCCAAATGTTTATAAATAAAGTGATTTAAATAAGTAAAGAAATATTCTAAACAAGGATATGTCTATTAAGGGCCAGGCTGCAAGGACCACAGTAGATGAGGCAGCCTGGTCTCTAGCTTTAGCAGAGGTCCTAACTACTTACTAAGTTTCCTACTCTTTTTGCTCCCATCATCCCAAAACCAAGAAGGTTTATAAATGGTCACTGAACATGCTTGTGGAATTTTGGAGAAAATTTGTCTGTCACTCTTCAGAGAGCATCTATTCTATATTCCGGCCCCTTTGTCTTGCTACTTGCCTCTCAGTACTGCCTTGAATTAATTAGACATATAAACATCTCAGGATGATGTTTTTGTTTTGTTTTACAAAATCATTATTAAAATGTAGGCTTAATGTATCATGATATCACATTCATTTTTTTTTAATGGACTAGTGCTGCTCTTTTCAGTTCATTTGCCTTATAAGTTTTCTGGAATTTCAGAACTACACATTTTGGAAGTGCATAACCAGAACTGAGGTTGCCATAAGAGACCTGCTCATTTCCATTCCCATTTTCCCTAAAAGCAACAGAAATGAGAAGGGATGAGAATGGGAAACCACTTAGCCTATACGCATACCCCTGTATGAATTGAAAAGAATACGCTTTTCTTTGCGCAAATGCATATCACAATAGGGCTCAGAGCTTAAGGAGCAGAGTTAGAGGCTAGATTTCAGCCACCGCTCTCCCTCAGCCAAGGCTGCTTCAAAAAGACTGCAACCCAGCTTCAAGTCAGCTCAGTCTCTGAATGGATTAAGGTAATTTGCTGTCAATCTAGTTATACTCTAAAAGATAGATGGACCCTCTCTGGAGAAAGGTAACTTCATTAAAACCTCTATAGTATTTTTATGTAATGCCCAGTATTTAATCAAAAATCATCAGGCAGTTTGAAAAGATACATACACCCCAGTGTTCATAGTAACACTACGTACAATAGCCAAGACATGAAAACAACCTAAATGTCCATCAACAGATGACTGGATAAAGAAGTTGTGATAGCTTCTGCAATGGAATACTACTCAGCCATTAAAAAGAATAAAATAATGCCATTTGCATGGACCTGCAGATTGTTATATTAAGTGAAATAAGCCAGAAAGAGAAAGAAAAATACCATATGGTATCACTCATATGTGGAATCTAAAAAAGTGACACAAACTTATTTACAAAACAGAAACAGACTCACAGACATAGAAAACAAACTTACTGCTACTGGTGGGGTGAAGGAGGTGGAGGGATTTTCAGATACTAACTACTATACAAAATAGATAAACAACAAGGTCCTAATGTACAGCACAGGGAACTATAGTCAATATCTTGTAATAACCTATAATGAAAAAGAATATGAAAAGGAATATATATGTGTATAATTGAAACACTATGCTATACACCAGAAATTAACACAACATTGTAATCCAACTATATTTTAATTTTAAAAAATTTGTTTTAATTATCAAGCAGGACCAAGAGCAAAAGCAGACAATAGAAATATACTTCCAGATGACTCAGACATTAGAATGATCTGCCCTGGACTTTAAAGTAACTGTGATTAAAATGTTCAACAAAATACATGATAGGCTAGAGAACTTCAAAAAAGGACCAGAATATATTAAAAAAAAAAAAAAAAACAGGCATAAGTTCTAGAACTCTAAAATTTTGGATCACATATACGTAGGTTCCAAGTTACTAATATTAAGGACTATTAATATTAATGGAAAAGTTGTGAAGTGAAAAGGGAGGTGAAGTATCTGGCAAAGCATGGGAAGAGGCCTTTGGAATGCAGCCATGGGAAAGGAAAAGAAACTCAAGCAAAGCCCTCCTGGGTCTTGCACCTGCATTCCCGACACCACAGTAGGGGGACAGCTGAGCCCTGAGCAGCGGTGTGCTGATGTATGCTGCAGGGAAGTTTTCAGTGGAGTGCCAAGTTTTCTAAATCCTAGAAACAAGGAAGTAAGTTTGAAAAGTATACCTGGGTAGACACAGAGAATCATTAAATAAAGGGTCCAAAAGCAAATCTCTTAGGCATTATGGGGTCCGGGAAGAAGCTATGAACATTCCAACCATAACACCCAAAGGAACTGAACTCTTGAATAAGCAACCAGACAGTCAAAGCAAGCATCTCTGTCTCAAAAGCAATCAACTTTTCCTTCAGTTCATCTACTAAGCAGTGCTTGACATTCATGCTTTTAATTTCAGAAAATCTTTTTTGAGCTATACTTGAATCTCCTTAAGTGCTGATATTTTTATTATTTTTTTGCAGTTGCTGTTCAAATTATCACCATCCCTCATCTGTGGCTCTGCTATGTTAGAGCCTGGTGCCTGGTTGAGTTGTTCTTCCTCTCCATTAAAGCTTAGTTCTTTAGGTTTATTGTTATTTGTCTTGTAACTGCTCATAGAGATTGTTTTCCTGCATGCCTTAAACAGTTTGCTGCTGTTTTACAGCAGGCAGCTTCCAGAAGGGAACATTTTTGTTTCTTGGTTTTCTTGATCTCTCAGGGTTAGCAAGGTCTCACCCTTCTTCATTTCCTAAGGACCCAAAGAGTCTGGGCATGCTCCTGCCTACTGAGGCTGACCTTCCCTAGAGCATCAAGGATTCCCTTGAGTCAAGATCCCTTAGGCATGAATGCTTGTGTGTGCTCACTTGGGATGCTCTTACCATTGTCTCCAAGATCTCATTTGACCACAGAGAAGGGAGCCCTGCTATAGCTCCCTACAACTCGGTTTTGAAGGTGATGAATCATTATCATCATTATGTTTTGTTATTTTTCCTTTTTACAATGAACTCATTTTAAGCTATGAATCTGTTATTGTGATGGCTCCCTTTTTTGTGTACCCCAAAGTACAAACTTAACAAAGAAATCTTCATCGGGATTTCACTACTACATTTATTGCTGATGGACTTGGTGAAGTTAGTATGCAAGATCTACAAAAAACATCTACTCAAAATACAGACATGGAATCGACAATTGCCTTGAAGTTCTATTGGGCTCTGTGAGTCTGTATCACTATATGCCATGTGGTAAAGAAATTCTTCTACAGCTTTTCTGCATTGGAACAAGTCTGAAACATTTTTTCTCATACTATGCCGTGATATCATAAGGCCTTGACACCAAAGTGATTATGAACAGAAACTTATGGGAACAGTAGCAGGTCACATTGACTAGCCAGAATATATATATATATGTATATATGTATTTAAATAAAAGTGTACAATTAAAAGCTCTTACAGAACTTGTTTATCTTTGGGCATGTATATAGGAGTCCAAGATTGAGAAAATAATGGTAAAGATTGCCCCCAAATGGTCTCTATCTAGCCATGAGTCTCAGAACATACACTCAAAAGCCTTACTAATGTTCATTTGATTGATGTGAATTGATGTGATAATTTCTAATTTCTTTTTTTCAATATCGTGAAAATGTCAGTTACCTGGTTTTTATTCAAATATTTAAGTACCAGCCTTTCAGAAAAGCTCTAGAAGTCAATTTTTTAAAGAGTTGTATGTAAGTCCTTTCCTCTTTTGGTTTAGTTTCCTCCCATTCACTCTTATCTCCTCACTGCTAGTTAATGTTTCAAAACATGGGAGATCTCATTTGGAAAAACAAGGGGCAGAAGAGTTGTCTGGTTTATCTGTGTCTAACAAAAAATATTTTATTTTTAACCTCATTGTAAATGATGCATATATAAATTCCTGATTTTTAATTTCACTGTATATACTATGGGCTTCTATCCAGTGAGAGGCAGCCTAATTTTTTTGAAATTAAAAATCTGTAAAGACTTTAGTTCACTTACATTTAATACTATAGATGATATATTTTAATTTGTATCTACCATCTCACTACTTGTTTTTTATATTTTATATTCATTCTTCTTTTCCTTGTTTTGAATTAGATGAATATTTTATGTTATCACAGTTTCTTCTTTATTAATTATATACTCTTTTACTATTATTTAGCTATTACTCTAGAGATTATGATCTGCATTATTGACTTATTACTGTACAGTGTGTATTAATACTTTTACCACTTCCTAGATAATGCTAAAACCTTAAAACATTTCAACTCCATTTATTCCCCATGTCTTTTCTGCTACTGTTGGCATGCATTTAATTCTCTATATATTTAAGCTAAACAAAGCACTACTACTGTTGTTTGTTTAGATTTAGCCACATGTTTACTCTTTCTTTCCTGCATTTCTGTTTTTCTGTTTGTGATCATTTCCCTTATGCCTGAAGAATTCTCTTTACTACTCCTTTTAGAGTGAACTGCCTGGTGATGAATTCTCTTAACTTTTCTTTGCTGAGAAATGTCTTTGTTTTGTTTCTGATTTGAGGCATATTTTCACTGGGTATAGAATTCCAGCTTGGCACCCAGGATATTTCTCTAACCTCTTTCCCTGTTCCTAGGATTTAGAAAACTTGGCACTCCACTGAAAACTTCCCTGCAGCATACATCAGCGCACCGCTGCTCAAACAGCTCAGCTGCCCCCTCACTGTGGTGTCAGGAATGCAGGTGCAAGACCCAGGAGGGCTTTGCTTGAGTTTCTTTTCCTTTCCCATGGCTGCATTCCAAAGGCCTCTTCCCATGCTCTGCCAGATACTTCACCTCCCTTTATTCTTGGCAACTTTTCCATTCATCTTCAATATTAGTGACTTGAAACCCACATGCACATTATCCAAAAGTTTCATAATTTTAGGGAAGGTACTAAGTAAAGTGTACTAAAATTTTATGTAAAGAAATTTGAGGTTGGAGAGGGCTTGCTATACGGTTGGCCCTTTGTTTCTGCAGGTTGCCCATCTGTGAATTCAACCAACTATGATCAAAAGTATTTGGAAAAAGCAAATCTTTTAAAGAAGTTCTAAAAAGCAAAACTTGAATTTGCCATCCTCAAACAACTATTTACATAGTATTTACATTGTATCAGGTAGTAGAAGAAATCTAGAGATGATTTAAAGTATACAGGAGGACATGGATAGGTCATATGCAGATACTGCACCATTTTATAAGGGACTTCAACATCTGCAAATTTTGGTATCCGTGGGGATCCTGGAACCAATCCCCCCTGAGCAGCTAGGGGTGACTGTACTTCAGACTAGAGAACTGCATTATTATTAAGTAATCCAACTTCTCATCTGAGTAATAATTTTATTAGTTAGAGGAAGTTAGGTGCCATCACCAACAAGCCTCAGAATCTCAGAGGCCTGACACAGGAGTGTACTTTGCACTCATGTAGAGTTCAGTTGGGTTTTCAGTGGGCAGCCTTCCACGTGGCATCAGGGACCCTGACTCCTTTAACCCCTGGGCCTCAGAGTGCTCCACTGGATGCTCTGCGTTCAGCCAGCAGGCAAAAGAAGAGAGTAACTGGAGGATCACGGATGGCTAGGTTTTCATAGGCTGAGTCTGCAAGCGGCACACATCACTTCCTACGTTCCAGGGGCCAGAGCTCAGCCACCAGCCACATCCAAATTTAAGGGAGTCTGGGAAATGTCATTAGCTGTGTGTCCAGGGAAAAGAGGAAACTGACTTAGTGAGCAGTTTGTCGCTACCACAGTAATTAGGAGGAGTTCAGTTTAAAACCATTAACTTTTTCCAAACCAAGTTTTCGAGAAGCTAAGAATTCTATCCTGTACATTCAATTTGGGCTCAAATTAACTCATGCATGATAAAAATTAATGTTCATGAAATACTAAAGTGTAATTTACCTCTACTAGTTTCTTTCTTTTTAACTAACATATACAAAAATAATAAAACTAATGGCTTTTAAACAGGTTATTATATATAATTTTCACTTACTTGGACCATTATTCTGAAATTACATTTGACATTAGAGGTAGAATACCCCCTGGACTGACCCAAATGCTTTCTCTCCTTTCCAGCCTTGGGGTCACAGAGGGTGGCAGCTGAGAAAGTAAAGAACTGTGCTAAGGGACCACGAGGAAGTCATGCGAACTTCAGCTGTGCTGTCAACCACCATCACCACCATCACCACCATCACCATCCCATCACCTCCCAGTGGTGCCTTAGGGCCTTCCCCACATTGCCTCATCCATTTTCCTCCAAACTCCTCATACCCCTGACATTCCTCACACTCAATACAAACTCCTTACTTCACTCTCTTTGCTTAATTGTAATTTTTGGTTCAATAATCATCTCTCCCCATTCCATATAGGCAGGGATCATATCTTTTATGTTCACAGCTTGAGCTCCAGTGATACTTGGTGAATGAATGAATGAGGTTCTTCAGGGTCAGCTCTATCACGTCCTCCAGTTCTCACCTCAAAATACCTTTGTCTGTATATACACCGCCTTCAGATTCTTAACTCCCGTCATGGGAGAAGTGCTTTATCTTTCTGTGGCTCACCTCTCTACCACCATGTCCCATCCCACTATCTCTGAGTCTTCCTCCCTCAATCATCTCCTCTTCTCCAGCATCTTTACTCTCTCCTTTGTCAGTACTCACAACAGGAACAATTTCCCCCGTCTGAGAAAGATTTTCTTTTCCCCTCTGCCTCTCAAGCTTTTAATTTCTTTCTTCCCTTTCACAGTCAAAACGAATCACTGGCTCCAATGACTCACAGCCCATGCACTCCTTCATCCTCTACAATGTGACAATCACTTTACTCCAGGCTCTTGAAGGTCATCAGTGACTTCCTGCTTGCCAAATTCAATGATCTCTTCTCAGTCTTCATTTTCCTTTGCTCACTCTGCAATATCTATTACATACTATGGCGGAGACTGCTGATGGACCACCGAAATACCCCCTTCTCCCCTTTATCTCACCAACAAAACTCTAATTTTATTCCAAGTGATAATGTGTTCAACTAAAGGACAAAACTTCCCAGCGTCTCTTGCAGCAGAGATGACCTTTGGAAATGTAAGCTTATATGATTGTATTCATTCATTAGGTTAATGTCAGCTGCTGTAAAAGATGAATTCCAAATTCTCATCAGCTTAGACAACAGTACTTTCTTGCTCACATAATACCCAAAATGTATGTTTCTAGTCAGCAGAAAACCTCCTACATGGTCGTTCTGGGACCCAGGTCCCTTCTGTATATTGATTCATCCTTTTTTAGGACCTCAAAGTCCTCTGCAGTCAGCTAGTAGATGGAGAAAGGGGATAGAGGACAGCATGCGGGAGGCTAGAACTCAGCTATATGATAAGACACAAGTGCAGGGGAGGCAGGAAAATGTAGTATATGTGATGGCCCAAGAGGAGGAAATGGATTCAGTGGGCAAGTAGCCAGTCTCTGGCCCACAGTTAAGCCACTCAGTAACGAGTTCTGGCCCCACCAAATCATCAGGCATAGTTAGAACAGACCGTAGTCACTGCTCCCTGACTGGGTGTGCTCTAGGGCAGAAAATCTTACTGGCTCAGTCCATTAAGCCGAAGATCAGCATTTCTTCTTTCACTCTCTGCCATAACAAGTTTATTACTCTTAATACTTTTTATCTTATTGTTGTTGACATAAGCCATGAATTCATTTGTCCTCTGCCATAGTAAGAATCGTTTCTAATCACAGTTAGACTTGTCAGCCTTCAGAGTTGCTAAAAGTGAAGGCTGAAAAATACTGAGATAAAGAAAGAGATGAGATAAGCTGTATTTCAAATCCCCAAAGACAGCCAAAATTGTAAAATGTGAGTCATGTTGGTTGTTGTCCACAATAACGCTTTTTGCCAACTATAAAAAAAGTACAGAGGAGGGTTATAAGACATAGGGAGATCACAGTGTTTCATTGCTCAGATTAACTACTCTCATGTCAGTTTCATTCTCTCTGTAGACTATAAATCAAAGTCCTCCCCAGCATTTCCTTACCACAGTTACTGACTTAGATGACATTTACTGTCTATTCTTAACCCCCCGGTTAAAAGTGGCCTGCCTATAAATTACCCTTCGTCAGCTGGCATTATTCTCTAATAGGAAGACATTTATCTGTATTTAAATTCAAGGTGATCACAGAAACATTAGAACCAGATAATTTCTCCTCCTCTCTCTCCAACCTTATTAACAGTTATAATAATAATTCATTCTTAAAGTTGGAAGCTTCCAACTTTTCCAGTTGTTTGTTCTCGAAGCTATCCTGCTAAGAATGTATGTTATTTTCAGTAACTCATCTTTCCTAGAAATTACCACAGATACAGAGGAACAAGTGATTTCAAAAGCCAGTCTCAATTATTTCTTTCAGGTCTTCCTCCAGAGTCACAACCAGGTATACAAGATAGTTTGAGACCCAGACTTACATTTGCATACAACTTAAATTTATTTGACCTGGGATTTCTGCCTGGTTGATGAATACAGAACAATATCTTAGCTTCTTAGAATAAAAGATCAAAATTGTTTAAGACTCAAGATAGAGTATTTTGGGACAAGGGAAAATAGTAGAAGGTACCATGGTTATTCACTCATTTAGTAAATATTTATTGAGAGCCTGTTGTATGGCTAGCTGTGTGTGCTGGGATGTGGGGGACAAAGTTGAATTAAGACCCAGCCCCTGCATGTCTTACACCATATAATACAATACAGTAAATGCAATGAGGCTTTGAGGGAGACTGAGAGTGTGTTTCTTAGGTTTGGGGATGAGGGTGAGGAACTTCCCGGAAGAATCTGAAGAAGACTGGTGAGGGTTCAGGCAGGTGAAATAAAAACCCAAGACTATGTTAAGGAAAGAGATGTCAAAAAAGGTATGAATCAAAAAATAGCATTGGACGGCTGTGACCTAGGCATTGGCCTAACCTGCCTGGGGTCACCAGAAAGGGGCTGAGGGAGGCTCCTTTAACCTGAGGCAAGGGTAGGTGGAGCTTAAGGGCCCACTGCCTCTGGGTCTCAGCTGAGATGCCCACCAGCACTGTCCTGGTCTTAGATGCTGCGATGCACCAACCAGATCCCTTAGTTGTCAGCCCACTCCAGGCGTTGCCTTATCTCAAGAGAGTTGCTGCACCCAAGGCCTTGTGCCCTTCCCTGGACCCCCAGTACCTAGCCCACCCACGGTGATAAGGCCCTCACCCTCAACCCAGGGCAGTTCTGAGGGCCTCTTGCAGCTTCTGAGCTTCTAGTCAGGTTGGTTCAGGACTTCTATTGAAACTGTATCCCTGCCTGACTTCTCCCTCTGCTCAAATCCTGCTTCTGTTCCTTCCCTTTCACAGGTGTTAATCTCCGAAATAAATATCCTACACGCTAATCTCCATCTCAGGGTCTGCTTTATAGGGCACAATCCAGCCACACCTGCCAACAGCCCCTTAGACTCACAAGCAAACTGCTAGAATATCTCAGTAATCAGCCAATAATTGGGTTAACAAAATTTTATTATTCCACCATTTATTTACTCCCAGATTATCACCAAAAAGCATTTTCAAAAATTCATTCTGGGTTTAAACTACAGCCAAGCTATTATTGAGAATACGTTTTCTCTACGTCCCGAACATACAGAAATCCTGATTTCGATTTATACTTGGACACAGAAGGTCAACCGAGGTTCGCCAAGACACACACACTCCCCAGAATCTCTGGAGGATTTGATCACTCGCTTTGGCAGCAAAAAATATCAAAATGAAACTTCTGGTGGGATAAAAGACTAGGGGACCCTAAAAAGCAGAAATTAGAATCAGACCAAATGAAGACTTTACTAAAACCACCTTCAAACTTTACCGAACAGATACTGATATGACATTTGTGCAGACTTAGCCAAATGACATATGCGACCAGCAGAAATGCAGGCAACTGACATGCCGTCTGACCCTGAGGCAGTTCTGCCCCCTGACTTCTGAGCAATTACAGAAAATCGCAGGGTCCTTCCTTTCTCTCTCACCCTCTTGTCTTCTCTGCTCTCCTCCTTCACCAAAACAGAGGCTTGGGGAATCCAAAAGACCTGGATGCCATTCTATCCTCATCACCTACTAGTTATGTGAACCTGAAGAAGTTCTTAACCTGAGTCTCATTTCCCTTAGCTGAAAAACAGGAGAGAAAGAAGGAAAACTTCTCTGGTGCTGTTGGTAAGAATAAAAACATTGACACCACTAACAGAGCCATGCAGAGCAAGCCACAGCACTACACTGAACATTCTTGTCCAGTGGTTCTCACCTTAACAGCATAGTGTAATGAAGCCTGGAGGGCACTCCCTGAGAGTCTGATGTAATTGGTTGGAGGTATTGAAGCATCAGAAAGGTTTCAAGCTTTCTAAGTGATTCTGAAATGCAGCCAACCTACATACAATAGCCGAGACATGGAGGCAACCAAAGTGTCCATTAACAGATGATTGGATAAGAAGATGCCTATAAATGTGTGTGTGTGTGTGTGTGTGTGTGTATACAATGGGATATTATGCAGCCATTAAAAAGAATGAAATGTTGCCTTTTGCAGCAACTAGAAAATATACCACGTGAAGTAAGTCAGACAGAGAAAGACAAATGTATATCACTTATATTTGGAATCTAAAAAATAATACAAATGAATCTATATACAAAATAGAAACAGACTCAAAGACATAGAAAACAAACTTATGGTTACCAAAGAGGAAAGTGGGGGGAGGGATAAATTAGTAGTATGGGATTAACAAATACATATTACTATGTATAAAATAGATAAGCAAGAGGGATTTACTGTATAACATAGGGGGAAATAGTCAATATCTTCTAATAACTTATAATGGAAAATAATCTGAAATTATGTATATATATATAAGCCAGAAAGAGAAAGAAAAATACCGTATGAGATCACTCATATGTGGAATCTAAAACAAAACAAAACAAAAACAAAAGCAAACAAAGCATAAATACAAAACAGAAATAGACTCACAGACATAGAATATAAACTTGCGGTTGCCAAGGGGGCAGGGGGTGGGAAGAGATAGACTGGGATTTCAAAATTGTAGAATAGATAAACAAGATTATACTGTATAGCACAGGGAAATATATACAAGATCTTATGGTAGCTCACAGAGAAAAAAATGTGACAATGAATATATATATGTTCATGTATAACTGAAAAATTGTGCTCTACACTGGAATTTGACACAACATTGTAAAATGATTATAAATCAATAAAAAATGTTTAAATATATATATATATATATATATATATATATATATATATATATATATATATAACTGAATCACTTTTCCATAGACCTGAAACTAACATAATATTGTAAATCAGTTATACTTCAATTAAAAAAATAAAGTGTAGCCAAGGTTGAGAATGACTGCTCTATGCAGATTACTTTTTTCATTTAAGCCACATAATTACCTCGTGAGTTCAGTACAATTATTCCTCTTCCCTCCATTTCTACAGACAAGGAAACTGAGGTTTAGAAAGCTCAGAAGGTTGCTCAAGGGTGCAGAGCTGACATGGGGCAAAGCCGAGCTCTGAATTCACACAGTATGACTCCTGACACCTTTCCCAGCCCCACCATACTGCTCTGCCACCACCCCACTCCCTGCATGTGGAGAAGCATATAGCACGGCCGCTAGCACCCAGCAGATGCTCCAAAATCAGATGCTAAGTTTGCCCTCTATGTTTTAGCTTTCCTTGTCTCTCTTCTCTGCTCATCACAATCCCCAGCCTAAAACACTGCTTGGAGTTCAGTGGGACTGAGGGATGGATAAGACTTAGAAGCATAGTCAGGATGGATCCAGGAAATATTTTTTTCCTATTTTCCTCTTTGTAAAATCTGGCCATGAGCCTACACTTGCTTTCTGTTTAAAATCTTTTTAGATAAACAGATACCCACAGTGAAAATATCACAAACCCCAGGAAAAGTTTTTCCACTATCCCTTCTCAAGTTTAAATTGTTTTATTTGCCTATGTCAACTTCTAGTTCTTATCCAGGAACATATATATTTTTTACATTTACAAAGTCATAATATAATTATATATTCAGATGTCAGTTCAAATTATACCATATATATTTTCCCAGAAGATTTGTCTCATAACCCAAATTAAGCAGCTCTGCAGACAATGAAGATAACTTTATTATGTAACTGAGCCGAAGATATTTTCATTAGCAGTTTCCCTCTTAGAGGGGAAAAAAGAAAGAGAAAGAAGGAAAGAAAGAAAGAGCAAGCTTAACCTTGTTACTCTGAAAATGGATATAAAAATGTATAACCATGTAAAAGTCACATGACATGACCTTTGCCTTCCTTTACTTGCTGTGTGTTCCTCAGGGCCCACGTATCTCACCCCTAAGCCCGGCACAAAGTAAGAGTTCAAAAAATACTTGAGATGTGTGAACAAATTTACTTTTCTTGGCTGTACAGTGAAGCTGTAAAATAAGAGTTCTTAGGAGGAGGGACAGGAGACTGCAAAGTGAAGCCTGAGAACAGGGCAGGGCGAACAAGAGCAAATGGGCAGGAAAGCAGCCGGAAACCCCATGGTAAAGGCCAGTACGCTGGCCAGGAGGAAGCCTGTGGTTTCCTGAATTGTGTCCATTCAAAGCCATCAACCTTTAAAGCAAGACATACGTAGATCATGTTAAGGATTCACAGCTGTCCCTTCAGTCACACTTTGGAGTTGTTTCCAAAAGGTTATTTATATTCTTGGAAGAGGTATGGTGGTCGAGGCAGCTAGAGCAGAAAAACAAGACTGCAAAAAATAGGGGTAGAGATGCTTCAGAGAACATCCCTGTACGATGTCCTTAGAGGAAGAGTCTTAAGCCAGAATCCACTGGGCTTCCTCAGGGCAGCTTGCTGGGACTTTAGGAAACTGGAAACATACTGTAAGTAGTATAAATGATGCAAATGTGTGTCTGTCTGAAGAGGAGATGTCAGATTGCATCAGATTCTTGTGTCTTTTGGTTATAGGGCCTGTTCCCTCCTTCACCTCATCAACTTGAATGGAACTCTTCCAAATCCATCCTTGCTCATTAGGGATTGGAGGTAGGGAGGAGAGGTGGCAATGAGAGGGAGACAGAAACTAAGCCCATGGAAGATGTTCTATTAATTGAGTCAATAGGTGTATAAGGATTAGAGTGCTCAGCATATATAAATAATGGCCTATAAATGTTATTTTAATTAGCCTATGCCAAACACTTTATGCTTTCTCAATTTCACAACAACCCCACGAGGTCCTAATAAGTCCCATATCCTATTTTTAAGGAAATAAACTTCGGACAGATGAGTAAACTACCCCCCGGGTCACACAGCTAGTTCAGAACTATCTGATTCCAAAGCTTGAACTCTTTTGTCTCCATGCCATAGCCTGAATTCCTGGCCAGGCTTTCAGTCTGAAAGCAGCCTCTCGGGCTACACTCAAAGGCTTTTACATTTAAGCTCAAGACTCTTACTTCCTCCCTGAGTCTGCCCACGGCAACAGGCACTGAACCTAAAAATGAGCTTCTTCAAGCCAAGGCATAATTTTATTGCTTATGTAACAGGAGCCCAGTCATCCTATTCAAATTTCACATCAAAGCCAGTTTCTCTCCTAGAGTATCAAGTGTTAATTAAAGAAACAGGTCACACTTATCACAGTTAATTCCCTACCTCTATGATACACCCAAGTCCAAGGCCAGAAGGGAAGAAATGTTTCCTAGTATCACAAATCAGAGCGAAAAAGCTCCAAACCAAGTCTACTATTTTCTACTTTCAAAATTCATGCTAAAAACTGCAGTTAGACATTAGCTACTAAAACAGCCTTCCTACTCTCATTCAAAAAGATACATGCACCCTAATATTTATAGCAGTACTATTTACAATAGTCAACACATGGAAGCAATTTAAATGTCCATTGACAAATGACTGAAGAAGTTGTGGTATATGTATACAATGGAATACTATTCGGCCATAAAAAAGAATAAAATATCATCATTTGCAGCAACACAGATGGACCTGGAGATTATCATACTAAGTGAAGTAAGCCAGAAAGAGAAAGAAAAATACCATTTGATTTCACTCTTATGTGGAATCTTAAAAAGTGACAAAAATGGACTTATTTACAAAACAGAAATAGACTCTTAGGCATAGAAAACAAACATGGTTTCCAGATACTAACTATGGTTGCAGATACTAACTAATATATATAAGATAGATAACCAACAAGGTCCTACCCTGTAGCACAGGGAATTATATTCAGTACCTTGTAAGGAAAAGGAAAATACACACACACACACACACACACACACACACACACACACATATACATGTATATATAGCTGAATCACTATGTTGTACACCAGAAATTAACACAACATTGAAAACTGACTATACTTCAATAATAATAATAATAAAATCTTTCTAAAACATGGGAGAATGCTCACAATTGTGTCCTACTGAGCACTTCCTATGTCTCTACACTTTACATGTTATCCCTATGCCTCAAAAGAGCCAAGCAGGCTGGTTAGATGTTACTTTTTGTGAGGTTAAGTAACTCCCTCAGGGTCACACAGGCAGTGAGTAGCAGAACTGGGACTTAAACCCAGGTCTCTCTGTTGACAGCATCAGTGCTCTTAGCCATCCATCTCCCACGTGTCTACACAACCACTGTGATTCATGGTACCCAATATCTCTTGGTTTTCCCTGGAACCACTTCCCTATAATCTTGAGAGGAGAAACCATGGAAGCAAGACAGATGGACTCTATAAATAGAAGATCCGGGTTCCAGGTCCAGCTTGGCCAAGTACTACCTGTCACCTTGGGGGACGACATAACCTTCTAAGATCTGTTACCTCACATTTGCAAAGAAGCTCACTGTTGCTGTTTTAAGATCTCAAAGAGAATGCGAGCTAAGGCTTAAGTGTTATGCAAATATCGGCCTTTCCCCCTCCTTAACCTACTAATTCAAAAACTAGTGGGAGCGCTTTCTGAGCCTCCCCTCCGCGCTCATCTTCCGAGTTCTCGGCCACCACCAAACTCCCACCACACCACCACCTCCTCCCTAGTGGCCGCTACTTAATTACTCCTCTATTTCATTAGTTCTCTTGCCTCCCGGGAAGGACTGGCCTTGGGTGCTGGGGCTCTGGCTACTTTTCTTCTTTCCTTCCGACTCTGGGCCTGAGGGTCGGTCTCTCCTCAGGACCCGGCGCGTCGCGGCCGAACTCTTCGCTCGGCTGCCCGCGGCTCTGCAAAACCTGCGCGGCGTGCGCACCCGCCGTGGGTCCCGCCCTTGGGGGCGGGGTGTGACGGGCGAGTTTACATAGGAAGCGACTGCCTAGGGGAACACCCCGCCGCCCGCGGAGCTTCCTCCGCGGCGCAGCTTCTCTCGGCAAGCGGCGCGCTGGGCCGTGGGGGGCTCCTCCGCATCCCGACGCCGGGGCCCCGGCCGTTCCGCAGCCTCCCCGTGGGCCTGCTGCGCCGCCCGCCATGAGGCTACCGGTCTACCGGTGCCACAATACCACCTCGGTGGAGAAGGGCAACTCGGCGACGATGGGCGGGGTGCTCTTCAGCGCGGGCCTCTTGGGCAACCTGCTGGCCCTGGGGCTGCTGGCGCGCTCTGGGCTGGGGTCGTGTCCGCCGCGCCCGCCGCGCCCACCGCGCGCACCGCCTTCGGTCTTCTATGTGCTGGTGTGCGGCCTGACGGTCACCGACTTGCTGGGCAAGTCCCTCGTGAGCCCCTTCGTGCTGGCCGCCTACGCGCAGAACCGAAGCCTGCAGGCGCTCGTGCCTGCATCGGGCAGCTCGCTGTGCCAAGCCTTCGCCTTCATCATGTCCTTCTTCGGGCTCGCCTCGACGCTGCAGCTCCTGGCCATGGCCCTGGAGTGCTGGCTTTCCCTGGGGCACCCCTTCTTCTACCGACGGCACATCACCCCGCGCCGGGGCGCGCTAGTGGCACCCGTCGTGGGCGCCTTCTGCCTGGCTTTCTGCGCGCTGCCCTTCGCGGGCTTCGGGAAGTTCGTGCAGTACTGCCCTGGCACCTGGTGCTTCATCCAAATGGTCCACGAGGAGCGCTCGTTGTCGGTGCTGAGCTACTCGGTGCTCTACGCCAGCCTCTTGGCGCTGCTGGTTCTCGCCATCGTGCTGTGCAACCTGAGCGCCATGCGCAACCTCTACGCGATGCACCGCCGGCTTAGGAGGCTCCCGCGCTCGGGTCCCAGGGACCGCGCGGAGCCTGGCGCCCGAGAGAAGGAGGCGACCTCGCAGCCCCTGGAGGAGCTGGATCATCTCCTGCTGTTGGCCCTCATGACCGTGCTCTTCACCATGTGCTCCCTGCCTTTAGTTGTGAGTCGCTCCGCGCCAAGGCTGCGGGAGACCGGAGTGCGTGGGATTGAGGGTGTCGGGAGGGTAGGGTGGAGGGCTTGGGACGCGGCGCAAGAAGAGCCAGCAGAGTTTGTTGTTGCGCGCCCTGCATAGGGTACCCTCCACAGCCCCGAGGACTTAGAACCCAATTTGTTGAGCGAAAAGAGAGAATGCCGCAAAAAGAAAGAGAAAGCCCTAACCCGATGGTGTCCCCTTAGCCCCTCAAAACCTCTCCAGTTGACAGAACCCCCTCCTCTCTGCTTCCTTCTGGGAAAATCTCAGGATTATTTTTGCACCTCAGAACTTTGAGGAGCAGAACTTGGTTCCTCCTTGGCAATAGGAGTCCTCTACCACTTCCCGATGGCTAAACCATGTTTTACTTCGTTAGACCCGCCCGTGATTTTAGTGGCACCAGAAATGGGCAAATGGCATCTGGGAATTCTTCTCCCGAGTGTTGGCGTAGAAAGAGAATAAGGGAAGGTGTAATCCTCCCAGAGTGATTTTGCAGAGGTGAGTAACTGAAAGCATAGGTTTTGTTTTTTTAAAACTCGTGCGTAAACTTGGAGGAGTGGCGGACGCTGTTTTCGGGCTCTGCCGCCGCGGGAGGTGGCGGCAGTGGAGGCTGAGAGGCTGTTTGGACTAGCAGATGTGTACGTACGTTTCACTTGGTGATGTCGTTTTGAAAACCTGTCTTGACAGGCTTTGTTTCTATCTTGGCGAGCGAGGTGACATGAAAGCCATTATCTTGGCATTCAATTTGCTAATGGGGGTAGTGGTGCAGATTGAATTACCTCGTTGTTTTGAAGGCGTTTCCTACTGAGATCCTGGCGGAGACACCTAGGAGTGATTTAGGCTTGAGAAAACTTTTTCAGCGTTAATCCTCTCCCTCTCCCGACTCCATCGTGTACTTGTTCAACATGCACAACATTTAAATAAATTCATTGCCAAGTCAGGGTCTTTGGAGTCCAGAGACATCTTGAATAAGAAAGTCAAGTTTCTTGCGGCAGCGTAGCAGTTTTGGACATTACTTTCAAGGGTGGACGAAGGTGAAATAAAATGTGATTTTTCTCTTAAATGAAGGCCCTAGTGTGTGGCAAAGAGTTGTCTGTAGCATCATCATGCAGGGTTAGGATTAGAACGCCCCCAAATAAATAAATAAATACGTCTGTATCTATAGATACAGATACAGGTATAGGAATTTGAAATCTAGCTGTGTTTTTCAGACTCGAGCACACTCAGACTCATCAGCAGAGCTTTTAAAAACAGAGATGGCTGGGCCCCTTCCCCAGAGTTTCTAATTCAGACATTTTTGAAGAATTTAGCAGCTTCTACCTCACCTGCTGATCTGGGGATCACATTTGGAGAACCACACTCTAAAGCAGGAGTTGGCAAACCACAGCCCACAGGACAAAGACATGCCCACTGTTCTTGGGCGGCCCTGAAGTTAAGAATGGTTTCTGTAAATGAATATTTGCCATCAATTTGATAATAGAGGATATGAACTCTGAACCCTCAACTAAATCAAATAATGATTTCAAGGAAAAGAGTCAGTCTTCCCCTTAGTAGGCATGTATTACCAAATAGTTGTACTCAATTGTTATTATTACATTTTGAATTTCATCAATAAACATTGTGGAAATGAGGGAGGAGAGTATAGTCAGTGGTAGAATGGCTGCTTAGCATGCCCAAGGTCGTGGGTTCAATCCCCGATACTTCCACTGCAAATAACTAAATAAAACTAATTACCTCCCTCCCAAAAATAAATAAACAATTTTTTAAAAAAAATTTACAGGGACAAAAACTAAAATAAAAGAAAACTTGCTTTAAAAAAATTGTGGAAATGTGTTTTCTCTCTTGTTGGTAAGTACTCACCAGATATTCACTATTTGCCTCTTGCCCCATGAAACCTAAAATATTTGCTCTTCGGCACTTTACAGAATACATTTGCAGACTCCTGCTCTAAAGTAATAGCCTTACTCACCTTAAATGTGATAAAAACAGAAAATAGCCAAATGTGCAGAATTATGTCCTGAGTTTGAATGTTTTAGTACGAATAATGCAGAAAGCAGCATGATACAGTGGAAAAAACATTACATCAGGACACGCCTCTAAGGAAAGGTGAACAACTCATAGGGGCTTGTGAGGATTGAAGGAAATAATGGATTTGAAAATGATTTTCTAAAGAACTTGTAAAGTTCCAGAGATGTGCAAAGCAGACAGTATTCTTCACAGGAACTATCATTTTCTAGAAAGAATAAGGGCTTTAGCATCAGACATGGGTTTGAATCAGACGTCATCACTTATTAACTGTAATAGCAGCTTACTAACCCTTTCAAACCTGTTTCCTCATCTGTAACGAGGATAACCATTCTTGTTTTGTAAGATAGTTATGAAGATTTGAAGTAATATGTATACACAAAATACCTTAACCAGGTGCCTGGCCTCAAAAAAATTAGTATCACTAATTATTATCATTAATTATAACTTCTACTTATTATTGTCTTCTGGATATAGAAAATTAATTAAGAAATATGCTCTTGTGTTATATTTTAAAGCAGTACTTCTCAAATTTGTTTTAGCCTAAGGACCCCCTTTTTATTCTTATAAATCCTTAAGGACCCAAAGAGCTTCTATTTATGTGGATTATATCTATTAGAATTTATTATATTAGAAAGTAAAAATAAGAAAATTTTTCAATATTATTGCAAAACAAGTTAAGATATACTTATTTCTTGTGTTTTTGCATGGGTAAAGGAGAGCTGGGATTTCAAAATGATTCAATGTGTGATAATGAAGTTACAGAGATTATAGCAGGTAACATGGGAAAACATGTTAAGAGCACAAAAGTACTGAAAACAGTCTCTGAAAATGTGTATATATATACCCTATTACCTTAGAAGGGCCTAGAAAATGCAAGGGTACACAGTACATGTTCCATTAGCAATGAGAGTGATGATGTCATTCATTACACATCAGGCAGCCTCTGTAAAACTCACATTGTACACTTATGGGAGGATGAAAGTGAAAAAGGAAAATAACATCTTTTTATGAAAATAGCTTTGACCCCACAGAAGGGGTATCAGAGACCCTCACTCTTTGAAAACCACTTTTCTAAGGAACAGATTTAGTGACTGGAAAAAAATAAGGCTGTGTGTGAAGGGGGTAAATGTCAAAAAAACAAAACCTGTTCATAGCATAAATATTGTATTTCATTAAGCCAATGAAAAGTTTGTTAGAATATGGTTTTTTTAAGTTAACTTTGCTATAATGCTGGATTAGAGCAAGATACTTAACTAGATTGAATTCTCATATTTCCAATTTGATACAATAAGAAGAAAGTATAGAGAATATGGGGGGAACTTTAGGGGCAGTTTGTAGTTTGTTCTCTAATGCGTATAACATATTTTCATCAAAATTATTTTCACCTTAGAAAACCACTGTGTTTTGAAGGTTGGTAGGGAGCAGGGATGGATGAGAAAGGATGTTCATGTATACATTCGATGTAATAGTTGAGAAGTTTAGAAGCCAAGTAAAGGTAAGCACAAGCTTGTGTAATTGCGTATATCAGAATCCATCAACACAGAGAAGTGGTGGAAGACATCCTGCGTGCATTGAGATAACTTGAGTGTGTATTTCATTTTGGATGGTATGGTTGAGATGCTTCTTCCAGAGGAGGCTGTTAAAGTCGTGTAAGGGATAGTAGTGAGAAACTGGCCAGAGAAAAGGGTGGGAAGTGGACTTAAAGAGATAGATAAAGGGTGGCATCTAGGATGTTGTGATGGATGAACTGGATGGGTAAGGGCATTGGAATCAAGGTTGCTGTTCTGGCAGCAGCAACATTTTTTTCATGGACCCCTAATTCCAACAGAGGGCGCACTTCTCACATCGATTTTCTATGCATAACTTGAACTGGGTATTTAAAACAAGCCAGATGTTGCTGGGGAGGGTATAGCTCAGTGGTGGAGTGCATGCTTTTTCAAGGTCCTGGGTTCAATCCCCAGTATGTCCATTAAAATAAATAAGTAAATAAAAAACATAATTATCTCCCCCCAAAACAAAAAATTAATTAATTAATTAATTAATTAATTAATTAAAATTTTTTTTAAAAAACCAAGCCAGGTGTATATTCTGAGGTTATTCATTATTCAAGCCCTCTCTTAGAGAAGCAGTTTATAAAGTATGTTCTAGAGAATACTCCTGATCAGCAGAGATTTTCCGAAAGTGTAGAATGTGTTCAAACTGATATCTTGTGAGAATGAATAAAATATGTACTTTGGTCATTGTCATAAATGAATAAATTTATGTCATTTTTTTTAGTAAAGCCCACAAATAAAAATAAATAAATAAAATTAGAATGTCAGGTGTAGACTCATACACTTTGAAGACAAATCAAGTGACTTAAAAATACAAATAACCTAATAATATGCAATAAAATTGACATGGATAAATACTGCACAGAAGCATTTGTCTTGATAAGTGTCATTCAGTTACCCAGATCCAAACTAATGAAGCATTCTCAAATCACATAAGCTGTAATACTGGGGGTGAGAGGGAGTGATTAGGGCCATAAGGGAGTTTAGAGAAGAAAAGGATTCACTTCTAATTGATAAAATAATACTACTAGCTAATTGTTGAGTTATTATTATATGCTAGGACTTGTTCTGAAGGTTTTACTCATACTATCTCATTCAAGCTTCATAACAATCCTGGAAGGTAGGTGCAATTATCCCCATTGTATAAATGCTGAAAAGGAATAACTTGCCTGAAGTCACACAGTCAGTGAGGGGATTCAAACCCAGATAGTCCAACTCTAAAACTGATTTGCTTGGCCATCACTTCAAAGAGGCTTCATGAAGGGGGTAATATTTTAAGTCGACCTGGAAAGAAGGTAGGATTTGGGCATGTAATCACTTTCCACATCTGTAAAATGGGTATAATGAACATACATCTCGGGACTTTTGTGGAGAAGAAATGAAGTTTTTAAAGTAAAGTGGTTAGGACCGCGCCCAGGAATATTAAGTTCTGTGTGGGCATTCGCCATTATTATTACTTAGTATTATTAAGTCATGATTATATGGGGGAAGGGCTTCCAGATAAAAATCTGCCTTCCTAAGTGCATTAGTTGGGAGTCTCTGAGCCTGCTGAAATGCTCTATAGAAAAGAGAATAAAAAGAAAAGGATACAATTATGGGAACATGCGTCTTCTCATATCCCTTGATTGCCTTGAATGAGTCTGGTCTGTGCATTTATTCTTATTTCCTCCCATTATCTTTGAATTTGCGTATTTTCTGACCCATTACAGTCCATTTTGTCCCGTGATGGATTCAGAATCTCAGTGGGCACAGGTAAAGTAAGAGCAGGGAGAAAAAGTGGCTGGCCTCCAAGCGAGTGGCAGGCAGTAGTCCTGCTGGTCTTGACAGGAGTGACAGCTGAATGGCAGGAAAAGATGAGGGATGAGGCAGTTTGCAGGGCCCCAGGAGGCCACAGAGACCTCACGAAAGAGCAAGACAGTAGGTGTGGCTGGGCACAGGTTAAGTAGGCATATATTTCTGTGTGTTTTTTCCTTCCTAGCCTGAAAAGAAGATGCCAACCACAGAAAGATAAGCATCTGTGCTAAGAATGAGTAGAGTAATTTACATGAGTTGACTTGAGTTCTTTCCCAAGTTTCCTGTCTTCCCATTGGACTATTTCCTCTCTCTTCCCATTGATTAAAGGTTTCTGTTTCATTGGTGTCTCCACACATGTGACAGTTCACAAAGGTGACTTATTTCAGGGCTAACTAAGAAGAGAGGACAGGAGGCAGACAGAAGAAGGGAGAGAATTTGTATCTATGGGAGTGTGGTGACCCTGTTTGTAAAGGATTCAGTGCACTGGGTTTGTCCCACTTCAGCTCTTCCTCTGCATGGCCAGGCAGGGACCTGGCAAAGCCTGCCCTGCAGCACTCACCCCAGGGAGAGCAGCTCCAGGGACTTAGTCGGGGCTCCCAGGAGGACTTGACTTCCACTGAGCCTCCCCACTCGGCCCTGTACCTTCCCGGCTCCTCACTTGCACCCATCCACTGCAGTGGCCTTAGCTACTTATAGATTTACCCAAAATGAATATTCCAAGCCAAGATTCCATATTCTTACAGAAAAGCAAATATCTCCTAAGTAAACGAATGTATTGCGGCCATCAACCTTTCGCTCTCCTAATCAAATGCTTTTTCTTTGAAAACAGTATCGTGCTTACTATGGAGCGTTTAAAACTGTCCGTGAGAAAAATGCAACTGCTGAAGAAGCTGAAGACCTCCTAGCCTTGCGCTTTCTGTCTGTGATCTCAATTGTGGACCCATGGATTTTTATCATTTTCAGAACGTCAGTATTTCGAATGCTTTTCCACAAGATTTTCATAAGGCCTCTTCTGTATAGAAATTGCCACAGGGATTCTTGCCAAGGTAATGTGGAATCCAGTCTGTGACAGTGTTTTACTCTCTCTGGGAAGCTCAGGAATATATCGCATCTTCTGGCAAAGAATTGTGATAAAAAAAAATCTTGCAGTTTATATCCTTAAAAGTTGTATCATAACAAGATGCCTAAATGTATTTTCAAAAGTATTTGATTGACCTTAGTGAGTTGTCACTCTATATTCATGAACCAATTCAGTGGATTTTGAGTTATTGATAGCAACTGCAATTTCATATATTATAAACAATGTTAAAAATCTTAACACAATGCTTTAATTGTTCCAATATTTGCACTTGGTGTCCCTAATTTTTTAGAGAGGTCTTGAGATGTCTGGGTCTTTACTTAAATCCAGTAGAAACACCACCATTTACAACTATGTGATGGGTGTTCTTAAAATTTCTTACACTCTTCATTTATAGGGAACCTCATTTGTTTATTTTGTATCACAATTGCCCCCATTTAAGTCTTTTCTTTGCCCACTGGTGCAGGTATAGCCTGAATTATAGCTGCTCCTCCAAGAAGGGAAGTGGGAAATATAACCAGGTCCGGTGTTTGGAGGGTCTGTCTCCCTAGCCATTCTCTGAGAGAATGCTCACTGCCTTGTGTGAAGAGGTGAAGCTATAAATAAGTAAACACAGGGCAAGATGTGACCTATGGCCTACAACCCTGAGAAGAAAAAATTATTTTTATCATTTGAAGTCCAACTTCTTGTGATTTGAGGTAGGGGTGTCAGTAGGAATGAAAATTTGGGAGTGAGCTACTAAATGTTTCACTTTTTGGAAACTCCATTTTATAGATTTATCATATCTATGGATTCTTTGCTGGGGGAGGGACTTACGGTTCTTTGATAAACAGTGATGTATGAATTCCCAGAGAGCCGTTTTACTGCTTATGCCTGTGATCCAGCCTGTCATTCAGCACAGCAACAGGCCCACTCGGGACTCAGTCAGCCTCAGCTGGGAGCGATGGCAATGACCTTCACGTCTACCTGTCCACAGCCATGTTCTGCTCTTGGTGGCGACAGAAAGATCTTATTGAGGCTCCAGAGAGCCAGGCCTTCAAACTAGAACAGAATGTAGCTCAGATGGAGCACAACCAAGCACTTTAATTGCACATTTAAGTGTTTACAAAGGTTAGTAACACTATGACCAAAAGGGAAAAGTGGGGAAAACACGGCTGCAGCTGTTAAACCAATTAAGAGGCTGTAGACCCAGCTTGCAGGTAAGAACACTCACCTTCGGTGACAAGAACATATAGGGGTGTCAGAGGGGTTTCAACATCTCTGGAGTCCCCTTGTACCCGACACACTCGGACTCGGAGCTAGAAAGCTGGCTACATTTGAGTAGCCCGAGACCCTCATTCAGCCATCCCTTTCAAAGACCGGAGTATTTGCCTTATATCCAGCTTAGCAGTAGACCCATTTTTCACTCTGGTTTATCTTAGAGGTGGTATAACTTGGATCTATATGTGTATTTTTTGTTTGTAGCAAAACTGTGAAATGGCCAGGTTAGGAATACATGAATTATAATTTGAGAGTGTGTCGTGATGGAAAATGCACTTGTTTTCAAGTTTAACTCTCATTTGTATATTTAATGTGTAAGTACATTTGTATTTTATTGTCAGAGGAATTGCATCTTTTTGCGCTCCCCTTTTGGAAGGTGTGTTATGATAATTGTCAAGATCATTTCAAAGTTCCCAGACAAATCAATAAACACAATTTTATAATATTTTGCAAAGAAAATTACTTTTCTTTAAATGAAAGAAAGGGTTTAGTTTTGGGGTTTTGTTTTTTGAGTGAACAGTTGCCAGCAGTCTTTCATTCTCTAGTGATTTAATACCGTGGGATTTTATAGGCTTTTCTATTAGCATATGTATTTTTTAAACAAATTTGCATAGGTTTATCCAAGAACTTGGTAGTCTTTTCTGTTTAATACAGAATATAGATAGACCGTCCGGATGAAATCCACGTTAAAAGTTAACTCTTCAATGTTCTTCATTGATTGATTCATTAGATCATTAAGTAAGTCTTAACTGACACATACCTTGTGCCAGGCAATTGATTACGTACTAAGAGAAAAAAATACATGAGTCTCAGTCCTAGCCTAAGAGTTGCTTATTGTCCAGTGGAGGAGACAGGGATGTAAACAATTACAACACAGAATTGAAATTCCAACAGTACTTGTGCACACACAGTCCTATTAGAAGAGGAGTGCCAACTAGGGACGGGATGTGGGGTTATAAAAGATGCTTACCTTAAGCATCTTGATACTCGATGCTTAAGTCAAGTGCTGAAGACGGGTAGGAATTTTGACCCCTAGTTGAAAACTGAACAAAGGACAAAAATAGACAGCTTACATAAGAGGAAATACATATAGTTAATAAATGTAGAAAAAAATTCCTGTCCAATCAAAGAAGTGCAAAATTAAAATCAAGTTATCAAGGACCACACACAAAAATAATTATGACTCTCAATAACAGAGAGGCTGTTATTAAGTAAAAGGAATATTCATGCTCCCCTGGTGAGTTTGTAAATGTGTCCACCTTTTCTTGATAGCAACCTGACAGTGCATATCAAGAGCCTAAAGTGTTTTTTTCCATTCCAGTGACTCCACTCAAGAATTCTCTCCCAGAAAATAATCAGAGGGGCTGTCACAGTTAATGTGCAGAACTCTTCCTTGTAATGTTCTTTATAATAGCAAAAAAAAAAAAAAAAAAGAAAAGGAAACCATCTAGATGACTGAAACAAGGGTTAAACTCAAACAAATATATATATATGTGTATATATATATATATACATATACACACACACAAATACATGAAAATTATGCAGCCATTAAAAAATATTTTCAAATAATTTCTAAAAATTAAAAAGCTTATACTGTAATTCTAGGTGAAAAAAAAGCATGATACAAACTATTTTAAGGTATGATCCACAAATACATATGCATAGAAAATATCTTGAAAAAATAAAGAAAGTGTGAACCCCAGTGAACTTTTTTAATGGACATTTTCCCCATAATTCTTTGTATTCCAGGTTTTAAAATAATAAGTCAATATTTCTTTCACATGAAATTTTTTTTTAAAGAATGAATAGAAATGGGCTGAGAAAACAAGGGGGAAAGGCATGAAGGGAAAGCTTTCTAGATTAAAGGAATGGTATGTGTAAAGCCAGGCAGAAATAAAGGACTATGGCATGTCCAGGCTTAACCAGCAGCTCCATTTGGCAGAAGCTTGGGAGTTATGAGCAGAGGAGTCAGGAAGAGAGGCTGAAAATAGAGGCAGTTTTCATACTATAAGGGGTGTTGGGTGTGGCAGAGGAGGGTTGGGGCACTTGTAAGCCCTGCATACTTGCTGGAGACTTTGAAGCCAGGGTGCAGTCAGCATAGAGTTGGAGGAAGGTCATGCTGGTGGCATGGACTGTGGGTGGGCAGGTAGGGGCATCAGATGAGGTGGGAGTGGTTGTTCAGTTGGTGCAGGAGACCAGGGCACTGGCTAAGGAAGTAAGTGGGACTCACTAGTTTGGCTGCTTGCCTGACAGTGGTCTGCATCAGCTGAGAAGAAAGGGCCCCTTTGGATGATCTTTCTACTGGGAGGAGGCACAAAGACCCCATAATATGCAGGCCTGGGTGTGCCCTGCTGTTAGGGAGGGAAAGAGGCGAGGAGGAGCTGAAGTCAAGCAGTGGCAGGGAGAGGTGAGCTGTGCAGCTTTTTAGTAGGTAAGACTGATGGGAGGATTCCAACTTCTGACTCAGTTTTGCCTTTATTCTTCTTTCAATATACTCAGGGACAAGTTAAGGCAGGGGAAAATTCTGGAAAATCTCTTTTCCTTTTTTTTTCCCCTTACATTCCCAAGAAGATTGCAGTTACTGACTTTAAAGAAGTTTCTGGGCCATCTGTAGATTTTAATTACATACTACTCAGCCACATTAATAAACGGCTAACAGTTAGGACTATTATTTAGTTCCAAATGTCCATCAAAGGCTGACTGGGCCAGGTATTCCTGAAGCTTGAGGGGAGAGAAGGGCTCCAACACATACTAAGCAGTGAGATGGCCTCAGACACTCACTAGCTACACAGCCTCTTTGCTCATTTAATTGAAGATTTCTGTACTCTAGGCCAGTGCTTTTTCAAGGTGTGGTCCTAGACGGGCAGTGTCAGAATCACTTGCAACTTGTTAGAATCATACATTCTCTGACCCCACCCAATGCCTACTCAATCAGAATCTTGGGAGGTGGGCTCTGCAGACTGGGCTTTAACATACCCTCCAGGTGATTCTCATGCATGTTCAAATCTGAGAACCGCTGTTCCACCCAAAAAAAAAAAAATACACCCCCACAAAAAACAAACAATATGCAAAAGACTCCCCATCCATAATGTTTCTCTGACCTCTGATTCTCAGATCTTTTCAGTTGTAGGTAATCACTGACACCTGACTCCCAATAGCACTTTATCTGTAACGTTCACAAGGCTGATACAATATTTACATACAGGTTGCTCTCATGGATCATGAATTTAGGTGCTCTAAGTACTAATGACAATGAGGAGCCTTTGGCCCACGGAGGGTAGGATGCCCCCTCAGACGTGCTGCTGCTTCATCCTCCTGCAAATGCTTGTTGGGCCCAACCCTGACAGTTGTTCTGTGGTGAAAGAAAACCAACTAACGGGCACTCCTTCACAAAACATGTTATCAGAGATTTTATCTAAAAATGAGCTTTCATTAGGGAATTATTGCTTTATTTTTAACTCTCTATAGAAATCTCCATTAAAACATGTATAGCTATTTCTAAAGTTTTGTAATTTGACCTTTATATATTTTTAGAAATACATTCTATGTTCCATCCTCCTTTCCAGGCTTCAAAATATTTGAGGACTAGATACTCATATTTTATTTTTTTCCCCTGAAAACATGAACTGTGGAAGGGCAAAAATAGATTATAAACATACATTGATTAAAAGTTTCCCTCTCTCATGATTTCCCAAAAACATAAGTATACTTAATAAGAGGTTGCAATAACTTGGTCTGAGATTTCTCTGTATCTGAGAGGAATGGTCTTGCTTTGGCATAAAAGAATTTTTCTCGTATTTTTGGGTAGAATTTTTCTACCCAAAGTTGAGAATAATAAAATACAAGAGAAAATATTTTTGCTCCATATTTTTCCTACTGTCATAGACATTGAAGAAATTAACCTGTGTTTCAGTGTTATCCAGGAAGTGGAAATTCACAATTAACAGTATAAAAAGGTTATTAGGCAATTCAAAGACTGTACAAACAGCTTTGTCTTACTGGCGCAGGGTGTTTGGTGCCTTGTCTTGTAATTCCTCTCAGAAGTGAGGCTGGGATTGCCGGCCTGGGTATTCCCAGTACGACCTCTGGTGGAGGAAAGCTGAATCTACAGGTAAGGGATGGTAAGTAGTAAAGGCTTACTCTCTCTGCTTTTCCACAATTGCCTAACTTGAAACAAATCAGCAGATCTCACGTGATATCAGTGAGGTGAAAGTTTCAATCTGCCAGACAATTTTTTTTAAAAACTACATATACTCAGGAGTCAGTCTAGCCTTAAAGATATTTGCAGTGAATCCATCCATGCTCTGGTTACAGAGTAAGTGAAATCAAATATAGAAAGAAGAAATAAACTTGATTTTATTATTTTTTTTTTACTTTTTGCTACTTAAATCCTAAAACCAGTGAAAATAATAAGATATAGTCAAGTCAAAATCTTATAAGAAAGTATATTTTAATTCAAGCTCATAGGGCCTTATAATGATTCTTAATTCATAGAAAGATTTTAGAATCTAATTGGAAACAGAACAAATTAGAAGTTAAAAATAATACAATGTAGGATAAATGTTGCAGTATGGGGCAAAGATCTTAAAACCCTAAATCAAAATGATGTTTAAGATTAGTCTAGTAGTGCATTGTATAGATACCTGGGCAAACAATGAGATTGGTAATTTGCCGACATCAATTTCTTATTGGTACAAAATAGGATATGAAAACAGTAAGTGCCATGCAACACAATTCGCAATGAACTGGGGAAGACTTCTTTAACTCCCCCAAATTTAAAAATCACTGAGTTCTCAATTAGGTTAAAAAGACAAAAGTGCAATGATTTACTGGTTGTAATTGACATCCAAAATAAAATGACCTCCTGCAAAAACTAAAATGGGACAAATATCTAGCCTTCAAATGGGAACAAATGGTAATATCAGGCAAAGTAGAATTTAAGGTAAGTTTTAAATGGTTAAATGGTCGAAAAGTCAATCTGTGGCTATAAGATACAATACAAGTGACTACCTTACAGCCTTGACTTATTTTTACCAAACAATATGGCAATAAAAATACAAAAGAAAAAGCACTAGCAACATAAGAAATTGAAAAATCACTATTGTTACGATTTTCACTCTACCATCAGTCAAAAGTAGATCAAATGACAAAGACATTTATTTACATGTATTTCTATTTTTGTTGTCCCATCACTCAAAACTCAGATGATTTTTATTCAGTATTATATATTGAGGATGGTCTGTCTGTAAGCATAGGCTGACACAGACCTGCCATTCACTTTGGAGGCCTTGTAAGTACCACCAGAAAGACATGAAGTGATTCCCAGAGCAGCTCAAACCCACTCTCAACAGCTTGAGCGACTGTAAAAGATATATGCCTTATGTAAAATGATATGGTGGGCAGAGAGAATGAACAGTGTTTCAAACACGAGCTTCACACTCAAAGTCATAACGTTATGGCTCTTTCCAGTCTGGACCCAATGAAGGTCCTCCTGTCGGTGTTGCTTGCACCAACAGAACTCGACTGACATCAGTTCAGACCCTAGGAAAGGCTTTATTCCTTGATCAAAGTCTGGAGGGGCGGGCTCCCGCCCTGGAGCACAGGCTCTGCGCACACGCTGTGGGCGGGGCTGCTCCACGGGGATTTCCCCAGCGGGAGGGGGCGGGGTTTCCGCATGTCGGCGCAGCTGAGCTGCTCCGGCGCCAGGTCGCACGCCGTGCGGGGTGCAGCGTTTCTGCGCACAGCCGCCGCCATCTTGAACTGAGGTGTGGCGCAGGTCGCTTCTGCACACAGCCGGTCAAGCTGGGGTCTCCGACATAGCGGTTCTGTGCCGCGAACTCTAATTCGGTGCACACGGACCCCTACAGGCAAGTGAAACCAGACTAAGCACAAGAGAACTTAGACTTTATCATCTAGATTCCCTCTTATTTTTTTTCGGGGACCCCAGCGGGCTTTGCCAGTGACCATTCAGTACAGAATCTCTGACTGTTAGGTGTTAATTTGTGATCCAGTTGCTTTGTGCCAACTCTGTACACTGCAGTTCAGGATGAGTATTAGTCAGGATTTTATTTATTTGATAAAAGCAATTCTCCAAAGTAACAAAGGAGAAGCCAGCTGGTGAGTTCTAACAGGGATCCAAGTCCTGGTGTTCATGCCCTTGTGAAATCTCTCCCCCTCAAGTGTGAGCTGGACCTGGAGACTTGCTCCTAAGGAGTGTAACACAGCAAAAAAAAAAAAAAGAAAAATTTTGGGATGTTACACTCCAACTTAGGTGACCAAAAAAAGACTGGCTTCAGCCTTGCTTGCTTGCTCTGATGGAAGCCAGCTGCCACATTGCGTGAGGCTCATATGGGCAAAAAACAGGGGAGTCCCTAGCCAACAGCCAGCATGGAGCTGAAGGCCTCAGTGCATCAACCCACAAGGAACTGAATCCTCCTACAGCCAAATGAGTGTTCTTAGAGGTGGAGTCTTTTGAAAATCCAGCCTTGAGGTGAATGCAGCCCCGGCCAACACCTTGACTGCAACCTTGAGAGAGACCCAGAGGATCCAGCCAATTGGCACCCAGATTCCTGACCCACAGAAACCGTGAGAGAAATTTTTTTTTAACATTTTTTATTGATTTATAATCATTTTACAATGTTGTGTCAAATTCCAGTGTTCAGCACAATTTTTCAGTTATTCATGGACATATACACACTCATTGTCACATTTTTTTCTCTGTGAGTTATCATAACATTTTGTGTATATTTCCCTGTGCTATACAGTGTAGTCTATTCTACAATTTTGAAATCCCAGTCTATCCCTTCCCACCCTCCGCCCCCCTGGTAACCACAAGTCTGTATTCTCTGAGTCTATTTCTGTCCTTTATTTACGCTTTGTTTTTGTTTGTTTGTTTGTTTTTGTTTTTGTTTTTTAGATTCCACATATGAGCGATCTCATATGGTATTTTTCTTTCTCTTTCTGGCTTACTTCACTTAGAATGACATTCTCCAGGAGCATCCATGTTGCTGCAAATGGCATTATGTTGTCAGTTTTTATGGCTAAATAGTATTCCATTGTATAAATATACCACAGCTTCTTTATCCAGTCACCTGTTGATGGACATTTAGGCTGTTTCCATGTTTTGGCTATTGTAAATAGTGCTGCTATGAACATTGGGGTGCAGGTGTCATCCTGAAGTAGGGTTCCTTCTGGATACAAATCCAGGAGTGGGATTCCTGGGTCATATGGTAAGTCTATTCCTAGTCTTTTGAGGAATCTCCACACTGTTTTCCATAGTGGCTGCACCAAACTGCATTCCCACCAGCAGTGTAGGAGGGTTCCCCTTTCTCCACAGCCTCTCCAGCATTTGTCATTTGTGGATTTTTGAATGACGGCCATTCTGACTGGTGTGAGGTGATACCTCATCGTAGTTTTGATTTGCATTTCTCTGATAATTAGTGATATTGAGCATTTTTTCATGTGCTTTTTGTTCATTTGTATGTCTTCCTTGGAGAATTGCTTGTTTAGGTCTTCTGCCCATTTTTGGATTGGGTTGTTTATTTTTTTCTTATTATGTCGTATGAGCTGCTTATATATTCTGGAGATCAAGCCTTTGTCGGTTTCACTTGCAAAAATTTTCTCCCATTCCGTAGGTTTTCTTCTTGTTTTATTTCTGGTTTCCTTTGCTGTGCAGAAGCTTGTAAATTTCATTAGGTCCCATTTGTTTATTCTTGCTTTTATTTCTTCTAGGAGAAAATTTTTGAAATGTATGTCAGATAATGTTTTGCCTATGTTTTCCTCTAGGAGGTTTATTGTATCTTGTCTTATGTTTAAGTCTTTAATCCATTTTGAGTTGATTTTTGTATATGGTGTAAGGGAGTGTTCTAGCTTCATTGTTTTACATGCTGCTGTCCAGTTTTCCCAACACCATTTGCTGAAGAGACTGTCTTTATTCCAATGTATATTCTTGCCTCCTTTGTCGAAGATGAGTTGACCAAAAGTTTGTGGGTTCATTTCTGGGCTCTCTATTCTGTTCCATTGGTCTATATGTCTGTTTTGGTACCAATACCATGCTGTCTTGATGACTGTATCTCTATAGTATTGTCTGAAGTCTGGGAGAGTTATTCCTCCAGCCTCTTTCTTTCTCTTCAGTAATGCTTTCGCAATTCTAGGTCTTTGATGGTTCCATATGAATTTTATTATGATTTGTTCTAGTTCTGTGAAATATGTCCTGGGTAATTGGATAGGGATTGCATTAAATCTGTAGATCGCCTTGGGCTGTGTGACCATTTTAACAATATTGATTCTTCCAATCCAAGAGCATGGAATATCTTTCCACTTTTTAAAGTCTTCTTTAATTTCCTTCATCAATGGTTTATAGTTTTCTGTGTATAATTGTTTCACCTCCTTGGTTAGATTTATTCCCAGATATTTTATTACTTTGGGTGCTATTTTAAAGGGGATTGTTTCTTTACTTTCTTCTTCTGTTGATTTATCGTTAGTGTAAAGAAATGCAACTGATTTTTGAACGTTAATTTTGTAACCTGCTACCTTGCTGAATTCTTCAATCAGCTCTAGTAGCTTTTGTGTGGACCTTTTAGGGTTTTTTATATATAGTAACATGTCATCAGCATATAATGACACTTTTACCTCTTCTTTTCCAATTTGGATCCCTTTTACTTCTTTCTCTTGCCTGACTGCTGTGGCTAGGACTTCCAGGACTATGTTGAATAGGAGTGGTGATAGTGGGCATCCTTGTCTTGTCCCAGATTTTAGTGGGAAGCTTTTGAGTTTTTCACCGTTGAGTACTATGCTGGCTGTAGGTTTGTCATATATAGCTTTTATTATGTTGAGATATGTTCCCTCTATACCCACTTTGGCGAGAGTTTTTATCATAAATGGGTGTTGAATTTTATCAAACACTTTTTCTGCATCGATTGAGATGATCATGTGGTTTTTGTCCTTTCTCTTGTTGATGTGATGTATTACACTGATTGATTTGCGTATGTTGAACCACCCTTGTGTCCCTGGGGTGAACCCCACTTGGTCATGATGTATAATCTTTTTTATGTGTTGTTGGATTCTATTTGCTAAAATTTTGGTGAGGATTTTGGCGTCTATGTTCATCAGTGATATTGGCCTATAATTCTCTTTTTTTGTAGTGTCTTTGCCTGGTTTTGGTATCAAGGTGATGGTGGCTTCATAGAATGAGTTTGGGAGTATTCCCTCCTTTTCAATTGTCTGGAAGAGTTTGAGAAGGACTGGTATGAGTTCTTCTTTGTATGTTTGGTAGAATTCCCCGGTGAAGCCGTCTGGTCCTGGACTTCTATTTGTAGGGAGGTTTTTAATTGCTATTTCTATTTCCTTTCTAGTGATCGGATTGTTCAAGTGTTCAGATTCTTCTTGATTCAGTTTTGGTGGACAGTATGTTTCCAGAAACTTGTCCATCTCCTCTAGGTTATCCAGTTTGGTTCCATATAGTTTTTCATAATATTCTCGTATGATATTCTGTATTTCTATTTTGTTTGTTGTAATTTCTCCATTTTCCTTTCTTATTTTGCTAATTTGTGCTCTCTCTTTTTTCTTCTTTGTGAGTTTGGCCAGAGGTTTGTCGATTTTATTTACTTTTTCAAAAAACCAGCTTTTGGTTTGGTTGATTTTTTCTATGGTCTTGTTAATCTCTATTGTATTTAATTCCCCTCTGATCTTTATTATTTCCTTCCTTCTGCTGCTTTTTGGGGCTTTTTGTTCTTCTTTTTCTAATTCATTCAGGTGGTGGGTTAAATTGTTTATTTGAGATTGTTCTTCTTTTTTGAGGAAGGCCTGTATCGCTATAAACTTCCCTCTTAGCACTGCCTTTGCTGTGTCCCATAGGTTTTGAGTGGTTGTGCTTTCATTATCATTTGTCTCAAGGTATTTTTTAATTTCATCTTTGATTTCCTCATTGATCCATTGTTTTTTCAATAACATATTGTTTAATCTCCATGCTTTCTTTTTTTTTCTCCTTTATTTCTCTGTTGTTGATTTCCAGTTTCATGGCATTGTGGTCAGTAAAGATGCTTGAGATAATTTCTATCTTCTTAAAATTGTTGAGGTTTCTTTTGTGCCCAAGTACATGATCGATCCTGGAAAATGTTCCATGTGCACTTGAAAAGAATGTATATCCTATTTTTGGGGGGTGTAATGCTCTGAAAATATCCACCAAATCTAGTTTTTCTATTGTATTATTTAATTTCTCTGTTGCCTTGTTTATTTTCTGTCTGGAAGATCTGTCTAGTGATGTTAATGCAGTGTTAAAATCTCCAACTATGATTGTATTCCCATCAATATCCTCCTTTATCTCTGTTAGTAATTGTTCTATGTACTTAGGTGCTCCTATATTGGGTGCATATATATTAACGAGTGTAATATCCTCATCTTGTATCACTCCTTTAATCATTATAAAATGTCCTTCTTTATCTTTCTTTATGGCCTTTGTTTTAAAGTCTATTTTGTCTGAAATCAGTACTGCAACACCTGCTTTTTTGGCTTTTCCATTTGCATGGAATATCCTTTTCCATCCTTTCACTCTCAATCTATATGTGTCCTTCTCCCTAAAGTGGGTCTCTTGTATGCAGCATATTGAAGGTTCTTGCTTTATTATCCAGTCTGCCACTCTATGTCTTTTGACTGGAGCATTTAGTCCATTAACATTTACAGTAATTAATGATAGATGTGTGTTTATTGCCATTTTGAACTTATCTTTGCAGTTGAATTGGTATATCCTCTTTGTTCCTTTCTTCTTCCTTTTGTGGTTTGGTAATTTTCCTTTGTATTATCATGGATTTTATTTAATTTTTGTGACTCCTTTGTAAATTTTTGGCTTGTGGTTACCCTTTTTTGTAAATCTATCAACCCATTACTATAACTGTTTTTATTAAACTGATAGTAACATGATCTCAAACCCATCCTACTGTTAAAAAAATTTAAAAAAGAAAGAAAAAAAAATTCTATATTTCCCTGCCTCCCTCTCCCACTCTCAGTGATTTGTATGTCTTCTTTTATAATTTCATGTTTACTTTATTTGTAATTCATGAGTTATCACCTTTCCAGTTGTGTGTTTCTCATTTCTGTATCATCCTGCTGCTTTTCTATTTAGAATAGCCCTTTCAATATTTCTTTTAGCATGGGTTTAGTGTTGCTAAACTCCTGTAGCTTTTTTTTTGTCTGTGAAACTCTTTATTTCTCCTTCTATCCTCAAGGATAGCCTTGCTGGATAAAGGATCCTAGGCTGCATCTTTTTTTCATTCAGGGCTTTGAATATATCTTGCCACTCCCTTCTGGCCTGTAGTGTTTGTGTAGAGAAATCAGCTGAGAGCCTTATGGGGGTTCCCTTGTAACTTACTCTTTGCTTTTCTCTTGCTGCCTTTAGAATCATTTCTTTATCCTTGACTCTGGCCATCTTGATTATGATATGTCTTGGTGTGGGTCTATTTGGGTTCTTCCTGTTTGGGACCCTCTGAGCTTCCTGTACTTGGATATCTGATTCCTTCTTTAAGTTTGGGAAGTTTTTAGTCATGATTTCTTCAAAAACCTTTTCAATCCCCTTTGATCTTTGTTCTCCTTCTGGGACCCCTATTATGCGAAGATTGGGACGCTTTATATTATCCCATAAGTCCCTTATGCTATTTTCATTATTTTTTATTTGCTTATCTTGTAGTTCTTCTGAATGGGTGCTTTCTATTGCCCTGTCTTCTAGATCACTAATTCGTTCCTCTGCATTATCTAGTCGGCTTTGCACAGCTATTAGATCATTCCTCATCTCTGTCAATGAGTTTATCCATTCTACTTGGCTCTTCTTTATAGCTTCAATTTCATTTTTGACATATTTTATATCTCTAAACACTATCTCTTTTAATTCCTTCAGCAATTTGATCACTCCTTTTTTGAAATCTTGATCTAGTAGGCTATCAATGTCTATTTCATTGATCTTTCTTTCAGGGGATTTCTCTTGTTCTTTTAATTGGGAAAGGTTTTTCTGCTTCTTCATCTTGCTCATACCTCTTTGGCACTGTGGTTTATGGAGTATCAGTTGTTTATTTTGGTCCTTAAGGATTTTATCTATCTGATGCCTATTTAGGAATAGAACTTAGGAAAAAAAGAAAAAAAAATAAGAGAGAGAAAGAATTTTAAAAGAAGGGAGAAAGAGGGTTTGAAAACAGTGTATAATGAATAATAGAAGAGTGAGTTGAAGCAGAGTATTAATCGGGTTGAGACGTCCTTTTGAAACCTTTACAAAAAAGGGGGGGGGGAGATGAATAGATGTATTTGAAACCTGTGTCTAATCAATAGCAGGACATCAAAACCCAAGAGAAATAGAAATGAATTAAGAAGTAAAGATTAAGAGAGTAATAGAAAATAGAACAGGTAAAAACAGATTTAAAAAAAAGGGGGGGGGGATTTGTCGGTGTTCTCCTGGAGTCTGTGTGCTTTTATTGTGAAGTCTTTCTGTCTTCGTCCTGTTTTGGAAGCTCAGCTTGCTGTTTTCAGAGGCCCTCCGTTGGCGCCCTCTTCTGTGCTGTTCCCAGCACCTGTCGGCAAGCAGATCGCGCCTCCTCCTAACACTGGGTCAGGTGCAGCTCTCTGCTGTGGGCGGGCGGGTCGCTGCCCCTCCGGATGCCGCAGTCAGATGTTGCAGACTGGCCAGGTAGGAGGGCGGGTCGTGCCCCCTCCCAGCACCTGGGTCAGGGGCTGTGTTCCTGCCCAAAAGGCGGGGGGCCGCTCTCGCTCTACCTGCGCCACCGCCGGTAGCTCCGCTGCTCTGTGCGGCTGCGCGCTCCGTCCTGGTCGGCGCTCCGCGGGTGGGCTCGGGGAAGACCGAGGGACAGCCCTGTCCCTGCTCCGAGCCAAAACCCAGCTCGTTTGCCTTTGTGGAGCAAGTTCTCTGAGGGACCAGGATGGAAGGATCCTATCTGCCCCGGGCTGCAGGCCAGTCTCAGTCTGGCCTTTGAGGCTGCTAAGCCCTTCGGTGCGGATGCAGGTTTCGCCCCCGCCCCCGCCTGAGTGCTAAGCGCGAGGATATGGCGGCTGTGCCTGAGCCCCGCCTCTCTTCCCCCGAAAACTTTCCGCGGGTTTTCAGAGATGGGGGTGTGCACCCTTCCCCCCAGAGCACATCAACCTTGCTGTTTTATGGAGGGCCCAAGTTGTTCTGCCCTGTGCACCCACAGCCAGGGCGCGCAGCCCCTTGCGTTCCCCCGGGGCTGCCTCCGTGCAGCCACTTCCGTCCTCCGCCTGGCTTGTGCAGCCTGGCCCTGCCCGCGGCTGCCGGCCGGCGTCTCAGGCTGGGTGTCGGGGGGACGCTCTGTGCCCGTTTAACTTAGTTCTGTTAGTCAAGGGCTGCTCTGTACAGATCCGAGCCTCGGAGGCTCCCCCTCCGTCCCTCTGGCCTCTCAGTTGGAGAGGGGAGACCCAGCGAGCGAGCGCCAGTCCTCCTTTGCCGCTCCCTCCCCGCGGGACCCATCCCGCGCTGCTTTGCCTTTTCTTTCTTTTTTCCTTTTCTCCTACCAGATTTTTGGCGTCTTTATCTTTTGAAGAGGGCGATGTTCTGTCGGAGTTCCGCAGGTGCTCTGGTTGGCTGAGTGGGTCTATAGATGTGGGTCTTGGTGTATTTGTGGGAGAGGGTGACCTGCGAGCGTCCTTCTACTCCGCCATCTTCTCCGTCCTCCCCGAGAAATGTTTTAAGTCACTAAATTTGGGGGTAATGTTTTCTGCAGCCATAGATAATTCATGCAATCATTACTGTTAAATTAATGGACATACAAATTATATACAAATCTGTAGCATATTTTATTGATAAATATGATACATGAAACAGTTACAAGCCTTGGTGGTATATTAGGCTACAAGGAAAATCTCAGCAAATGTAGAAAAGCAGAGATTGAACAGTTCATCTTCTCTGAGTAGGAAGTACATTTTTATTTAAGTGGAAACAAAACAATCTCTCCAATTGCTTGGAAGTGTTTCCTTTATTGTGTGTATCACGCATACTAAATGGTACATAAAACATGGCGTATATTGTTTAAATAGTAGTTATTAAGTGAACATCCACTTAAATACCATGCAAGTCAGGAAACAGAACCAGAGGTAAACACTATCCTGATGTTGGGATAACCATGTCTTCACTTTATTTTACCACTTACATGTTTATAATAATACATGTACTGTTTTGTGGTCTTTCTCCCTTGCTTAGCACTATGTCTCAGGTCATATTCCTCACATGCAGAGAAGAGGACAGGCATTTAGGTGTGTGTGATTTGTGGAGTTCGTGCTCTCAGGAGAAAGGTGGAGAAGGAAGCAGGGACAAGAGCTAAGCAAGGATAAGGTCTCAGCTTCAGTCGGATCCCAGAGGGACCCTGAAGCCTGGAAAGCATCACAGTGTTGGTCCCACATGTCGGAAGCAATCTTTGGCCGGGATGTGCTGGGGGTGCCCTTCAGGCCAAGGGCAATTTTCTAGAGCAGGGGCCACCTGTGAACCATTAGCAGCAAGTAGTCTCAGGAGCTGAGGGATGGATGTGCTGGCCTGGATAAATGAGATCTAGGCAGTGTCCACTGCATATTATGTTTGAGATTCAGCTCACCGTATGTGTGGCTACAGTTCTGACAGTGTTATTGCTGAATAGTATTCTGTTGTGTGAATATATCATATGTTGTCAATGAACATTTGAATTGTTTCCAGATTTGTTTATTACAAATAATGCTGCCTTAACTATTTTATCATGTATTTTGTCAGATGTGTAAAAGAGTATGTCTAAGGCATATACCTAGGGGTGGGATTTCAGAATTGTAGGTTATATGCATCATCAATTTTATTATATTATAAAAATTTTCCAATTTACACTACCACCAGCCTCGTTTGGTAGTTCCCATTGCTCCACATCTTTGTCAGCACTTAATTTTGGACTTTTTTTTTAGCACTCTGATAACTTTATAATAGTATCTCATTGAGGTTTTAATGTGTCTTCCTTGTTATTAATGATATACACCTTTTCATATATTTATTGGCTGTAGGGAAATTCTCTTTTTATAAAACTGTTCAAGTCTTTTGCCAAGGTTTGTCATGTATCTGTCTTTCTCGACTTGCAGATGTCCCATCTCCTGTTACTTTGGTAGTTATATGTGTTGGAAAAATCTATTCCCATTCTGTAATCTGTCTTTCAGTCTCTTTATGGTGACTCTTAATGAACACAAGCGTTTATTTTATTGGAATCTGATTTACTAAGCGTCTCTTTCATGGTTGAGCTTTTTATGTCCAATTTGAAAAATTTTTTCCTAGCCTGGAATCATGAAATATTTTTCCACATTATTTTATAAAAGTTTGATAGTTTTGCCTTCACTCTTGGGTTTTAATTTACCTGTAATTTATTTTATGTATGGTGTGATACGGGTATCCAGTTTTGCATTTTTACCATATAAATAACCAGTTGTCTCCAATTGAACTTTTTATTGGGAATTTCATCCTTTCCTCATTGATAGTAAATATTATCTGTGTCACATATCAAATTTCCAATTTTTAGGTCTATTTCTAGTCTTCCTAGACTATTCCATTGGCCTGTTGTCTTAGTGACTATAGTTTAGCAATACTTGGTACGTACACTAAATCCTTCTACCTAATTCTTTTTTTGGTGAGCCTTGCTAATCTTAGTGTTTTGTATTTCTGTGTAAACTATATAATAAGCTTGCCAAGTTATACCAAAAACAAACCAAAAAACCCTGCTGGAATTAGTACTGGGATTGCACTGAATCTATTGATTAGTTTGTTATATCTCCCAATTTACTTATCTCTTCTTCAATGTCTCCTTATAAAGGTTTCAGTTCTTATCAAATTGTAGTATACATACAGAAAAGTGTAGAAATTATAAGTGGTGTAATGAATTTTCACAAAGTAAACACACTAAGTAACCAGCACCCAGATCAAGAAACAGAATACCACCAGAATCTCAGGCCCCTAAAAATCCCCTTTTAGCTGCCAACCTCACCCACAAAGGGTTGCTAGTTTCTTGACTTCTAATATTGTATATTAATTTTGTCTGCTTTTGAACTTTATAGAAATAGAAAAAACCCCACGCAGTATGTATTTGGCTTTTTATTTCCTTCAGTGTTATGCTTTTGAAATTCTTCCATGGTGTTCAAAGAGCTATTTTGTTTATTCTCATTGTTGTAGTGTGTAGTGTTCCATGGTATGAATTTATCCCAATAGATTAATCCATTCTGTTGTAGATAGATACTTGAGTTATTTCTAATTGGGGCTATTTAGATATTCTTATACACATCTTTTGGGAACATATACATGCATTTCTGTTAAGGATATAATTGTGAATGTAATTGCTGGGTCTTAAGTTTTGTCCTTGGTAAAACACTGCCAAGCAGTCTTCCCAAATGGAGTGTATTAATTTGTATTCTGGGACTGTATAGTGGTATCATATTGAGGTGTTAACTTGCATATTCCTGAATGCACTTTTTCATGTGTTTATTGGCCTCTGGCTATCCCTGTCTGTGAAGGATCTGTTAGTCTTTTCCCCATTTATAAAAGGTGGTCTGCGAGTTGCTTATTGATTTATACGTTCTCGTCATCTGAATCTGTTAGGCTCTTGAGTCTGGGGATTTGTGCAGTGTGTGGCAACATTTTGTACAGTGTAGGAATTCTATTAAATCCAATCTATTTGGTTTCTGGAATTCAAAATAAAAATTTAGATAATGAAGGCCACTTGAAGCCATTGTAGGTATGGTTCTGCTGAATCTGGCTTCTGGTATCTCATTTCCTGATGCGCTTGGTAGTGTGCTAACTGCTCATATTTCTGAAATTCTCTGATGCCTCAGATGATGGTGCCTTCCTCCAGAGAGAATTTGTATTTGCCAGGCATCTACAGTCAGTCCAGGACTGCTTAATTTTATTTATTTATTTATTTATTTATTTATTTATTTATTTATTTTTATTTTAACATTTTTTCATTGTGTTATACTCATTTTACAATGTTGTGCCAAATTCCAGTGTGGAGCACAATTTTTCAGTTATACATGAACATACATATATTCATTGTCACATTTTTTTGGCTGTGAGCTACCACAAGATCTTGTATATATTTCCCTGTGCTATACAGTATAATCTTGCTTATCTATTCTACATATGCCTGTCAGTATCTACAAATTTTGAAATCCCAGTCTGTCCCTTCCCACCCCCCACCCCGTTGGCAACCACAAGTTTGTATTCTATGTCTGTGGGTCTGTTTCTGTTTTGTATTTATGTTCTTCTTTTTTTTTTTTTTTAAATTCCATGTATGAGCGATCTCATATGGTATTTTTCTTTCTCTTTCTGGCTTACTTCACTTAGAATGACATTCTCCAGGAGCATCCATGTTGCTGCAAATGGCATTATGTTGTCAGTTTTTATGGCTAAATAGTATTCCATTGTATAAACCTACCACAGCTTCTTTATCCAGTCATCTGTTGATGGACATTTAGGCTGTTTCCGTGTCTTGGCTATTGTATATAGTGCTGCTATGAACATTGGGGTGCAGGTGTCTTTTTGAAGTAGGATTCCTTCTGGATATATGCCCAGAAGCAGGATTCCTGGGTCATAGGGTAAGTCTATTCCTAGTCTTTAGAGGAATCTCCATACTGTTTTCCACAGTGGCTGCACCAAACTACATTCCCACCAGCAGCGTAGGAGTGTTCCCTTTTCTCCACAGCCTCTCCAGCATTTGTCATTTGTGGACTTTTGAATGATGGCCATTCTGACTGCTGTGAGGTGATACCTCATGGTAGTTTTGATTTGCATTTCTCTGATAATTAGTGATATTGAGCATTTTTTTATGTGCCTATTGATCATTTGTATTTCTTCCTTGGAGAATTGCTTGTTTAGGTCTTCTGCTCATTTTTGGATTGGGTTGTTTGTTTTTTTCTTATTATGTCATATGAGCTGCTTATATATTCTGGAGATTAAGCCTTTGTGGGTTTCATTTGCAAAAATTTTCTCCCATTCCGTAGGTTGTCGTTTTGTTTTACTTATGGTTTCCTTTGCTGTGCAGAAGCTTGTAAGTTTCATTAGATCCCATTTGTTTATTCTTGCTTTTATTTCTGTTGCTTGAGTAGACTGTTCTAGGAGAACATTTTTGAGATGTATGTGAGATAATGTTTTGCCTATATTTTCTTCTAGGAGGTTTATTGTATCTTGTCTTATGTTTAAGTCTTTGATCCATTTTGAGTTTATTTTTGTGTATGATGTAAGGGAGTGTTCTAGCTTCATTGATTTACATGCCGCTGTCCAGTTTTCCCAACACCATTTGCTGAAGAGACTGTAATTCTCTTTTATGGTAGTGTCTTTTCCTGGTTTTGGTATCAGGGTGATGGTGGCTTCATAGAATGAGTTTGGGAGTATTCCCTCCTTTTGAATCTTCTGGAAGAGTTTGAGAAGGACTGGTATGAGTTGTTCTTTGTATGTTTGGTAGAATTCCCTGGTGAAGCCATCCAGAGTCCAGGACTACTTTAAACCAATTCAGGACATAAGACTTTTTTGGACCAACCTGGAAAGGTGAATTGGGGTTAAAGACTCACAACCACTGCCGGCATGTGGTTATAACTTCCTGGAAATAAGGCTTTCTCTTCTTTACTCTGTCTGCACTGTTCATCATCAAAGGATTTAATTTTTGATTTTTGGTAAATCTCTCAGGAGTGAAGTTTAGAGAGTGAGAGCAGGTTTACTTCTGGTTCATTCATTACCTGAAGAAGTTAACCCTATTATACTCCCACCTTTGCCCAAACTGAGCCTTTAAAACTCAAGGGCCTTCAAAGGACTTGAAAAATAATAACCAAGATTCCTTAGTTGGCAGATGTCTTCAGACTGAAGGCAAAAGCAACATCAGGGTTCTGTTTTTCCCTCCAGAGTCCCATTTTTGTTTAGATTTTTGCCTGGTAAGTCCTTACCATCTTATCTTTTTTATGCTTTTCAGACTTTCGGAATCTTTGCAGAACATTTTTTTAGTTGTTTTCAACTGGAGGATTAGTCTAAATAGTCTAGTTGGCTACATTACTCAAAATATTACTTCTTTTAAGTTTGCAGACTATCGAACAACCATGGGAACAGGGAGGGAATCTCTTAAATGAAATAACTGAAATTGTTTTAGTAAATAAAATAAATCAATTGATGTAAAAAAAGTTAGGATCCTGTATTTTAGAGGGAAATCCATAGTAAAAAGTATTTTTAATATGAAACAGAGAAAAGGATTACATTATTTACAATTTTAGAAAAAGAACACAGTTCCTAAGCAAAATGGGACTTAAAATGATAAAAATAAATAAATGGAAGAATGAGAAAAACTATAAGTAAACCAAAAGCTGATTCCTTGGAGGAGAGGAATAGGCAGGAAAAACATAGTTAACTAATTAATTGGGAAAATTACATAAAGTAAAATTAAATATCAAGGAGATAGGACACTGATAAAAATTTACCATTGTGGGAAGATCCCAGGCACTAGTGATTTTCATAGTCCACTTTCCAGAGCCCCAGAGGGTAGGGTCCATGAGAGGAGTGGGCAGGGAATCCATCATTAAGGGATCCAAACTTTTCTCCATCTGAGGCATCCAGAGCAGGTCCATTTTTATTGATACCACGACTTGACAAAAACACCACTTGAAGAAAAGATACAGATTGTATCAGTTTCAAGGATTCTCCAGAAGGACTCACAAGACTCTGCATATAGTTGTACTACAATGGAAGGCTACAGAGCACAGTCAGCAGTGGGAGAAGGCACAGGGGGTGAAGTGCAGAGAAAACCAGGCACAAGCTTCCTGGAGTCCTCAGGTCAGTGGCGTCAGACGTGCTCAATTCCTCCAGCAGTAAAAAGTGACAACACCTGTGAAGCGTTATCCATTAGGGATGCAGTGCCCAAGGTCAGTATTGGAAATGGTCACATAGACAGCCTCTGCCTGCACATAACAAACTCTCATACTCCTAGAAGGAAAACAGGTGTTCAGCACAAGCCAGATTTTTACTCAAACAGTGTAGGCATATTAAACTACCCTTATCACTTAGAGAATGAAGGAAACCCTCCCACAGTCCAAGTTCCCAGATGCCACCCAAGGGTCAACCTTGCAAACAAGCCTGTGTAAAGACAGCAGTCTCAATCCTGCTATGTTAACTCTTTTCTACACAGAGTTTTCTAAGAAGAAAGAAAAGCATCCTTCTAAACTGACATAATTGTGTATCTAGAAAATATAAAGAAGTCATCTGATAAACTGCTAAAATAAGTAAGAATTTATGAGTATGGCTTAATATAAAATATGTAATGATCAGTAACATTTTATATACTAGAAGCAATCTGTACAAAAACAAACAAAAAGGTCCTATTGAAATAGGCTGGCACCTGGGACCCTTTACTACAGTGCTTGCACCTGGACAAACGTCTCCTCAAGCAACGAATCCAAAAAAACTATAATGGACTAAAAATAACTGCTCACATGCACAGTTGGGGAAAATTATAACCAATTAGATACAAAAAGGCCAAAACCCAACCGCCACTTCTGAGATGCCTGGAGCACAAGAGGGTACAGCACCAGCAAGGGAGTAGGCAGACCACCTAAGCCACCCCTCCATCCCCACCCACTGATCCACCCCTGTCTTCACCATTTAAGAGATCAGGTCACCCCCCTCCCCCTCCAAGTCAGGGAGTGAGCAAGGGAACCTGTTACTTGTTTTCTCTCCCTTATGCTGCAGCACAAACCCAGTAAAGCCTTCCCTGAATTTCTCATCTGTCCTCTTAGCAATTTCTATTGATTAAAGAGTTAAAGGTCCCAGGTCAGTATCACTGTCTACAATAGCTACTAAAACATACATGATGCCTAGGAATAATCTTAACAAGGCATGTAGTGATGGCATGAAGGAAAAAAATGCAAATTATATTAAACTATAAGGGGGAGGGTAGAGCTCAAATGGTAGAGTGGATACTTAGCATGCATGAGGTCCTGGGTTCAATCCCCAGTACCTCGTATAAATAAATAAACCTAATTACCTCTCCCCCCAAATTAAAAAATATATATATAAAGTAAGACCTGGAAAAGTAACCAAATGTTTATTCCTGGCTAGGAAGACTGCATATGAAAATAACAATGTCCAGATTAATTTATAGGCTTAATGTAACCCCAACCAAAATGTCTACCCTTTGAGTTCCTTCTTTAAAAGAAGGCTAATTTTTGCCTACGTTGACAAAATGATTTTAAAGCTCACTTGGAGAGTGAAAAGGGAAGAAAATGCTGAAAAAAGTTTAGTTATGAGAGGATTAGTCCTATTCTGTTTTAATCATCTTACAAAGGTATGGTAATTAAAGCAATGTGATAAATGTACACAAAAGGCTAGGTCAGCGAAGAGAAGTACAAATATAGATCTCACTCTATGAATGACAAAGAACACATCACAGATAGATGAGGAAGAGAAAGATTAGTCAATATATGACATAGGAATAACTGTTTAATAGTTTGGAACACATTAATTTAGACTCTTACTTGTTTTTAGAGAAAGCCAGGCATGTCTTATTCTTTTATTACTTCCAATGGCCATTATGTGACACCTAATTAAAGCCAAGATATGTTTAGCTTTGAAAAAGATGTACAGTTACAGTATTATATGTTGCTTCTCTGAGTCCAAAGAATAGCTAAAGTAGAGGGGCAGACAGGCCCAGGAAAAAAAATTACAAATGATTAATATTTTAGTTATACAAATAAAGATACAGTATATCTTTATATGGGGCTGAGGTTGTAGCAGAAAGTAACCATCCAAATCTGTGTGAGCTTGGGTAAGTTACTTAGTTTCTGTGACTCCATCTCCTTCCTCCTGGCAGGATCGTGGCAAGGATTTCAACTGTGTGTAAAGCTCTAAGCACAATATTTGACCTATTATGATTGCTCAAGAAATAATGGTGAGTACTAACTAGTGTTAGTACACTATTAAATGGTGGTGGTAGTGGTTGTGATAGTAAGAGCTCACTAAGTAAGAAAACATGAAGTCCCCCAAAATAGATACATAAAGAACATGAGCAGAGAATTCTCAAAAGAGGAAATAAAACTCATAAACTTGGAAAAATGTTCAACATCACCAAAAAGTCAAAGAAATGCAAATCAAAACAATGAGAGAACATTTTTTGGTCTACTAAATTGTCAAAACATTGTTTAAAACAGTAGTATACAATGCTGAGGTGTGCTGAAAGTGGTATTTTCATGCATTACTGATAATACATAAATTGAAACAACCCTCTTTGGAAGTGATGTGGAAACATTATATACAGTCATTTCAAAAAAAAGGTCATATTCTTTGATTCAGTAATTTTACTGTTGAGATTCAGTCCTAAGAACAGATCTGCAAACATGGAAATACTACACGTATAAAAATGTTAAGTGTAGTTGTTATTGAATGATTGGAAATAACCAGGCTGTCCAGCAGTGGGAGGAATGATTAGTGTTTAATTGGTAGATTTGATGATACTACATAGAAAATACTTACAATAAGGGAGAAAAAAGCAGAATGCAATATTTTCTAAAATGTATTATTGTAAAGCAGACAAAACTGGGGGGGACATATTTCAAATTAGACACAGGAATCATATTAAGGTCATATGATTTCAGAGAATTACTACTTTTATAATTTAAAAATTATAGTTAATTAAAATTAGATTTTCCTAACTCCTAATGGGTTCTTTCTCTTTCAAATGACATCAAAATTTAACTTCAGAACTCTTAATTAACAAAAGCCGACGGACTGATTTTTTTTATATATTACTCCTCTAGGGGGAGCATAAGTCCTTAAAATACATCCTAACTAAACAGATCTAACACAATAGTCAAAAATTTTAGAATTGTAAGGGACTTCAAAGATAATCCTAGTGTGTTTTCTTTAGTGCTAAGGATATACAGAAGACACTCCCCAACTATAAATAATTTATTTTTTATTCTTAGTGCTGCTTTTAAATGACAGACTTTCTCCCATTGAGTATATAATCTTTTTGAGTGGAAGTTCCCAATGGTAAAAATGAAATTAAAAAAAAAAAAAAAAAAGAGAAGTTAGTATGCAAATTCTTCTCAAGGCCCTATTGTTAATGATGTGGAGTTACAGTCTAATAACCATCCCCTGAAATTTCAAAGAAAAGTGCTATTGGTTCACTTAATGGTTTTAGTTTTGGTTCTTTGGTATCCTATTAAGTTTGGGTTCCACAGAGTACCAGAAAAGGAAAAGAATTGGCAGTTTTCATGGGTGGTTAATTTGTCTGGGGTCTATCCAATCAGGGCCAGTCTGATCAAGGATTCACTTGGGGGCTGAAATGTGTCTCTCCAATATGCCAATTGCAAAAGGAGATGAGCTTTAGCTTTGTACAGTCCTCAGGTCATCTGGGATCAGCCACTGTCTAGATCTTAGTTCACACTAACCTTTTGAATGTCAGAAATGCTAATTAACATACGTTATCTTTATTGAAACCCAGTTTTGCCTCAAAGCTGTTTGGAACCAAGAATAAAATGAAAAGCCACTACTTCTTCAGAAATATTTACCAGACAGTGGCTGGGATCCCTAATTTGGCATATTTTTAAACTTAAGTTTACAAATAATATTCCCTCCTCTGGGTACTACCCAAGTCTTCAATTTATACTTAAAATTTTTTGCTAATGTTCTTTTCTGTCATTAATTTGGGCAATACTCTTTATTATACATATCTCTGTGTTTTTGTCTAATATAAACAACTTTCTATCTTTTAATTTTCAACTGAACAATTCATGACCATAAAAAGTATTTCTCTCTGGCCTGCCACATCAGTAGTTTGTTGTCCGTTTTCTTTCCATCCATCTTTTTATCTCTAGGCATCAAAAGATGGGGATGGTAGGAGTTTGGGAACTTTTTTCTGGTACTTGACCTGAACAGTGAGAATCTTCTCAGGTAGTATAAGTCCTAGTAGGACTCTAGGCTCATAGAGGAGAAGTTGGTAGAACTATTTTTCATGGAATCCAGAGGTGGATATGGCCCACTAGAACTCTTCTATTTGGGGATGGCTTGCTCGGAAATCTTTTTTTCTCTATTGGATATAGTCTGATGGATGAAATAAAAGGCCAGGATCCTGGACTTCCATCCCAGCTGTGGAACCTTTGTCCAGAATGGAGGTGTGATTCTTCTATAGGGGCCTCCTCTCCCATCTTCTTTGTACTTTCAGCCTCCTCTTCCTCCTCCTCCTCATTATTATTAAAAGAAGTATGTGCGTTGTAGAAAGTTACCCAAAAAAAGAAAAACAAAACTGAAATAACATACCATACTCCTACTGCCAGGAAATTACCATTATTAACACCTTAGTGTGTATCCTTCACATATTTGTGTGTGTGTGTGTGTTTTGCCAAAATGAGACCTATTGTGCTATTTTGCTGTCAGCTTATTTCACTTAAGGTTCTCCAGCTTTGCATATCGAAACATTTCCATCTTGTCTAATACCTACTCCATAGTCAAATCCCACAATTTGTTCCCACAATATCCTTTACAGTTCATTTGTCTGAACCACAGCCCAATCCAGGACCATGCTTTATATCTGGTCATTGTGTCCTTTAAGTCTCGTGATCTTGCACAGTGCCTCTTTTCCCTTCTTAACAAGTCTGACTAGTGGAAGACACCCAGTGAGGTGTCCCACTTTGTCTGCTTGCCACCTTGTCATGCCATTTATTTTGGCCTTCAACGCCTGAAATTTAAGACCGAAAGTTAAAACCAGTGACTTGATGAATCCAAGTTAATTTTTGTTTTAGCCAGAATATATCATAGGTGATGTTGTGCTTCATGTTGCATTTTCATCATATCAGAGAAGATGCATATTAACTGAGTGCTAAGATTCATCTCTGGGTTAGGATAATGACAGTCTGAGCCTTTTATTGAAAAATTAATACCCTTGCAGCCGTTGAAACAAGAAAGTGATCTCTGGTATTATTGCTTGTGGTTCCCATCAATCCTATATCTAAATGTTTTAATCGAAACAAGCATCATTGTCTAAGTCAATAATTTTAATAGGGGTTGATAAAAGGCAGATTTTTCCAATTCTATCATTCCTTCTACATTCTTGGTGATCATTCTTCTGTAAAATAGAACTTTCCCTAATCACTTGGAGCTATTTGGCTACTCTATGTTTCTTACAGGAAAGATTATATAAATGCTTAATTATTCCTTGTTAGTTACCAGTTGTCAAAGTAAGTCAATTTACAAACCATCTCAAATAATGACTTAAAAGAGTTCTCTACTCAATAAAAAAAATTCACAATAAAGTAAAATGATTCTCAAATTAAAAGAAAAGATTTCTCCTTTGGCATGTGCTCTCTCCCTTTTTATATAGACATACGGATTTTTATAATGCAGTGTGATTCAAATCCACTAAATCATTGTTCTTTTTGATGTTCAAATTATTGCAACTTTGGGCAGTGGCTGGGCTCCCTATTTTCATGTATTTGGAGGGGTAGAGGAAGGTAATTAGGTTTATCTATTTATTTATTACTTTTGGTAGAAGTACCTGGGACTGAACTTGTGCGAACTAGGCATGCACTCTACCACTGAGCTATACCCTCCCCCCTTGACATATTTTTTAACTTAGATTTACAGATAATATTACCTCCTCTGAGTACTATCCCAGCCCTCACTTTATGTTTAATATTTTTTGCAAATGTACATCTGTCATTAATTTAGGCAATACTCTTTATGTATACATATGTATATAAGTGTTTTGTCTAATATAAACAATTTCCTACTTTTTCATTTTAAACTTACAATTCATGATTATTAAAAGTATTTATCTCTGGCCTGCCAAATCACTAGTTTGTTGTCCATTTTCTTTCCATTTTCAAATTTTCATAGCTGTTATGTCTCCTATTGTCCTTGTCTTCATGGAGTGTAGGCAGGATCCAGAGCATAGTGGGTCTTACATGCCAAGTTGAAGAATTTAGACTTTAACCTGAAGGCAGTAGAGAAACATCAACCGTTTACAAACAGGGGAGTGTCATGATCAGATCTCCTTTTTGGAATGATCACTCAGGCTGCAAAATGGTTAACTGCACAGTGGTGAGCAGGACTAGAGGCTGGAATGCTGGTTAGGAAGCCTCCTAACCTGTAGTCATTCAGGTAACCAGATCTAAGAAAATGGAAGCGGAGATAAAGAGAAATGGACAGATTGGAAATGCATTTAGAAATAGTCATCAACAGGATTTGGCGATTATTTAGATATTGAGGCCAAGGGAGAAAGAAGAGTCAAGGATGACCCCATCTTTTTGGCTTGAGTAACTGCGTGGGCAATTATGCTAGTCACTGAGCTGGAGAACAATAGATGAGAAATCAGCTTGAAGGGGAGTAGAGGCAGACCTCAAAGATATTGTGGGGTCAGTTCCAGACCACTGCAATAAAGTGGATATTGCAATAAAATGAGTCACACAATTTTTTTGGTTTCCCAGTGCGTATAAAAGTTATATTTATACTATGCTGCAGTAAGTCTGAAATAGTATTGTCTAAAAATAACAATGTACATACCTTTATTTTAAAATACTTCATTGCTAAAAAAAAATGCTACCCATCATCTGAGCCTTGAGCAAGTCATAATCTTTTCGCTGGTGGAGGGTCTTGCCTTGATGATGATGGTTGCTGACTGATCAAGGTGGTGATTGCTGAAGTTGGGGTGGCTGTGCATTTTCTTAAAATAAGGTAACAGTGAAGTTTGCTGTATTGATTGACTCTTCTTTTCACAAATGGCTACTCTATAGTGTGCAGTGCTGTTTGATAGCATTTTACCCACGGTAGAACTTCTTTCAAAATTAGTGTCAATCCTCTCAAACCCTGCTGCTGCTTCATGAGCTAACGTTATGCACTTCTCTAAATCCGTTGTTGTCATTTCTACAGTCTTCACCAGGAATAGATTCCATCTCAAGAAACCACTTTCTTTGCCCATCCATAAGAAGCAAATCCTCATCTGTTCAAGTTTTATCATGAGATTGCAGCAATTCCATCACATCTTCATGCTCCATTTCTGGTTCACTTGCTATTTCCACCACATCTGCAGTGACATCCTCCACTGAAGTCTCCTTCAGAATCATCCATGAGGGTTGGAATCAGATTCTTCCAAACTCCTGTTGACACTGATATCTTGACTTCTTCCCACGAATCACAAATATTCTTGATGCCATCTAGAATGGTGAATCTTTTCCAGAAGGTTTTCAATTGACTTAGCCCAGATCCATCAGAGGAATCACTGTCTATGGCAGCTACAGCCTTACGGAGTGTATTTCTTAAATATTAAGACTTGAAAGTTAAATGACTTTTTGATCCATGGGCTGCAGAATGATTGTTGTGTTACCAGGCATGAAAACAACATTGATCTCACTGTACATCTCCCTCAGAGCTCTTGCCCTCGGGTGACCACGTATATTTGTCCATGAGCAGTAATATTTTTAAATGAGTCTTTTTTTTCCCGAGCAGCCTCAACAGTGAGCTTAAAATACTCAGTAAACCATGTTTCAAGCAGATTTGCTGTCATCCATGCTTTTTTGTTCCATTTATAGAGCACAGACATAGTAGATTTAGCATAATTTTTAAGGGCCCTAGGATTTTCAGAATGGTAAATGAGCACTAGCTTCAACTGAAAGTCACCAGCTGCATTAGCTTCTAACAAGAGAATCAGCCTGTCCCTTGACACTTTGAAGCCAGGCGTTGACTTCCCTCTAGCTGTGGAAGTCCCAGATGGCATCTTCTTTTGATAGAAGGCTGTTTCGTCTACATTGAAAATCTGTTGTTTAGTGAAGTCACCTCTATGAATGACCTGAGCTAGAGCTTCTGGAGAACTTGCTGCCCCTTCTGCATCAGTACTTGCTGCTTCGCCTTGCACTTTCGTTATGAAGGCAGCTTTTTCCTTAAACCTCATGAAGCAACCTTCAGACTTTCCTTCAGACTTTTCTTCTGTAGCTTCCTCACCTCCCTCAACCTTGACAGAACTGAAGAGTTAGGGCCTTGCTCTGGATTAGGCTTTGGCTTAAGGAAATGTTGTGGCTGGTTTTTCTCTCCAGGCCACTCAGACTTCCTCCATATCAGTAATAAGGCTTTCTTATCACTCGTGTATTCACTGGAGTAGCACTTTTAATTTCCTTCAAGAACTTTTCCTTTGCATTCATAACTGCTGATTGTTTGGCACCAAGGCCCAGCTTTCAGCTTGCTTTCAACACGCTTTCTTCACTAAGCTTAATCATTTTTTGCTTTGGCTTTAGAGTGAGAGAGCTGTGACTCTTCCTTTCACTGGAGCACTTACAGGCCATTGTAAGGTTATTAACTGGCCTAATCTCAATATTGTTGTGTCTCAGGGAATAGGGAGGCCCAAGGAGAGGGAGGGCATCATTGGGTCCATGGAGCAGTGAGAACATACACATTTAATCAGTTAAGTTCACCAACTAATATGGGCACAGTTTGGGCCACCCCAAAACAATTACAACAGTAACAGCAAAGATCACTGATCACAGATCACCATAACAAATATAATAATAATGAAAGAGTGAAATATTGTGAGCCTTACCAAAATGTGATACAGAGACACAAGTGAGCCAGTGCTGCTGGGAAAATGGCACGGACAGACTTGCTCAATGCAGGGTTGCCAAAAACTTTCAATTTGTTTTTAAAAAAAATCTGGGAAGTGCAATAAAAATGAAGCTCAATAAAATGAAGTTTTTACTTATACATACCTATGTAGTATGCTGCCTTTATAAATGCCAAGTTCCACAACAGCTTATCTTAATTTAGATATAAACAGCCACAGTTTCCCAATGCATGCACTTTCCTTCTCTTGGTGGTGATTACACATCGTTTCTACTTGAAATTGCCAACATTCCTTCTTCCTTCTGTCTTGGACAACCTCCTCATCCTCCCCTCCAGTTCCACGCACCTGCCTGCATCCGTGCCTGCATCCTGACCTTCATGCAGCTTCCATGGAGGAGATGCGCCTGCTCCTTTTTGTGACACCCCCCCCCACTTGTGCCCTCCATCCTTCTCTCAATTCTCAAGACGTTTGCACTAGAATTACTGATTTTCTCTTCCATGTCGTCTTTTTCTCCCTTTCTACAAGACAGTTTCTGTCTATATGCTATTACTCATTTTGGAACCCTACAGTCCCTCCAGTTACTGCTGAATTTCTCAGCACCCCTTGTCATTCACCAAACTCATCCATGTTGTGGTCTTCATTCCTGTGTTTTCTCACCATTGGTTCTCTCCCCATCCTCTCCCCTAACTCCTCTATAATCAAGTTTTTGTCCCTACCTCCCCACCAAAAGTGCTCTTAGCAGGGTCACCAGAGGAGGCCCTCCTGCAAAAGTCAGCAGCGGGTTCTCTGCACCCATCGTGTTAGACCCTTCAGCAACACTGGCCCAGCCCACCACTCCCTCCTTCATTCATTGAGCACGTATTTCTACGTGTTTGCTCTATGTCAGGCACAGTTCCAGTCCCTGAGATTCATCAGTGAATTAAAGAGACCAAGATCCCTTCCCTGTAGGAACTGATATTCTATTAGAGGGAGATAGTTAACAAGCAAAAACAAATAGTAACGAAACATGGTGTGTTAGAAGGCAATAGGGCTGTGGAAGAGAAAAACATAGAACTCAGCCACAGCCTGGGGAATTTGCCTTTGACACACGATCATCACTATGACAAAACACACCCTATGTGGCAACAATATTTAATATCAGATCAAATTGTGGGATATGTCTGTATATCCCCATGTAATAAAAACAAACCACATTTTTATCTGCTTTTTTTCAAAACAAATTTTTATTGAATTATAGTTGCTTTACAATGTCATGTTAGTTTCAGGTGTACAGCAAAGTGATTCGGTTATATATATATTACATATATATATATTCTTTTTCATATTCTTTTCCATAATAGGTTATTACAAGATACTGAATATAGTTCCCTGTACTATACAGTACGGCCTTGTTTATCTGTTTTGCTGCTGTCTTTCTTAAGTCAGTACTCTTCTCCCTCCTACTTCTCCTGGATTTGATGTGAGAATGTTGGAGAGAAGAAAAAGAGGAAACTCAGGGGCAGTGGGGCTCTGGGAGTTCTCAGTTTGTGATACTGTGTATTGTGTCCAGGGGGCAGCTACCAGAGATAGAAGAATGGGAGTAGCTGAAACTTCGGGGCAAAAGCTGACTCATTTTTACCCCTTTTTAAAATTTTGTCAAGTGCTGGCTTCTGACAGTGAGGAAGTAATTAGGAACTCAAAGTATGATAGTATGGTCAAGAAATAGACTTTTCTATGGGTAATACTTTTCATTTTAATCTTGATGAAAATAAAGCTATTATGTTAAATACAGTGAAAATTTTCCTTCCTGCCATTAGTGGAGTGACTCATTTGATCTAAGCCCTTGGGCTAATAAGCAGTGTGTAGATTTACCTTTCTGATGTTTCCTGTCTGAGGACAAGAGAACTGTTGTACTCTCACATCCATTGGTAAAGTACTTTTTATTGACTCAGGGTTTTGCAAAGACTTTATCAAGTTGTTTCTCAAACAACCCCATGAGGATGTAATAAGTCCCACCAAGCCCTGGTTACACACACATGCCTACATGAATGCAAATAGAGCCAGATACTAATTTGACTGATATTAACTTATGTATTTTTTGCCCAGTACTTCCTGATATTCCAGACCTTTCCCTGGTTTTAGCAGCAGCATCTAGGGAATTCTGCACTGACTGCCTCAGGGAAAGAATATTATTGACAGGTATCAACTATTAGTTGATGACTTTTGAAAGGCAAGAGCCAGACCACAGGAGATGAGGAGGATCAAAGTTTTACCATTTCTCCCCCAACTAATTCCACAGGCTGCGAAGGAAGGAAGGTGAAGTTCAAGAGAACAAGGAGAGCTTAGATGTTAACACAGGGGTTTCCTAGATAAGGTTGTACCACCAATCTCAGACAGGTATGAAGGATCTGAGAGCATTAAAAAACCCATGCTTCACTTCTTGGGTAGAAACAGGGCAAGCATCAGGGAATGAGGATTCTCTAAGCCTCATGTGGTATAGAAGGAGTGAGAATAGTTCCCAGGAGCACAGAAGTCACAATGGCATGAAGAGAAAGGTAACCAGATGTGATTCACATCACTCAGATTCACTCTTTATTCTGCAACTCCAAACTGCTGTAAGTTTTAGTTTTAGAATTTCCATTTAGTTCTTTTTTTATAGTTTCCATTTCTTTACTAAGATTCTCTACCTGCCCACTCACAATTTCCCTTAATTTTTGGAACAACTTTCAAAGTTAGTTTCTATTGCCTGCTTTTTTTGTTTTTGACCCTTCTGTTGACTTTTCTGTTCCCACCTTTATGAGGAGGGACTTCTTGGTCACGGTAGTGTCAGAATTGGGTTAAGCAATGACACTAACTTAGATACCAAGGACCTAAGGTAAAAGCAATCACTTTAAGTGGGGCAGGACACCTCATTAGAAATGGTGCCTAATGTGTGATGATTTCCAGTCTTCAAATAAAAAGGACAGTTGCAAAAGCCTTGTGAAAATGGCAGGGGTGGCTTCTCCAGTCTTCTTGATCAGTCTCAAGAAACTGACAAGACCTTCCCACTCACTAGGGAGTAGAACTGGAAGAGAACTGAAAACATTAGCATTTAACCCCCTGCCTTCTACCAAGTAGAACAGACTCCCCCATTGATTAATCTTTTTCCAAATTAAAAGCACCTTTCTTGCATTTCCTGATATAAAGGTAATACATACTTAGAAAAATCAGCCAAAACAGGAAGGCATAAAGAATAAAGTGCTACCCAGAGAAATTACCATTAGTATTTTGCTGAACATCCTTCAAGATGCTGCTCTGTGAAAATACTCATGCATATAATTTTATGTGAATGGAATAACATACATGCTTTTAACTCAATACATGGTAAAGATCATTATCAGTAAATATAGATCAACAGCATCCTTTTTAATGACTGTCTATTGTGTGGCATAGGTTTACCAAGATTTATTAAACCAATCCTCAATAGAAGGACATTGAGTTCTAGATTCTTGCAGTGAGGAACATTATTTCTGCTTTCTCTGTGTATGTATAACATCTCTGTGTACTTGTCAGATTATGTCTCCTTGAGGCAGTACATTTCTATAACATTATTTCTGGGCTGTAGCATATTCAACAGGCTTGATTTCTGGACCTATGAGGCAGTGTGGTGACTTTGTACTATGTCAACTCACCTAAGCAGGATCTGTTTTCCAGAATCCTGCATGGTTTCGGGTTAGCATTTGGCCCATGAGGAAAATGTTGAATGAACTTTACAAGGCAGAGGCAAAGCAGAGGCTATGGTTTTCACACCTGAAGGACAGCGCAGGGGTCCAGGCATGGTGGTAACTCTAGCACGTTGTGGCTGATCCACTGGCTCCCCTTGCTGTCATAAGGCAGCACCCAGACTCCAGCTCCTGCCAGATCTTCAGTTTCTTCATGTCCTAAGCCAAGTGCATGTGCAGCTCCATGCAGGGTGCCAGCTTCTCCTGCAGTGCATCTGCATTATCCATGTCGGAAGTAGTGAGAGTCTTTGAAGATTCCAGTTGTTCATGAATTTCAGTTTGTCCCCACAAGTTCTAATTCTGTTCTTACTCTCATCTATGTCCAGCTTTCTATCCTGACTGCCTCTAGCTGATCTATGGTGACTTCAAGCTCAACATCAGAACCAGAGACAGCAAACAGCCTAGCATAGACTCCTCCACCTTCTCCCACCATCGTGTAAGGTCTAAAGCAGCCCTGTCCAGCAGAACTTCTGTAGTGATGCAAGTATTTTCTAAGTGAGCTGCCCAAATATGGTAACCACTAGTCCCCATGTGAGTCTTTAGCACTTGAAATGTACTTAGTGCAAGTGAGAAACTAAATTTTCACTCTTATTTAATTTTAATTCATTTAAATTTAAATAGCCACAAGTGGCTGCCATATTGAACAGCACAAGTCTAGTGCCTAAGAATAAAACACTCATTTGTTATCAGAGTGGTTCTGTTTCTCCGCTTGAATCTGACGGATACAGGCAGCAGCTGCTGACCGGTGGGGAAGGGGATGTTGACAGAACGCTAGCATGCCAGGAATGACAGGCCTGGAGGACCCAGACCTGGGGGGCTCACCAGCCTGCCATCTCTGAACTTCTTACAGGAGAAAAATAGACCCCCTGTGAGCTTGCCCTGTTGGGAACCCCATCCCCAAACCGGTCCCCAAGACAGAGTGATCACAGTGAGCTAAAGTAGTCACAGACAGCAGGCAGTCTTTCCTTTACTCTCACACCATGACTTTACCCTCTTGCCAGTTCCCTACGCAGATCCTCCTTGCTCCCAGGCCTCCTCCCTTCCCCAAAGGAATATGATCTTCCTTACAGAATATAACTACCCATGTCTGTCTTTTTTGTTTTGTTTTGAACATCAACCCATTTTCATAACTCTGTAATTATTGCAGTAGGAAGTAAGCAATCATTTTTGTCAGCTCCAGTCTCCGAAACTGGTGACTTTCCAATAAACTTTACTGAGAATGGACCTTTCTGGGTAGGTCTGGCACAGTTAATTGAACATGACAAAATGTATGGCTGAAAGACATTTTCTTTCACAGCTGAGCTTGAATTGCGAACAATGTGCAGTGGTTTCAAGCTGTGCCCACAAACACAATTCTACACGATCACAAGGAACATTTATTTTTTCTTTTTTCTTTTTAGTGGTTGCTTAAACAAGTGGTTATCCGTTATGGCGCTGACATTGGAAACGGCGAAATGCTGGCAACCGAATCAAAGCAAAAGTGCAAGACAGCTCAGTGCGCGCGTGGTTTGGTTCCTTGAATGCAAAGGCTTGCGTTTTCATTTCCTCTTAGTTTTGGTCCCGCCTCTTGGTGTATCTTCTTGAGAATGTTTTTTAAAGGAAAGGAAAAGAACATATTTCTCATACTGCAAGCCATCTTTCGTGTCAGTTGTTCCCTTCTTTTTCCCGTCTCACTGGACTGGGTCCTCCTAACTTCTTTATCGGTTGGTGAGTCGCTTTGCTCTCTCCGGTGTTGCCCGGCCTTCAGTGAGTCCTGCGCAGACCACGAAGTGCCCGGCCCTCCTTCCCAGCTCTCCACCAGGGCTAAACGCTTCCAGGCTGAGAAAAATAGCCAGGAGGAAGCGCAGCGTGGAAGGAGGACCCCTCTCCGGCAGGCCATCCGCGCCTTGCCTGGCCCCCTCTCCGCCCCCGCTCCCTGCCCGGGCTCGCGAGAGACTATCCGTGTGACACGTCCACCTCCTGGCAGCTCGCGGGTTCTCGCCCGGAGCAGCGGGGAGGAGGCGGCTGCGGCTTCCTGGGTGTGGGTCCCTGGAGGAGCCTGGAGCGCCGTCCGGATGCGGCAGCCGAGCGGCCTCTCTGGGAGCCTCGGGAGACCCGTGCCAAGCCTGCCCTCAGTGCGCGCCACGGGCCAGCAGAGGGCTCTGGATTTTGGTCCCTCCCCTTTCCCTCTGGGTCCCGGAGCACTCCAGCTCTCAGACCCTCCTCCCCCCAGGTACAGGCCGGCGGGAGAGGAGGACGCATCTCTCCTCCCAGCACCCTACCATGGGCAACACTTCCAGTGACTCCAGGCTCGAGAACTGCGATGCTGAACAGTGGCTTCCCTCGGGTGAAAGTCCCGCCATCAGTGCGGTGATGTTCTCGGCCGGGGTGCTGGGAAACCTCATCGCTCTGGCGCTGCTGGCGCACCGCTGGCGGGGGGACTCGGGGCGCAGCGCCGGCCCCGGGAGCTCCATCTCGCTGTTCCATGTGCTGGTGACCGAGCTGGTGTTCACCGACCTGCTCGGTACCTGCCTCATCAGCCCCGTGGTGCTTGCTTCCTACGCACGGAACCAGACCCTGGTGGCACTGGCGCCCCAGAGACGCGTGTGCACCTACTTTGCCTTCTCCATGACCTTCTTCAGCCTGGCTACCATGCTCATGCTCTTCGCCATGGCCCTTGAACGCTACCTAGCCATCGGGCACCCCTATTTCTACCAGAGCCGGATCAAACGCCGCGGCGGCTTGGCCGTGCTTCCCATCGTCTACACAGCCTCCCTGCTGTTTTGCTCCTTGCCGCTGCTGGGCCACAGGCAGTACGCCCAGTACTGCCCTGGGACGTGGTGCTTCATCTGGCTCGAGCAGACTACGTACCTTAGGCTTTACGCCACCCTGTTGCTGCTCCTCATCATTGCGGTGCTCGTCTGCAACTTCAGTGTCATCCTCAACCTCATCCGCATGCACCGCCGGGGCAAGAGGAGCCGCTGCGGACCCTCCTTGGGCGGCAGCCGCAGGAGAGGGGAAAGGGTGTCCATGGCAGAGGAGACGGACCATCTCATTCTCCTGGCTATCATGACCATCACCTTTGCCATCTGCTCCTTGCCTTTGACGGTAAGTCACCCACTTCGTTTCCACAGCCAAACTCTGTGCAGCCTTCTCTTTCTCCCCTCTTACTGCCACCCTTTCCACCACCAAATTTTTGCCACTTAAAGAAATCTGTCCTAATTTGTAAAGGTCTATAGCTTTCCCCTTTCTCTTCTCCCCTTTATCCCATTTCTTACTTCCCTAACCCCACCAGATGGGCATCTCTATGCTAGTGTTTCTCATTAGGCAACACAGTTGCCCCTGAAAGGGAGTTTTGGCCCTCTACTAAGCCAGTCCAGACCCCAATCCGAGAGTCAAAGCCCCTGTACAGTGTCCCTGCCCCTCCAAGGCCAGCCTGGCTTACTACCTGAGGAAGAAGCAGTCCCTTACATCTTTGGATAGTTGTCAGTTACAACCTGTCTTCCCTTAGCTGTAGTTTGCCTCCTGGTACCCCGCCTCCACTAGTGCTAGTTCTCCAGGCTCTGCCTTCTGTTCCCCCAGAACAAAATGTGATACCCAATCCATGGTAATCCAGCTGTCATTGAGAATGGTCCCAGGTGAGAAGGGTCCCTCTTGGAGAAGTCCAGAGCATTTATTATTTTTCTTAAAAGTTAAACAAAACCTCATTTACAGATATCCCAAATTACATATTGGGAGTATAACTCTTTGTGGCCATGAACATTCATAATATATACATAGTGATAACTAGAAGAAAGGGTAAGTTGCCTGAAGGAACCCCTTGCTAAACTTTTGGGTTCTCCCTAGAGAAGGCATTTATACCCTCTTATGAAATATCCTCTTGATGTCACTGTCAGAAATATCCGGAGGTGCTCTACACTTTATGAGCACAAAGCCATGTGCAGGAGTGGCTGGTCGATCTCAGGAATGGAAGAGTTAGGCATGTTCAGGGCTTGCCTTGACCCAGCAGGCGGGGGGCTGCCTGGGAAGCTGAAGGGCAGGAATCTAGGTTCTGGGGTGGTGCTGCCCTTGTTGGGCCAACATCAGCAGTTGTTTCTCTGATGCTGTGAGTTTGAGCCTCCTAAGGCATAGCATGGGTAGCAGAGCCTGTAATGTATCTGAGCATGTACTGGCCTCTTACAGAGAAATGGGAACTCAGTTTTAGCAGCTCTACGTCCTAATCTTCAGAAGCTCAAGACTAACCCTGTAGGGAGTAAACAGTTGGCAATGACTTTCACCTGCCACAGTCTTGGAAAAAAGAAAGAGACAGATGATACCTGTCATTAGCAAGTGTGATCTGTAGAAGCTGAAGAAGTAACTTTATGCTACTTCCCGCCTTCATCACTGCTTTTCATTATCTTCATACACTCATCCTCAGGGGTGGAAAAGGACAAAGGATCCTAAAAGCCTGGATATGACCCTTCCTCCCACAAATTCACTCCCTTTCTTAGCTATGTTCTCTTCTCCTTGATTCCCACAGTCTTCATACTTCTGCCCCATCCTCTGTCAGAGTAGAAGCTGATCTGAATCAATAAGTTACACTTTGAGATGAATGAGATGGAGTATGTAAAAGATGCCCTTTTATAAAATGAAGTAGTACTGTGGAAGGCTGCATCTCCCACTCAATCTGAGCAGGGGAGTTTGTGCAACAGAAATGCCATGAGATAGAAACCAGCATGGCTTCCACGAGTTTGTTTTGTTTAACTGGTAGAACTATGTCAGGAGCTAACTCAGCATTTTAGGATCGGGACTAGGATGCAGAACATGTATCTGTGAGGGAAAGCATTTCAGGTTCCACTAAACAACTTAGAATTTAACTTGAGAGACATGAGAGACATAAACCATTTCTGAATTGGGGAATACCTGTCATGGACTGGGGGGATTAGGATGTCAGTTCTTGGAGTTTTGTCTATCATGTGTGGGTGTGTAAATGTAAAAATACCCCCCAACCCCAGCTACTTAAATAGCTTAGAAATGGGCTCAGAGGTGAGCACACACTTGTGAAAAGGATCATTATTTCCTTTTCTCCCTTTGGAGGAGGAGAACATGAAAAAGAGGTCTCCTCTTTGATCATTACTGACCCACTGCATAAACCTACTTTTTTTAATAAAGTCAGTGATTTTCAGCAGGTTCCCCTGTTTTCAAGTGAATTTGTCTTTCATCATGAGAACGTCATCATTGCCATATGTTGATTTTCAAAGGTATAATAAACACACACACACACATATACATATATTCCCCCTTCATTTAATATTAAGCTAGGGGTAGTTGCCCCATAGTTGCCAAATGGAAGAGTTAAAGTCTAGTTAGAAGGGGTGGTAGCGGGGCTTAGGAGGTTTGCTCTGAAGCCGTGTTTTTATCTAGATTGCCTGTTTATGGCTTAGGGGGGCCAGAAGAAGATTATGAGGCAGCTTTAGCTCTTTCAAGCCACTGCTTGGCATTGACAGTATCAGCAAATATTATCTAGGTTCTCTTCTGCATATATATATGGCAAAGATTTCCAGACAAAGAGCAGGAAAAAAGCCTACTGTGAATATAATCTAGAAAGCTGGCCAAGCTGACTTCTTGCCTTGGGGCTAGCGTGACACATTTTCCAGATGAGCTACAGATAATCCACTAGGCGCAAAACAGATATTTGAACTGTACCTTAAATGGGAAGTATCGAGTCATCTCTTTTTTTTTTAAATTGAAGTACAGTTGATTTACAATGTCAGTTCAAGCTGTACAGCAGAGTGACTCAATTATACATATACATACATATATACACATTTTCTTTTCAGATTCTTTTCCATTATACATCATTATAAGAAATTCAACATAGTTCCCTGTGCTGTGCGGTAGGTCCTTGTTGTTTATCTATTTTATATATAGTAATGTGTGTCTGTTAATCCCCAATTGCTAATTTATACACCCCTTCCATTTCCCCTTTGGTAACCATAGTTTTTTTCTATGTCCATGAGTCTGTTTTTGATTTGCAAGTAGAATTTTTATCTTTTTTTTTTTAGATTCTACATATGTGATATAATATGATATTTCACCTAGTATAACAATCTCTAGGTCCTCCATGTTGCTGCAAATGGCATTATTTTATTCTTTTTTATGGCTGAGTAATATTCCAGTGTGTGTGTGTGTGTGTGTGTGTGTGTGTGTGTGTGTACCACATCTTCTTCATCCAGTCATCTGTTGATGGACATTTAGGTTGTTTCCATGTCTTGGCTATTGTAAATCATGCTGCTGTGAACATTGGGGTGCATGTGTCTTTTCCAGTAATACCTTTCTCCATATACATGTCTGGGGTGGGATTGCTGGATCATATGGTAAGTATGTTTTTAGTTTTTTAAGAAACCTCCATACTGTCCTCCATAGTGGCTGCACCAACTTACATTCCCACCAACAGTGTAGTAGGTTAACTTTTTCTCCACACCCTCTCCAGCATTTATTATTTGTAGAAGTTCTAATGATGGTGATTCTGACTGGTGTGAGGTGATACCGCATTGTAGTTTTGATTTGCATTCCTCTAATAATTAGCACTGTTCAGTATCTTTTCATGTCTTTTTTGGAAAGATGTCTATTTAGGTCTTCTGCCCATTTTTTGATTGGGTTGTTTGTTTTTTTGATATTAAGCTATCTGTGCTGTTTGTGTATTTTGGAAATTAGTCCCTTGTCGGTCATGTCTTTTGCAAATATTTTCTCCCATTCTGTAGATTTTTTCATTTTGTTTATGGTTTCCTTTGCTGTGCAAAAGCTTTTAAGTCACATTTTAGGTCACATTTGTATATTTTTGCTTTTATCTCCATCACTCTAGGAGCTGGTTGGAAAAAATATTGCTGAAATTTATGTCAAAGAGTGTTCTGCCTGTTTTCCTCTAGGAGTTTTATATTATCTAGTCTTATATTCAAGTCTTTAATCCATTTTGAGTTTATTTTTTGTATAAGGTGTTAGAGAATGTTCTAATTTCATTCTTCTACATGTGGCTGTCTAGTTTTCCCAGCACCACTTACTGAAGAGACTGTCTTTTCTCCATTGTATATTTTTGCCTTCTTTGTCATAGACTAGTTGACCATAAGTGTATGAGTTTATTTCTGGACTTTCTGTCCTGTTCCATTGATCTATATGTATGTTTTTGTGTCAGTACCATACTTTTTTGATAACTGAGCTTTATAGTATAGTCTGAAGTCAAGGAGCATGATTCCTCCAGCTCCATTATTCTTTCTCAAGGTTGTTTTGGCTATTGGGGGTATTTTGTGTTTACATACAAATTAAAAAAAATTTCTTCCAGTTCTGTGAAAAATGTCACAGAACTAGCAAAATGCCTCAACAAATTACTAGCAAATCAACTCCACAGTACACTGAAAAGGTCATACACCATGATAAAGTGGGATTTATCCCAGGAAAGCAAGGATTTTTCAATATCCACAAATCAATTAATGTGATACACCACATTAACAAATTGAAGAATAAAAATCATACAATCACCTCAATAGATGCAGAAAAAGCTTTTGATAAAACTCAACATCCATTTATGATAAAAACTCTCCAGAAAGTGGGCATAGAGGGAACATACCTCAACATAATAAAGGTCATATATGACAAACTCACAGCTAACATTATTCTCAGTGGTGAAAAGCTGAAAGCACTTCCTCTAAGATCAGGAACAAGACAAGGATGTCCACTCTCACCACTTTTATTCAACGTGGTTTTGGAAGTCCTAGCCACAGCAATCAGGAAGAAAAAGAAATAAAAGGAATTCAAATTGGAAAAGAAGTAAAATTGTCACTGTTTGCAGATGACATGATGCTATACGTGGAAAATCCTAGGGAGGCTGCCAGAAAACTACTAGATCTCATCAGTGAATTTGGTAAAGTTGCAGGATTAATTATACAGAAATCAGTTGTATTTCTATACATTAACAATGAAATAACAGAAAAAGAAGGAAACAATCCCATTTACCATCACATCAAAAAGAATAAAATACCTAGGAATAAACCTACCTAAGGAGTCAAAGGACTTATATTCAAAAACTATAAGACACTGATGAAAGAAATTGAAGATGACACAAACAGATGGAAAGATACACTGTGCTCTTGAATTGGAATTGTTAAAATGTCCATACTACCCAAGGCAATATACAGATTCAATGCAATCCCTATCAAATTGCCAATGACATTTTTCAAGTCATCTCTTAATAAGAAAATTTAAATTGATTATTGACTAATTTTATCAGTAGATTATTGGTACGTCTTAGTATCTTTCATTTACATAGCACTTTAAACTTTATGAATGCTGCACTATCCAGAATTAAGTTATTTCTTGTAAGGCTTATCTGACAATTCAAAACTCAAGGCTGCTGTATGGTGCATTACATTCGGCTATTTCAGAATGCTTGGCATGTATCTCCAAGGGGTGTTTTTTCCCCATATCCTTTTATTCTACTTGGCCCACACTAAAATTTTGGTCAGACATGGCCTCCACCAATCTGCTACCTGAGGCAGGAATCATTTCCGCAGATCCTAACTGGGGCTCTGGTAGACAAGGCAAAAGCTTCTAGTCACCTTCAGAAATTCTCCTGTTCTTCTAAGAGAGCACACACAGCCCAACAGGAATACAACAGGAGCTACAAATAGGAGCCACATAAGGAAGTTCAAGTTTTCTAGTAGCCAGATAACAAAAAGTAAAAAGAAACAGGTGAAATTATTGATATATTTTATTTACCCCAATATATCTAAAATATTATCAATATAAAATGTGATCAATGTAAAATAATTATTAATGAGCTATTCCAAATAATTTTCTTTCTGTGTCCCAGAAAATACCAGCTATCTACCCTGTCTCTGCCTCTTCCTTCCTTGGGATAACAGAACTGCTTTCTGTGGTCCTCAAAGTGGGCCACACCACTGGCCCAGCAAGGAGCGCCCACAGCTGTGTACCCAGTGGGACACCAGCCTACTCAGCACTCTAGGAATAAGGGGACAGGGGAAGTGGGAACTTAGGAAACCTGAACTGAGACCTGATGTCAGTCATTGTCCCAAGGAGTGGGAAGGTTACAATTACTGCCTCCACAAATGCCAACCTAGCTCTCCCAAAGTTTGCGAAGTGAAACTCACAATGTAAGATGCCCAACACCCTGTAATGAAGTTTAGCTTCAACTACCATATCAGCATCAAAATGACAAACATTTTTGAGTGCTAACTTTTACAGACATTAACCCATTATCCTCACAACAATCTATAAAATAGATAGCATTTTTATTTCCATTTTACAAATGAGGCAAATAACTTACCCTGGGTCCCACAGCTAGTGAGTTATGGAGCCGAGACTCAAAGCCAGGCAGTTTAAGCCCACAGCCTGTGCTCTTAACTGTAGTACTATCAGAGAGAGAGTACTCATTTCAGGGATAACACGTTGAGAGGATTAGTCCAAAATTTCACAAGAGAATTGTGAAGATGTTATAAATATCTGGACCTCTTTGTCTCTTAATTTCAGCTTTTCGCTTTAAAGATAAATTAGCAAAGACTTTTTTCCCACATCAGATCAAGGGGTCTGAGCTGGGGCCTCAGGTGTGGTTTCTTTTTTATTCTGCACAGAGCTGTGCATTGAAAGGCTGAGACTGACATTTTAGGAGATCAGCTGGTATAAATGCTGGTCTAAATTAAGAAATAATCAGATTATCCCTCACATAAAATCTTCTGTTGGTATACATAGGACATTTATTAATTGACTTTTTTAAAGCATTATTTTGGCTGTCCAATATAAAATCATGGAAAGGACCAACAACATATTCCAAACTGTTTATACACCAAAGGAATAGTATATAAGTTAATAAATTCCTCCTTATGTTAGTCAGCTGTTGTCATCATTTCACAGAGATAAATAGAAACTTTCTTCCTGAAATGGAACAGCACACAGGAAATACATCAGACTTCCATTCTTGGCTCAGATACTGTTTATATCTTAATTTCCAGCCCACATAAAGTCACTTTCTCACTACTCTACTAATAACTGGATAGCTTCTGATCATTTTAAACTGTTTTCCGCATGCCGTTAGGATAAAGTGCTTATTATGCATTTTATTCAGTTCTAAAATTTCAAGAGTGAACCACTGACTCATTCTAAAAATGTCTTCATCTTTAGAAATTCTTTAGGGCTATAATTTCTAGGTAAATCTGATTAGTAGAATCTGATCTTTGAAATATAGAACAAACTCAAGTAAACAATACTGGTGCTTCCTACTCATTCCCAGTTCTCTTTATGTAAAGTGGAACATGAATGGGGGTTATAAAACTGATAGGAAATTTCTGGATTACATACACACACATCACAATTCTAGTAGGGATGGAAGAGAAATCCAGAAACCTCTGCATAACCACAATGAACTTTGCCTGGTGACATTTTGAGTTAATATCCACACATTATGGAAGGCCCTTTACCATTCATACGTCATCCATGATTGCTTGGGGTTTGTTGAAATTGTTTTAATATACCTCACCTCTTAGGAGAAAGTTCCTCTGTCGGAGTGTTTTCACTTGACACCTTTTCCTTTGCCATTTGATAGTATGAAATAGTGGTTGTGAGAACAGATAATTACATTGAGTTTTTAAAAGTTAAACAGGAAGAAATACAGTCCTTTTCCCAAAAGAGAAATGGTGTATTATATCTACACCCTTGGTCAAGTTGATCGTTATTGCCTGCAATTTAGTTGTGGAAAATATGAAGGAAAGAAAAGCCCCAAAGAAAGCCAAGTAGCTACTAAGATATAACCATGGCTTTGAAGTCTATAAACAGGAGCAATGATACCCATAAATCTTTGTGACACCTTCAAAAAGAAGTCTCCTACAACCCATAATCAGTCAGTGGCAAATTTCATGGGAGATGTACGTCACAGGCTTTTTATACAGGTGGTGCCGGAGTGTGGAGTGGCTAAGGGGAAAGGCTGGGTCCCACTGCTTGTGACTCCATGGCTTCCCTACTTACCTGCAATGTGATATGGGGGCAGGGTAACTAATCTTCGAAGTCTTGATCTCCTCTTTACTAAAACAGAAGTAATAATACTTTACAGATTTATGAGAGTATTCAACAGAATAAGACATAAACTGCTTAGCACCATGCCTGGCACACACCGGTATTTAGTAAATATTAGCTACTCTCTCCATAGGATTCAGTTTCCGAAGGAAAATCAGATTGGATATTAATGATCAGGAACTGGATTCTGGAAGCTCCAAGTCATTTGTTAATTGGCCAGGCCTTGGTGGGTCTTTAATTTTTAAGTATGATACATGAATAATTTTGAACTATTTCAGGTGCTTAGTAAGGGGCAAAAGCCACGATTATGAACTTTGGCTGCATACTGAATGACCTGGGGACTCCAAAAACTCTGAAGGCCAGATTACAGCCTAGACTAATTAAATCAGAGTCTCTGAGGGGTCGGAGCAAGCCATCAGAGTATTTTTAATAATCCTCAGGTGATTTCAGAGAGCAACCAAATAAAGTTCTCATTTGCTCAAAAATTCTTAACCCACTATGTTGTTGCATTAGAGGTTTCCACCTTTAATAGGTAGCTGAAACAAACAGTACCAGGTTGGTGCCAAGATGAAGTTTTCCATGGAGACTGCAAGAATTCTCTAGAAGATAAATCTAAAGAACACTGATTTTCACCTGTGCCACTTTATAGGCATCTCAGCAAGCTCTATATTCTGGGCAAATCCCTGTAGAGAGAGTCTGTTGTAAGGAATTAAAACTCACTAAACTGGTATACATTAGTACTTGGTATTTTTCTCACAGCAAATTTATTAGTAGCATGTGCCAGAACATGTGTAAATTCTACCAGCCTCTGAAGCTGAATTCCAGAATATCAATGAAACCTTATTAATCGATTGACTTATAGCCATTGTGTCAGCCTTTAATGAAAACCCAGGATTGGCTGGAGGGAGAGGGGAAGATGGAGTTATTGTTTAATGGGTACAGAGTTTCAGTTTGGGAAGATGAAGAAAGTTCTGGAGATGGATGATGGTTACGCTTGTTTTTCCGTGTTCTTTTGTGTGATGGTCAGTCAGGTGCAGCCATAGAGGAGACAGGAGACACTCTGGGAAACAAGGTTATCATCCTCCCAGGTCTGAGAAGCAGGAAGCACTGCACAATACAGGGCCACGTGGGCAAGTGCTAGTGCAGGTCAGGAGACAGAAGGAGCAGGAGCTAGGGGAGAGCTGGGTCGTGGCCTCTGTTGGAGTTTCCAAGGGAAAGGCAAAGCAGGGTAGGGTGAACAGTTGAGAACTGGCTATTTTGAGTCATTTTTGCAAGCTCTATACTGCAGGGGTGGCTCAAAGTTGCCTGGGGCCAGGGCCCTGGAATGATTAAAGCCAAGGAATGCTGCCTCCTGGGGTCCAGGGCCAGACTGAGGAGCTCTGAATTGATTAGTCTGCATGTCAGAGAATTGCTCCGGGGTGGGCCCTTGGCTCTCTCTAAGAATTGGGAGGGGGCAGTCTCTCCCCAGCCAGAAAGGTTTTCACTAGGTCAAAACATCATAATATACAAAAAGTAAAAATATAAACCATATAGAGTTGCACACAATGTGAATGTGCTTAATGACACTTGAAAATGGTTAAAATGGTAAATTTTATGCTATGTATAATTTGCACTAAGAAAAACCAAGCAAACCCAGGGTCCACAAGATCAAAAATGGTGAACTCTAGGCAAAAGACAAGAACCAAAGAAAAATAATGGGGAGGGAAGAGAAGATGAAACTTTTATCAAGAACTTCAAGGGTCTCTGAAGTATGTCTCTTTTCCAAGTGCAAAAGAAGAAGTTGTCTTCTACAACATATTGGCCACCTTCTGAAATGCAAATTTTAAGCATCTCTAAAAATTACTCAGCATAGTAGAAGAAAAGGAAAGGAAGAAAATAGTACAAATAGTACAGGATTGCTTCATCCTCTAAAACCATTTTTCACTTCTCATTGGTCTGCCACACACTAAAAAGATCAGGAGCTGGTGTGGGTTATTCATCATTGAAAACCTGACTCATCTTCATGTGTGACCCTTGACACTAGAGTGCTGAGGCCTCCCACACGGCCCATTGGGCTAGCCAGTTCAGTATTATATTCTTTGGTGAAATTAGATTGTAAACTAAGCCACAGACTTTTTATAGAGCAGAATGCTCAGTTGTATGTGTGTGTGTGTCTGTGTGTGTGTTGGGGGGAGGGTAGTGGCTAATATATTTTAATCTATTGGATTTATGGACACTATTATCCTGAATCCCTAAACTCCAAAATCACTCCTTAAATATGCCATATAAGTACTGTATATTTCTCATCCAAAAGTTTTGCTGACAAGAAGAGTATTGCTCCATTGCCTGTCCCCACCTAATTTTTCTCTTCTCTCTCTAATCAGGGAAGTCCACCAACAGTTCTTTTTTCCCTTACTCATCTGCCAAGTCTTTTCTCCATTCCCTAAGCCAACATTCTCTGGCATAAACACCTATGGCTGCCAAACCTTCCCGATATTGTCCTAACGTAAGCAACCCAAAGGTGACTGCTCTCCCTCCCTGCGGTTTACTTTGTATGTCCAGTTGCCAGATGCTTGCAGGGTAAGTACCAGGCAAAAAGGAAATAAACCATTCCTTCTGGCAAGGGGAATGGAGGGCAGAAGGAATAGCTCTCTAACTCACTGGCTACTTTGGTAAGAAAGTTCCTGGAGTTTTATGAAGGACCAGTTTTAAATGACTGGGTGTGATTTACATGTTTCCCTCATTTCTGTAAGCTGTGTGGACGTGTTTGATGTTTATCAAGCATGTACTGTTTCATTCTTTTCAATCTGACCAAAAAGTTGTGTTCTTCTCTAAATATCTAAGAAACCAGATGAGGGCCATTGTACCACTTTGAAAACATTGGCCAACATGTGAAGATGTGTCAGCTTTCCAGTGTTTAGGGCATTGTTCTGAACACCTTTGCTCTAATATGGGCAACCTGGATGTAGCACATGGTCAGCACTGCTCTGCTGTCAGGGGGATTGGAATTTATGTCCTGAGTCAGCCACTAACCAGCCCCAAGAACTCAGGCAAGTCACTTAAACTTCTCTGCACCACGGCGTCCTCATTGGTAAAATGGCTCTAACACTCAGGGCACTTACTGAAGTAGCTGACATAGATGGCTTCCTGTCATCCAGCAACCCTAGGAAGTAGGTATTGTTTAAAGATGTAGAAACTGAGGCACAAAGAGGTTAGTTTTCTAACCTATGGTCCCAAAGCTCTACATGGAGCCGGATTCAAACCCAGGCAGTCCTATGGCCAGAACACACGCTCTGTGTGCCCCTGTCTCACGGAACTGTGACCATTAAAGCAGACTCAGTATTTGGAAGTAAATGCAACATGGTGTTATTATCTGTCCTGAAGCTTCCTTCTTCATCTGTTGAAAGGAGACAATACTTAGGTTTCAGAGTATTCGTAAGGAATAAACACATGCGAGAGGAGTGAGACCTTGCTACCCACTCTCACCACCACAACCACACACAAAACACAGTTTGCTTTCCAGTCTTAAGAAATTGCGAATGGTCTAAGCCTGTACACTGAAGCAAGGTAAAGCTAACATCCTCTCTCTTTTCCTTCCTACAGATTTTTGCATATATGAATGAAACCTCCCGAAAAGAAAAGTGGTACCTCCAAGCTCTTAGATTTTTATCAATTAATTCAATAATCGACCCTTGGGTCTTTGCCATCCTGAGGCCTCCTGTTCTGAGACTCATGCGTTCAGTCCTCTGTTGTCGGGTTTCATTAAGAGCACAAGATGCAACACAAACTTCCTGTTCTGCTCAGTTGAATGTCGGTAAATAGGCTGACCCTTGAGGACAGCAATTAAGGAGTGCTTATTAGCCAGCCTCTGGAAGATCATTTTGAAATGTTTCCTTGGCAAAATGGGAAAAAGTTAGATTTTAAACACACTGAAGCTACCCTGATAAAACAGAGTAAAAAAACATTTCAGCAGTGGCGTGGGCTCCAGACATGCTGACAAGGCACTTTATGGAAGGTGTCAGAAGGATCTGTAAAACCTACCCTCAGTGAGCATGTTCCATGGCCTTTAGAAGAACAACCAACAGCACTTAAGATCCAGTGCCTTTTGATTTAAGCTTTCCTGTTGAATGAGAGCATGTAGTTTTGTAATTTGTTTAAAACCCCTAAAAGTCACTGTGTTTTCTATTTTAATCTTCTAGGCTAGTACCATTATAAACATACAGTGTACAGTCAGACCAGATAAAACGTCTTACATATTCTCTAGGAAGTGGGTATGTGGAAGTAACCAAGCCTGGTGTCCCGTTATTGCTTAACAATGAGTTTGAAAATCACAGGTACTTTGTACTGTAACGTTTGTGTATGTGGGAGTAGTCTCTCGTCATGACAGTATTACTCCTGAAAGAGTGGGCTCAGCTGGTTAACATCAGCCTTTTTACCAGTCCGCCAGAAGCTGTGTGTCAGAATGTCAGGTTATTTATTTTATAATGTCCATTGTGCTACTTGTAACCAAGAAGACTAGGAATTTTCCTCTCAACAATAAATAGTAGGCTATTAAGAGAGAAAATTCCAATTAATACTCTTCATTCTATTTTCAGGGAAAGGTATATGCAGCTATGAAGCCAAATATTAGGATTAAAAACTGAAAAATCTGGTCAGTTCTTCAGATACACTGTAACTTTTAATCCCAACGTTGAGGCCATGACTAACATCCACTTTATAAGATGACTGTGTTGTAGCAAAATTCATCTATGTGTCTATATTTTTATCTAGGAAACATGGCTTGACTCATACTATATAGGAAATCATGTAACAGTGAGTCATGTCTTAATATATTTCTAAATCTAAATATTTGGGATGGTGGAAATTTGGCATCAAAATATTTCAGTGAATTTGCACTGTTTAATCATATCTTAGTTACAGTGTAAACTCATCTGAAATGTTACAAACATAAACTATAAAAGAAAAATTTGAAATTGGAATAGTATTTGATGAATCCCTGGCAAATAGCATTTTATAATTAGTGTAGATATAATAGTTTTTTAAACAAGAGATAAAACTAGAAATTTTTTTTTAATTTGGCAGGTTTTTAAAATTATGGTTGCATTGTAAATTAGAATTTAAAATATTCAATACAGTACTTGGCATTAGAGGAGTTTTTTTTCCCCTTATAGCATGTTCTTCAAAATAGTGGAACCACCTTATTTTTTTGCAGTGTTATTACAACATAGCTGTTATTTAAAAAAAAAAAAAAAGGTTAGTTTTTTCCAAACTCTCATTGAGTTGCTTACGTAAAACCATTTCCTATAAGTAGTTATCAGATTAGATCATCACTTACAAGTGATTCCAAACCAATCTAGAAGTCAGTGTATTTTGACACAATCTATGTCAAATCAGCCCTTATTTTAAAAAGAATAAATAAATGGTATGCTTTTCTACTAATTTAAACAAACCAGGCAAAATTTAACTTAGCTAAAATCTGGACGTATAAATAAATCTTCCCTGTCCATCAAGTATTCTAAAGTTAAGAAATTGTCCTAAAAAGGACTAATTAGGCTCATGGGTAATTCCTAAACATAAAATTCTGAAGTTTCTTTGAATCTGGAAGATTGATTTCTTTTATCAGATGACTTCTTTTTCCTCCAGATGAAAATGTTAACTACAATCATTTACCCTACCTCACCACCCCCAAAATTCTGGAATAATGCCTGAGAACTTAAAAAAAAAGCAAAGAAAAGCACAAACTGGGACATAATACCAATGGTGGGGACAAATGATTCATTCTGCGGGCCCAAAATATAAGGATTTAAACCGTTTATTTAAGAACTGGTAGATTTCCAGAGCTTTGTTTCTTAGTGTACACCTGTTTCTTGGACTGAGTTAAGTAATTAAATTCTGTTCTTTCATTTGCACTGACACATAGAAGGAATTAAAAGTTCCTTCCATAATAGTCATAATCTATACAGTAAAAGGAATTTTCAGTCACTTACTATTAAAGGCAATTTCAGGTAACAGAAAAAGTTACTTAGATTGGATATATAAATATTTCCTTTTTAAAAATCACATTGCATCAGACACACCTGTTTAAGTTTACAGATTCATTTTCAAGTTTAATTAAAAAAACAAATTAGCCTGGTATATCAGAGAACTAAATTGTGATGAAAGAAGACAGATTTTATTCTTTGTCCCTGACGGCCAGTGGAATGAGAAGGGGAAAAAACCTATAGTGAATTTTCAACTCAGAATGCCAGCCCTAACTTTAGGTGTCCAGAAATGGGATGGGCCAGAGCTGTCTGCCCTGAGCTGAATTGTTTCTGGATGGTTCACTGAAGCCCCAGGTCATCTTTCCCAAGAGAAAACTGGGAAATTCTGATACTAAATTGTGGCCTTGAATCTCCAAAGAGCCTGATAGGGCCTGAGTTTGCTTAGAAACCATAGAAAGCCTCCAAAAGACTTGAATCTCAAAGTGGTCTAGACCCATAGCAACCTAGAGCCGGACCAAAGCTGTGGAAACAGCACCAACCTCAAACCGCCATGCTGGTGGGCAGGGGGAGGGCAAGCCCCATCCACATCACTCCGTTCTCAGTGTGATTCAGTTCAGCTCTAGGTGCCCCTGACTGCTCATGTCAACGCACTTTGAAAGGAGGATTGTCCTCATGTGAATGCAATGTCAGCTCTGCTTTGAACCAAGAAAAAAACATCTTCAATTTATAATTTGATGACTTTGAAAGACAGGGGAAGACAATTAGCTCACACTTAAGTAGAGGTTTGTTTACTTCCCTTAGCCAAACCTAATGGTTTAAGCCAAATATAATGGTTTTCTGAATTTGAGAAAAGCCCCCGCTTGAGTCATTCACAGGTAGAGAAACAGTCTTCCCCATGAATGATCATTTATAAATGTGGACCTACAGTGCCTACTCCTCATGACCATCTTCTGCTTTTACGAGACACAACTCCATTGGAATTCCTCTCTGAGTGCACATTTAAAGCATACCTCCAATCATTATACTCATAGCTTTAGAACTGATTTTTTTAAAATTTACAAAGCGTTTGATCACCTGAAATACACACTGTGGAAATAAATGTTATTTTCAGCAATTCATAAAAGCTGTAGTCTAACTCATGCATGGGAACAAGGCCATGTATTGGGCATTAATTTTTATTTCAGAAAGTTACTTGTTTTTTCTGGTGGCTTTTGTGATTTTTACTCCAAGTAAATTTTCTTGAATTATATTTTTGTATTTCCTATAAAATGTATGTGCTATTAAAGGTCAGTTTGGGCGGTTTAATCCTGTGGTCTTTGCATTCCATTTTTTAAAATCGGCCAAGTCAAACATATCAGTGGTGATTGTAGCAGAAAGAGATGGCACACTCAGAAGGGTAACTGAGGGCTGTTGAAGGAAAGGAATAGTTACAGAGGGATGGGCGGGGTTTAGGGAGTCAGCAAGGGATGGAGAAGGGTACCTCCTTGGAAGCTGTTACGACTCCCAGGCCTGAAGGGACAAGGGAGGAGCAGTGAAAGCTCTATAAGCTGCCACCCAGCAGAAGCTGTGGCCCTACGTAGGGAAGCATGGCTGCAGCCAAACCACAGGGAGGGAGGGAGGGAGGGAGGGAGGGAGGGGACTGCCTTCCCAGGGAATCTTCCTGCTCTTCTGCCGACCCTCCTACTGGCTGAACCAGCTGTGATCCAGAGAGTGAAGGGAACCATGAAGGCCACCGTACAGAGGGAGAGGAGATTTAGAGGGCAGATGAAGAAGATCTAGCATCAGCAGGTTAATAACATCCTGTCCTAAAAATCACACCAATGCAAAAATTGAAACCACAAAGTGAGCAGCCTCTTCCTGCCTTCTACTCCAAATGGATATCCTCCAGCAAGTTTAGGGAATAGGAATCAGCCTCATCTGTATGGAAATGGGTAAAATATTACCAATGCCTCTACCAAAATATTTGCCCTAGACCCTGCCTGCCCCCCTGAGTCTCAGCACTTACATTTATCCAACCCTGGAGGCAGTTTATATGATGAAAGAGAAAGGAGCTCAGAGGAAGCATCTTTCTGCTTTCCCTGCCTGCAGCGTTACAGCGTAATAGCTCTTTCTAAGCAGAACAGGGGGATAGCCATGGATCCTGGTCTAGAAGTGAGCCCAAGCCCTTTAAGAAGGACCACTGGGGTGAGAAAAACCTCATTAAGTGCTGAGGGCAAGTTATATCCCCAAGTTTAACATAAACTGGAATGGGTCTACACAGCTATTACCAATATCACAGCTATTATCAATATAATATTACATTATTTATATTATATATTTTATTATATATAGCAATGCAGCAATTCTGTATAGTTAAAAATGCTAATAAAAATATCAAGAGAAAAGCAAATTTTAACAAAATGGGAGAAGTGGACAAAGTATGGCTCCCAGGGCCATCTGTCCCTGTTGCCCTTTCTGCTACCATAGGACCTGTCTTTCCTCCTCTTTACTCTTCCCCCTTCATCCCCTCGGGGAGCACGCTTTTCCTAGCACAGACTGTACCCTCCCCCTCCACTGGCCCTTGTCATCTCTGATGGACACACTCAAACTTCCCCCCTTCAGCAAACTCTAGATTTATCCAGGGGGATATTAAAGATGTGTCAGACTCCTGGGGGGAAAGGGTTCTCAAATGAGTTATTTAGCCTCTCTGACTCTCAGTTTCCTCATCTATAAAATTTTCCATCTATAAAAATATCCATCTATAAAATGGATAATACAATTTTCCACCTCCATAATTACTCAGAGGATTAAATGAATAAATGCCTGCAGGACATTCAGCACAGTGCCTGGACACTTAAATGCGAATAAGATTAGGGATTAGTATTTTCTTAGATACCCAGTTCAGTGGCCCTTCGGACCACTTCACACATGTCTGACTCAGATTGCTCATTCTTGGTGTGGGTCGTGGTGCTGGGGTCATGGTATCTATTAACTCTGGGCAGCTGTCAAAAATGATGATGATGATACATGTGTGGGATAAACGCCATTGTATTTCAAAGAATGCAATGAAGATGGACACACATGGGGCAATGTAGAGGTTGTATAAGCATGAAAGAGAGGAGATCAAAAGAGACAGAAAGACAGCAGGACACAAAACATGGCCCCTGTCCTCTCAGTGGAGCCAAGGAAGGCAGCGAGAGGGGACAGCACCTGAAGCGTTATTCAAACAGGGCATATTGAATGCTGGGAAACACAACTCTTATCACAAAGCTGAAACTGAGCAGATTTCATCACATCGTCTTCTAAAGATCCCTAGAGGAACTCCAGCCACGTGCTTCATTTGAGCTTTCATGTTCCTGACACCAGTGCCCAAGACCTCTAGGCAAAATGTTCCAGCTGTCTTCACCTGTGCCTTAGGTGACGCCTCGCCGTTTTGGTGCCCTCCTCCGGATCTGATTCAGGTTATCAGCGTTCATGTAACATGTGGGCCAGAAGCGAACACCGAGAAATAACCCTAAACCAGTCTTACCAGTAGTGAGTGCTGATGTGTCAGTTGCTGGCTTGACCTGGACATTATCTTTCCATTAATGCAACCTGAGATTACAAAGCTTTATTAGCAACTGGGTCATACCTTTACTCCAACAAATGAAAGAAGCACCGGCTTTCTACTTTACAGAGAGGAAAATTGGGCATGCCAGAGTGAAATGAGTTGCAAAGGACATCCTCGTAAGATGCCCTTACAATCATGGTGCCGACCTTGCTGCCTGACACCATACAGCCATTTGGTTTCTTATTATCATTTGCCTGTAAGTGCTTGGATTGGCTTTGTAGACTAAGGATGGGGAGCTTTGAACTTATCAGCCAAGCCTGGTCTTTTGTGTTAATGACTTGGCCCTTGAGACGATGTGGAACTAGGGGTCAGTGTTGGACCCTAAAGAGTCATTTTTCCCTTGAGAATGGAACTCACTGCCTTTAGTTATCAGATGATATTTTTGCTGCAATTAACTGTCCAAGACTCATCTCAGTCCTAAGAGTGTGCTTGATATGTCACGATAAATTAAACATTTAAAAAGTCAACAGCTGCACAATTAAACTTTGAAAACATAGTTGAGACTATCTTTCAGCTCTTAGAAAACTCAACATGTCCACATTGTAAAGAGCTCAGAGGAACAAGACAAAGAGCTTTTGAAAACTCAACATTAACTTTTTATGTTTTTAAAAATAAATGTCCTCATGTTACTTGTAAAATGAAAGACACAGTAACCAAAACACGGCGGGCTGAGTACTGCGGTGTGCTACCCTTTGACCTGTAAAAATGAATCTTCCTTGCGTGAGTAGGTGTTCCGATAAAAGGCAAGCTTAACTGTAAACTAGAGATTTTCATTCTCTTTACTACCTATTTTGGTGACTGAGGAGTCGGACGCCCACTTCTGAGAGGAAATGCTAGCTCAGATGTTCACATCTTCCTGTGAAGTGCCAGTTTGGAAAACTAAGGAAATTGGGGAGAGTCAAATTCCTGTCTTCTATGTGTCTTCTGTGTTCTCCATTAAGTTACAGTGAACCACAGTGGCTACAAAGAAATACTAAGTGAGGAAACACAGGTACTTTGTGTTATCAGCATTGAGGACTTTTTAAAATAATTTCTTGCCTTTAGTTGATCTACTTGAGCATGTTAAAATACTGCTATTTAATATCCTTTGTAACAGGAATTGGGGATTAAGAGACTAATCCACATGGAGGGAAAACAACCTGATCACTGTGTTTTTAAACCAACACCCTGAGAGGTTGAGTGAAGTGGTGAAACTGGGGTTGGAGTGCAGACGGCTGATCAGAGAGATCTTCCCTCTGCACAACGCTTCTCCCCTCCCGACGCCCCTCCCACCTCTGTGCCCACTGCTCGACTCCAGCCATACAGCACAACGCGGAGTGCCTGGCCCACACCAGCAAGCTCCCATTTCAGGGTCATGGCCCTGTCTGCTGTCTCTGCCGGGAATAAATGCTCTTCCCCCAGACAGCCACAGCTCACCTCTTCACTTCCTTAGCTCCTTCAAAATGTTAAGCCAGTGACACCTTCTCAGTGAGGCCTTCAGTGACCACCCTTCTTAAAATCCACCCCCTCTTACACTCTCTAGTCCCTTTACTCTACTGTATCATTTTTCAACTTGAACGACCTGAAACATATTTCAATGTTGGCATATTTATAACATTCATGGTCTGTGTCTTTGCACTAGAATGTGAGTTCCAGGAGGTAGAGATTGTTGTCTGTTTTGTTCTGATGTCCAGTGTTACAGTATCTTACAGTGGCCAGATGTTCCTTACACTTGTATCTTGTGATTGCATCTTACAGTTGTCAGGGCCTCCTTTTTTTTTTTTTTTTTTAATTAACTCAATATATTATTCTTCAGATATTCTGAAAATTATCCAATGCTATGGATCGAGCGTTATATATAAAGCTCATTTAATCTTCAAAATACCAGTATCAATTCCAGTCCAACACTATAGAGTTCATTCTATTTTTTTCTCTTTTTTATATTTCTCCAACAGTGACAAGCATGGTTTCCATTATCCTTAATGTATTTGCTTGTTTGATAAATCCCTCCATTAGTAACCAGTCTCCCATCTCCCAATAATAATAATTTATAAAATTTGAACAAAATGGAAAACAACAGCTCCCCTCCCCACAGCTCTGTCCTCCTACTCAAGCTCTCACTCCCCAATCTGACCCCAACTGCTCCACATGGACACCACCCTCATTCCACTTGGGCTCTGACAGCCCATGCCCCAACACCCCTATAAATGCATGCCCTTCTTTTCCTGCTCAGGCTCCCAATCTTGTCCCTGGGACATCCCCTTGCAAGGATGCCCTACCCTCCCGCTCAGGTGTGCCCTCCTACATCAGTTCACCCCTGGGCAGAGAGCCTCCTCATCCCCCTTGGGCTCTGATAACCCACGCAAGGCTGCCCCTCTGAGTGGCCACCCGCCTTGCTCCTCATCCTGTTCAGGCTTCTGCACCCTGATGCCAGGTCACCCTCTCCCACCGAATCTGGGCTCTGAACTTCCCACACTGGCTCACTCTCCCTGTGTGGGTAACCTCCTCACCCACTCTGGGCTCTGATACCTCACTCCACGCTGACTTCTGTGGGGACATTCTCCCTAGTCCACTAGGACTTCATCTCCCACATGGCCCCACTCACTGTGTGGACACATCCTCACCCTGCCTGGGCTCTGACACTCCACATCAGGCTCCCTTGCATGGGCTTCCCTACCCTGCTCAGGCTCTCACATCCCTCAGCCTCAGACGCCTACCTTCCTCTGCCCCACCTGCTGGGCTTGGGATTGAGTTGTTCAGAGAGGCGGGGAAGAGAAAGAGGAGGAGGAGGAAGATGAACTATTTTAAGTCTTTCAGAGATGAACAGAGATTGTGTCCTTGACATTAGCCGTTCATTCATTCATTCTTTCAACAAAAATGTGTGTGTGTGTGTGAACCTGTTATATACCAGGCACTATCCTAGGTACTACAAATACAGTGGTGATAAAGACAGGCCAGGTCCACGACCATGGAATTTTCATTCCAGTGGAATATGGTCAGAAATAGAGGGCCATTACAGGTCTCCAATTCTGATTTCTGTGAGATCAGTAGAGAGATCCCTGGGCTTGAAATCAGAAAATAGTTTAATTTTTTTTAACTTCCCCTTAAAAGCTGTGAAGGGTCTTGAGTTAGTTGTTTAACTTCAAACATCTGTTTTGTCATGGGAAAAAATGGGGACAACATCTACCTTACTGTGATATTTTGAAGATTAAATGAGCTTTATATGTAACACTTGATACATAAGAAAGATGTAGGGACTTGAGCATCTGCCCCACTCGTCTTCACAGCACCCGGACATTGGGAGGCATTCATGCGTGTCTTTTCCCAGACAGTCTCATTTTCTTTGGTCTCTGCTCACATGTCACTTCCACAGCGAAGTCATTCTTGAATTACATAAAATAAACTATTAAATATTCCCATCACCCTTTCCCACCCCCAACCTCAGTCTGTTAATTTTTCTTTATAACCCTTTACACCCTTCTCACTACCTGGCATTGTGTGTGTGTGTGAGCAGTGGGTGAAGGGGGGCGGGGTGTGCACATTTATTGTCTTCCTCTCCAAGTGGAAAAAAGTCTCTGCGATGGCAGGGTCTTTGTCTATTTCATTTACCACTAAAACAGTATCTCATGTACTTAATATTTATTAAGTGAATGAATGAATGAATGAATCTAATTGTCAGCTAGCAGTTTAGGCACAAATGACCCTAATTTTTAATTGAGGCCTAATTGGAAATATTTCCAAATAAAATATTTCCATATTTGCCACAGAGAGATTTACAAGGAAAAGATGACAACTTTAGCACAATTCATGCAAAAAGGCAAAACAAAACCAAAAAACCACAAAGTAGCCTTCACTATGTAGCTCTTAATAAATGTTTTTACAAGCATATATTTTTGTGGTATTTCTTTTCTGTTTATTTTCATGAGTGGCGGTTTTCTTCTTATGAAATATTTTTCCAGGAATAGAAGCCCACTCTATAACTTTGTACCTATGGGACCTAGAAGTCCAACCTGTGACTCTGGTCCAGAACCAATTCATTCCTAAGGCATCAGTTTCCCCACATCATTGGCTCCCTGTCTTCCCAAGGGTAAGATCCAGGCTCAAGGGTGGACTGGGCCTTCTCACTCCCTCTTCTCATCTGATGCAACCCCTGACTTCTCAGCTCCGTGCTGAGATACTTCTGGTTTCACCTCCATGCTCTGGCTCACGTTGCCCCAGGGTCAGCAGTGCCTCTCTATTCCTGTCCTGGTACACACATGTCCATTTTTAAGTGTCTGAAGAAGATATTCCTCACCACCACTTCCTGCCATGACATTAATGAAAATCAAACTAATGAGCATTATGGTCAATAATATGTTTGTAACCCTTTGCTAAAGCTCGTTAGAGCAATTAAAACTAATAGCTCCTGCTTTTTCTCTAAGACTACATATACCTGTGCAGGCGTATCTTTAAAATGTTTTCTTTTAATTTACAAAAAGGAATTCATCCCATTCCATGTCAGCTGTAGCTTGTGAGATACTAACTGTGGCAATAGGCATCTCACCAGTACCTGTGGAATTGCATCATGATCCAAATCTATGAAAGAAACTGAGTACAGATAGAAAAATATATCTCAGCCTCGTTGTTTTTTCCACTGCAAATAATCTTAAGAACAGTACCCAACTTTTAAGAAACCAAAAAACACTTTATCCTGATTTAGTCAAATGAATCTCTGTAAACCAACTGTATCGTCTTTTAACTTCGCAAGAACTTTAAATAAGGAAGTCCAGTTTGTCCTTCACAAAACTGTAGGGAAGATTTTCCAGACTATAAATTACATCTCAGAAATAATGGTGTTATACTTAAAGATACTATTTTACATGAAGTTTTCTCAAGGCAAAACAGAAAATTTAACAGATATCCGATATACATTTGCATTTCTTATGCCAAAGAGCAGTACCCCAGGGTTTAAACTAAAAGCTATGGTTTGAGTTTCTTACGAATTCAAAATAAGATCTCAAAATAGTGACATCAGCAATAAACCAGGCCAGGTACCAAACACAAAAAACTTTTTAGTCGGCTTGCACTTTAAATCTTTATCCAAAAGTTTTGTTTTGTACTCAGACTATTTATTTTGAGTGAAGAATTTTTTTTGTATATTCAATTGTTTGTTTTTTTAACATTTTTATTGATTTATAATCATTTTACAATGTTGTGTCAAATTCCACTGTTCAGCACAATTTTTCAGTCATACATGGACATATACACACTCATTGTCACATTTTTTTCTCTGTGAGCTACCATAACATTTTGTGTATATTTCCCTGTGCTATACAGTATAATCTTGTTTATATATTCTACAATTTTGAAATCCCAGTCTATCCCTTCCCACCCTCCACCCCCCTGGCAATCACAAGTCTGTATTCTCTGTCTATGAGTCTATTTCTGTCCTGTACTTACACTTTTTGTTTGTTTGTTTGTTTTTGTTTTTGTTTGTTTAGATTCCACATATGAGCGATCTCATATGGTATTTTTCTTTCTCTTTCTGGCTTACTTCACTTAGAATGACATTCTCCAGGAGCATCCATGTTGCTGCAAATGGCATTATGTTGTTTGTTTTTATGGCTGAGTAGTATTCCATTGTATAAATATACCACAGCTTCTTTATCCAGTCACCTGTTGATGGACATTTAGGCTGTTTCCATGTTTTGGCTATTGTAAATAGTGCTGCTATGAACATTGGGGTGCAGGTGTCATCCTGAAGTAGGGTTCCTTCTGGATACAAGCCCAAGAGTGGGATTCCTGGGTCGTACGGTAAGTCTATTCCTAGTCTTTTGAGGAATCTCCACACTGTTTTCCATAGTGGCTGCACCAAACTGCATTCCCACCAGCAGTGTAGGAGGGCTCCCCTTTCCCCACAGCCTCTCCAGCATTTGTCATTTGTGGATTTTTGAATGATGGCCATTCTGACTGGTGTGAGGTGATACCTCATTGTAGTTTTGATATGCATTTCTCTGATAATTAGTGATATTGAGCATTTTTTCATGTGCCTTTTGATCATTTGTATGTCTTCCTTGGAGAATTGCTTGTTTAGGTCTTCTGCCCATTTTTGGATTGGGTTGTTTGTTTTTTTCTTATTATGTCGTATGAGCTGCTTATATATTCTGGAGATCAAGCCTTTGTCGGTTTCATTTGCAAAGATTTTCTCCCATTCTGCAGGTTGTCTTTTTGTTTTACTTATGGTTTCCTTTGCTGTGCAGAATCTTGTAAGTTTCATTAGGTCCCATTTGTTTATTCTTGCTTTTATTTCTACTAGGAGAAAATTTTTGAAATGTATGTCAGATAATGTTTTGCCTATGTTTTCCTCTAGGAGGTTTATTGTATCTTGTCTTATGTTTAAGTCTTTGATCCATTCTGAGTTGATTTTTGTATATGGTGTAAGGGAGTGTTCTAGCTTCATTGTTTTACATGTTGCTGTCCAGTTTTCCCAACACCATTTGCTGAAGAGACTGTCTTTATTCCATTGTATATTCTTGCCTCCTTTGTCGAAGATGAGTTGACCAAAAGTTTGTGGGTTCATTTCTGGGCTCTCTATTCTGTTCCATTGGTCTATATGTCTGTTTTTGTACCAATACCATGCTGTCTTGATGACTGTAGCTCTATAGTATTGTCTGAAGTCTGGGAGAGTTATTCCTCCAGCCTCTTTCTTTCTCTTCAGTAATGCTTTCGCAATTCTAGGTCTTTGATGGTTCCATATAAATTTTATTATGATTTTTTCTAGTTCTGTGAAATATGTCCTGGGTAATTGGATAGGGATTGCATTAAATCTGTAGATCACCTTGGGCAGTGTGACCATTTTAACAATATTGATTCTTCCAATCCAAGAGCATGGAATATCTTTCCACTTTTTAAAGTCTTCTTTAATTTCCTTCATCAATGGTTTATAGTTTTCTGTGTATAATTGTTTCACCTCCTTGGTTAGATTTATTCCCAGATATTTTACTACTTCGGGTGCTATTTTAAAGGGGATTGTTTCTTTACTTTCTTCTTCTGTTGATTCATCGTTAGTGTTAAGAAATGCAACTGATTTTTGAATGTTAATTTTGTAATCTGCTACCCTGCTGAATTCTTCAATCAGCTCTAGTAGTTTTTGTGTGGACCTTTTAGGGTTTTCTATATATAGTAACATGTCCTCGGCATATAGTGACACTTTTACCTCTTCTTTTCCAATTTGGATCCCTTTTATTTCTCTCTCTTGTCTGATTGTTGTGGCTACGACTTCCAAGACTTTGTTGAATAGGAGTGGTGATAGTGGGCATCCTTGTCTTGTCCCAGATTTTAGTGGGAAGCTTTTGAGTTTTTCACCGTTGAGTACTATGCTGGCTGTAGGTTTGTCATATATAGCTTTTATTATGTTGAGATATGTTCCCTCTATACCCACTTTGGCGAGAGTTTTTATCATAAATGGGTGTTGAATTTTATCAAACACTTTTTCTGCATTGATTGAGATGATCATGTGGTTTTTGTCCTTTCTCTTGTTGATGTGATGTATTACACTGATTGATTTGTGTATGTTGAACCACCCTTGTGTCCCTGGGGTGAACCCCACTTGGTCATGATGTATAATCTTTTTTATGTGTTGTTGGATTCTATTTGCTAATATTTTGGTGAGGATTTTGGCGTCTATGTTCATCAGTGATATTGGCCTATAATTCTCTTTTCTGGTAGTGTCTTTGCCTGGTTTTGGTATCAGGGTGATGGTGGCTTCATAGAATGAGTTTGGGAGTATTGCAAATGGAAAAGCCGAAAAAGCAGGTGTTGCAGTACGGATTTCAGACAAAACAGACTTTAAAACAAAGGCCATAAAGAAAGATAAAGAAGGACATTTTATAATGATTAAAGGAGTGATACAAGATGAGGATATTACACTCATTAATATATATGCACCCAATACAGGAGCACCTAAGTACATAGAACAATTACTAACAGAGATAAAGGAGGATATTGATGGGAATACAATCATAGTTGGAGATTTTAACACTGCATTAACATCACTAGACAGATCTTCCAGACAGAAAATAAACAAGGCAACAGAGAAATTAAATAATACAATAGAAAAACTAGATTTGGTGGATATTTTCAGAGCATTACACCCCCCAAAAATAGGATATACATTCTTTTCAAGTGCACATGGAACATTTTCCAGGATCGATCATGTACTTGGGCACAAAAGAAACCTCAACAATTTTAAGAAGATAGAAATTATCTCAAGCACCTTTACTGACCACAATGCCATGAAACTGGAAATCAACAACAGAGAAATAAAGGAGAAAAAAAGGAAAGCATGGAGATTAAACAATGTTATTGAAAAAACTATGGGTTAATGAGGAAATCAAAGCTGAAATTAAAAAATACCTTGAGACAAATGATAATGAAAGCACAACCACTCAAAATCTGTGGGACACAGCAGAGGCAGTGCTAAGAGGGAAGTTTATAGCGATACAGGCCTTCCTCAAAAAAGAAGAACAATCTCAAATAAACAATTTAACCCACCACCTGAATGAATTAGAAAAGAACAAAAAGCCCCAAAAAGCAGCAGAAGGAAGGAAATAATAAAGATCAGAGAGGAAATAAATACAATAGAGATTAACAAGACCATAGAAAAAATCAACCAAACCAAAAGCTGGTTTTTTGAAAAAGTAAATAAAATCGACAAACCTCTGGCCAAACTCACAAAGAAGAAAAAAGAGAGAGCACAAATTAGCAAAATAAGAAAGGAAAATGGAGAAATTACAACAAACAAAATAGAAATACAGAATATCATACGAGAATATTATGAAAAACTATATGGAACCAAACTGGATAACCTAGAGGAGATGGACAAGTTTCTGGAAACATACTGTCCACCAAGACTGAATCAAGAAGAAACTGACCACTTGAACAATCTGATCACTAGAAAGGAAATAGAAATAGCAATTAAAAACCTCCCTACAAATAAAAGTCCAGGACCGGACGGCTTCACCAGGGAATTCTACCAAACATACAAAGAAGAACTCATACCAGTCCTTCTCAAACTCTTCCAGACGATTGAAAAGGTGAGTGAAGAATTCTTAACCAAAAATCAGGACCAACATGGGCACCTAACTTTGGCTGAAAAAGAAACAGAAAAGAGAAATTAGCAAATACACATATAAGAAAAGAACTTTTATTTTCATCGTGAAGAGATCATGACTGTATATCTGTTTCTAAGCATCAGCAAATAAAGCATCAGTTCATTCAGAGGATTCTTCCCCAAAAATGCAAGTGTTAATTAAGAGGATTCTTCTTTAGACTTTTCTTTGGAATGTCTTGTGAATAGCAAACATACTTGTAGAAATATTGTTTTTATTTTTTGTATCCCATGTACTTCAAAAAGGATTTGAGGAAAGTTACAACGGTAAAGCACATATGCAGCACAATAATTATACATATGTATATATAAAATGTGTAAAATTTTTTTGACCTGTCATTTGTGTTGATGACATGGTAGATATTTGTTATCTAAAACAAATAAGGAAAGAAAAAAATTCAACCATCAACTCCGAGGGACTCTGGAAAATATAATGACAACATCCAACATTGGAACATAAGAAATACTTTACAAATGAAGCTCTAATAGACTCTTATTAAAAAGTTTAAAATTTGGCCCAGTGAAGGTATTTTGTATACTGTCAAAATGACTTGATATACATAAGATGCTTTCTGATTATCTAGCAAGACAACAGTTCTGCTGGCTTTTCATTGTTGACGTAGCTAAGCTAAAACTGTTTCCCACAGTTCCCTTCTCTGCATGGTTCTGGGTTCAGGTTGGTCGCAAGAGAAATTTTTGCCAGATTTGGAAGGGAGAAGTGAAGTAGCAGCCATGTTTAACCTTAGAATGCTGGTGTTAAGTCAGGCACCACTTCAGCTCGTGCACATTGCTGTGAATTTGCTGGTTCACTTTGTTGGCACGGAAAAGCAGTGGCTGGGCCCCTAGTTTCCCATCTCCTCCCAGATCTCCTTGGAACGTTCACTGTGTGACCAACGAGGGTCACTCACATCATTGAGGAGATGGTGGGAGCCCCATTAGAGGTATCCCAGATCTCTGTTCTCCATCTCCTAGACTGGGTACAAGGGTAGTTCAGTGGTAGACTTCTCTGTATCTCCTAGACTGATAAAAGAGATCCCAGGAAAAAAAAAAAGATAATAGTGTTATTAAGATTTATTTAGTTTCTTGCTCGCTTTGGGAATATTTTTGACTTCATACCATAAACAGGGTTTGTCAGGGTGAGCCCACCAATTTCAAGAAAGCTGTCTCTGGGACCAAGGAAAACAAATGGTACAAAGATGAAGGCTCATGTCAGAGGGATCTTTGTAGAACTGACAAGGTAAACGAGGCAGCTAGTCTCCATGGACAGGCCATCCCCAGAACACTACAGGTTGTTTCATTACTCAAATTAGAGAAAAACATTCATAACTACAAAGCCAGTTGACCAGAACAAGAAGGAAATACTCTCACTGCCCTACTCTATTGGCCTGGAAGCCCAGCCAGTGCAGTTAGACGAGAAACAAAAACAGGAAGTGTGAGGACTGAAAAGGAAGAGACGTTATTTGTAAATAGTCATTGTCTGTGTGGAATATCCTATAGGCCCTTGAGGCAAATTACTAGAACGATTTTTTTTTTTAAAGTTCATCAAGTTTGCTGAGAAAAAGACCAATCTGGAAAAACCTATAGTGTTCCTATACACAAACAATGACAAATGCAAAAATATAGTTTTAAAAAATTAAATATACATCATTAAATTTTGATTATATGTAATTTTTGAATGAACAACAAAAACTACAGAGTACCTCAGAATAAACCTATCAAAAGATGTGAAAGACCTTTATGGAGATAATTATAATACTTAATTGAAAGTCATAAAAGACTGACTAAATGTAGAGATATATTATGCTTCTTAAGGGGAAGACTCGGTAATGTACAGATATCAATTCCCACCAAGTTTCTCTATAAATTCCATGCAATCACAGTCAGTACTTTTTGTGGTATTTGTGGATGTGTGGAACTTAACAAAATTATTCTACAATTCACGTGGAATAATAAGGAGCAAGAATAACCACATGTATTTTTTTTCCCTATTGCCGCTGTAACAAATTACTACAAATTTAGCATCTCAAAACAACACAGATTTATTGTCTTGGTGTTTTGGAGGTCAGAAATTTACAATGAAAATTATAGGGCTAAGCTCAAGGGGTCAGTGGGGCTGTGTTCCCTCTGGAGGCTCTAGGGGAGAACCCACCCCTTGTCTTTTCCAGTTTCCAGAGGCTGCCAGCATTCCTGGGCTTGTGGCCATGTCACTCTGACCTGTGCTTCCCTCATCCTGCCTCCTTCTCTGACTCTGATACTCCTGCCTTCCTCTTAAAAGGTCCTTTGTGATTGATTACCTTGGGTCCACCTAGATAATACAGGATTATCTCTTCTTCTCAAGATTGTTAACTTAATCACCCCAGTGAAGTCCCTTTTGCTATGTAAGGTAAAAGGGCTCCAGAGATTGGGATGTGGACATTTAGGGGAGAGAGGGTATTTTGTTTACCACACTAATGCAATTTTGAAAAAGAACCAGGGGAGAGGACTCACTATACTAGACACTAAGACTTAAAACAAAGCTGTAGTCATTTAAAATGGGAGGTACAGCAAAACATATAAACAAAGGAACTCAAGAACAGGGCTGTTACGTATGAGAACTTGTATATGACAGAGGCAATACTACAAATTGTAGGGAAAGCCACTAAACATGTTCAGACAATTAGCCCTCCAAGTAGGGAAAACAATAATTAGATCCCTACCTCACCATATACATAAAATAAATTCCAGGTAAACTATGTAGATCTAAAAATGAAGAAAATATAAAAATACAGGCAAATAATTTTGTGACCTCAGAAGGGCAATATTTCTTAAATAGATCCAAAAAGCACAAATAATAAATTGTATACATTAAAGTGTAATACTCTTACACAATAAAAAGACACTATGAATAAAGGAAAAAGACAAAGCACAGACTTTAAAAGGCCCTCACCATCCATGTAACAACAACAACAAAAGCATTAGTATTGAGAATATTAAAACGAATTATAAGTCTACAATAAAGTACAATTATATAAAAATTAACTCAAAATGGATCAAAAACTGAATATACCCTAAAACCATAAAAATCCTAGGGAAAAAAATAGGGGTAAACCTTCATGGCCTTGGATTTAGCAATGGTTTCTTAGATAAGACATCAAAAGCATAAGCAACAAAAGAAGAAAAACAGGTAAATTGGACTTACCAGAATTTACAACTTCTGTGCATCAAATGATACTATCAAGAAAATTTTAAAAACCTACAGAATGGGAGAAATATTTACAAAACATATATCTGATAAGCACCTGGTACCCAGAATTTATAAAGAGCTATGACAACTCAAAAACAAAAAGGGCAAACAACTCATTTTAAAAATGGGCAACCAACTTGAACAAACATTTCTCCAAAGAAGATACAAAGATGGCCAAAAAGCATGAAAAGATGCTTACCATCATTAGCCACTAGAGAGAAATGCAAGTCAAAACCATAATGAGATACCACTCACACCCACTGAAGTGACAATAATAATAATTTTTAAGTGGAAAATAACAATTATTGGTAACGATTATTTGTGGAGAAATTGGAACCCTTATACATTGCTGGTAGCAATGTAAAATGGTGCAGCTGTTGTGGAAGACATTTTGGGTGTCCTCAAAAAGCTAAATATAGAATTCCCATATGACCCAGCAATTCCACTCCTAGGAATGTAGCCCAAAAACTGAAAACAGAGATGCAAACAGATACTTGTACATCAGCGTTCATAGCAGCACTATTCACAATAGCCAAAATGTGGAAGCAATCCAAATGTTCGTTATCTGATGAATGCATAAGCGTAATGTGGTATAATCATACAAATCAGTGTTATTCAGCCGTGGAAAGGAATGAAGTACTGACCCCTGTTACAACGTGGATGAACCTGGAAAACATACTAAGTGAAAGACGCCAGTCACAAAAGGCCATGTGTTGTATCGTTCCACTCACATGAAGTATCTAGAGTGGGAAAATTCATAGAGATAGATTAGTGTTGCCGGGGCCTGGGTTGGGGGAGGACAGGGAGTCACTGCTTAATGGGTGTGGGATCCCCTTTGGAGTCATAAAAATGTCCTGGAACTAGATAATGATAACAATTGCTCATCATTATAAATGTACTAAATGTCACCAGTGGTCAATTTTATGCTATGTGTATTTTACCACAATAAAAAAACACAAATGATAAATTGTATACATTAAAATAATGCTCATACACAATAAAAGTCCCCATAAATAATGTAAAAAGACAAATCACAAACTCTAACACAAACCTTTGCCACCTGTTCAGCCAAAAAGCATGGAATCAAGAATATGTATAAAAAAAGAACTTGTATAGATCTACAAAAAAATATAAATAACACAATAGAAAAATGAGCAAAGACATGGTCAGGTAGTTTATAGAAGAGAGAACCTAAATGGCCAAAAAAAGTATGAAAAAACATTTGGCCTCATCAGTAATTGGGAAGATGCAAATGAAAACATATTTTGTACCATATCAGACAAGTAATACTTTAAAAGGCTGATAATACTTGGTATTAGTGAGGATGTAAGGAAATGGTATCTCTAATACATGGCTAGTAATGAACACTGGAGCAACGTTGGTGACCAATTAGGCAATAGCTGACGAGGGTGAAAATCTCTATGGTGGGTACCAGCCAGCAATTCCACCTCTAGAAGCTTACCACAGAGAGCATTGTTTTGGAACAAGATGTGTACATATCCGCTCACAATAGCATTCTTTATGATTGCCAAAAGGAGACAGGGAGGAAAGAGCTTTAAATACATGGCTAAATAAATTGTGGAATGTTCCACATCAGTTAGAATGAATGGATACACTAGATCTAAATGTTTTTCCCTGTGGATAGGTCTCAAAAACAATGCTGAGTGAATTAAGACAAATTTCAGGCTGATTTGTAGGATAAACTGATACTTGTGTAAAATTTAAAAACATACAAAAGTGAACCAAACGTTGCAATCAATGCAGACGTCTGTAGTAAAGGTACAAAATCTTGGAAGGAAGGAATACCTAGGAACTTTCCAATGGTCTTTGTCTCTGCAGATGGAAGTGGGCGAATTGAATGGCATGAAAGGGATATTGTCTTTAATTTTTATGTCTTGAAAAATCTGGAGCAAATAAAACACATTGTTAATGTGAGTTAGGTCTGAATAGTGGGCACCTACTTTGCTTTATTACCTTGCAGGCTTTGTGAGTCTGAGAATTTTCCAAATAAATTAACCAATGGTCTGTTAATGTGGAGAAATAAAGTAAGATGCAAATTTGCAAAGACTAAAAGTACGTAAGTGTGTATGTAGATTTTGCTGTGGTGGGAAAATTGACTAAGAGTGTGTGTGTGTGTGTCTGTGAGAGAGAGAGAGAGTTGTTCCAAGCAATGGAAGCAGCCAGGTTCTGTTTTTTGAAGAAGAGCCCTCATAAGGACAACTTTGGGGACACCACTCCCCAGTCAGAGGTCAGAGCTCCCTGGGCAGTGTGGTGCCCGGACACTTGTGCGTTTGCCCAGGACAGTGTGTGCTGCTGTTAACTCAGGGCACTTCCTGTTGCTCTCCCAGAGAAGGCAGCCAAATGACAAATCCAGAACAAAAACTATCACCTATTACTGGCTCTCCCCATATTTTTCATAGACCCCAATTTCATTAATTTGCTTATTGACTTAAATCTGATATGGAACATAATGCCATTGGTTTGATCAGACATAGTTTTTTAGATTTACCTTAGCTATGATAATTACAACTGGGAAAAAAAGTGATCACCAATTACTTTAAAAGAAATTTCTGTTTTTCTTTTTTGGTGGGGGAGGGGGTCATTATATTTATTTCTTTTTACTGGAAGTACTGGAGATTGAACCCAGGATCTCTTGCATGCTAAACGTTCGCTCTGCCACTGAGCTATACCCTCCCAACTTCCAACTATTTACTTTTGAGTCCATTTCCTGACACCAGCTCATGTTTTTCTGAAGGATAACAAATGGAAAATGTTACCACCACTTACTTAATAGGGGACCTGCTGTTGCTTTTCTGGGCTAGATATTCTGAGTTACCATTCGAGCAACCATACAGGAACGACAGCTTCTTAACAAAGGGGTGAAGAGGTCGAGCGGCCCATGGTTGAGATCTCTTTCTCGCTGTGCTGCGTCCAGATCTCCTGCCTGCTCAGCACGCAGGAATGCTTGATTTACACGCTACTTTTTGGAACTAATAAACACTCCTTCTTCATGCAGGGCTAATTGGCAAAAGCCCTGACTTAGTGTTCTTGAGTTTTTTGAACCATACTACAGGAGATAGAGCAGGGAATTCTGTTCCTAAGAATTACCACAAATTTATAAATATTGCGTGTCGGTAAATGTGACATTAAGATGGGAGTTCTGTTTGGTCACATTGGTGACTGTTACTTGCACAACAGGCTTTCTGAAAGAAGGAGAGAATACTTATTCCTTAAGCAGGGTACACGATAAAATTCATAATCTTTTTCATTCATCTCATCATCCAATTTTTTCTAGAACACAACCTTCCTTGTGAGAATATAAACTTCTTGACGGCAAGGACTTGGTCCAACTTATTTAGCAGGGGACCTGGGACCTAGTGGGTATCTGCTGAGAATAGTGCAGACGTCAGATGAGCACATGGATCATGGACTGCCTTACTGAACCAAAACACAAGAAACATGTTTTATCCTCTGGTCTTAGAAGATCAAATCAGATAACTACAACAAAAAAGAACTGAAAGTACTAGGATTCAAATCATCCTCAGTCAATCAAAACCATCTTTTACATAAGAAGAAATCATAAGTACAGAGGTTGTGATTTTGAAAAAAGATAAATCTCACACCAAAATCTGTAATGATAAATAGCTCTTAATTAATCTCTAAAGACTAATCCTTTACCATGAAGGAAAAGGACCAAGATATTCATTTTTATGTGTCTATGTACACATACTTAGAAAACAGAAAGCACTTACTTTCTTTTATAACCCTAAAGCTTCTAAATTTTATGGTGGTTGGGCCTTGGTACCTAAGGGAGACTTTCTTTGCTAGGCAGCCTGTTAGGTCGGGTGTGTAAATTTGGGTTTAAGCAAGGTGGCAGAGCTAAGTAGTTCTGTGTAATAGCAGAGAGGAATTTGCAATCTGGAGGGGGTCAATGCACAGCAGAAATACTTTTGAAAAAGAGCCTGAAACACTGGGTATGCTGCATAGAAGAAAGATCAGAGAGAAAAACCCCTGTGAAGACATGGCCAAGGACCAGAAAGGACCTTTGGGAAACAATTGTCTAATTAGTGTTTAAGCTGTTTGTTATGGGATTTATGACATAAAATACCTCCCCCACCTCTTGAACAAAACCTTCAGTTTCTTTTCCTTAATACTTTTCTGTGTGACTGAATTCTATTTAAGGATCTAAGAGATGTGCTGAGTTTTGTTTCTGGGTTTACATAGAGCAAAAGAAAGAGAGGACATCTGGACCAAGGAAGGAGAGAATGACAGTGCAGCTGACTCCCTGTTATACTACAGTCGCCTGCTAACTGGTCCCCTTACTTCTGCTTTTGTCAACCATACATACCCTGTGCTGGCTCATGGTCTCTTCACATAGCATCCATAGTGACCCTTAGAACTCCAGATCAGATCACGTCCCTCCCATGCTTAAAATTCTCCAACATTTGTCCACCCTGCTGAGAACACAGTTCTCCTTCACCATGGCCCACAGAGCACTCTGTGATCCTCTCCCATTCTGATTCCATCTCAGCAGCACCAGCATTACTTTTGTTTCTCAAATGTCTTTGCCACAGAAGTATTCTTCCTGGTGTGTTCTTCTTCCTCCAGATCCTTGCATGGCTAGCTCCTTTTTCTGATAAGACCTCAGCTTGGATGCCACTTCCTCAGAAAATGGTTCCCCATTCTAATGCAGCCATCCTTCCACTCAAGGCTCTCCATCACATGACCCTGCTTTATTATCTTCAAAGCGCTTATCACTATTGGAACTCATTTTTCTTCACTTCTGTATTTTCTGCCTATGTTCCCCAGAATGCATGATTAATAAATGCAGAAACTATATTGTTCACTACTTTATCCCAGGACATTGAACAATGCCTGGCACATAGTAGAAATTCAGTAGACACTTGCTGAGAGGCAGGGTAGTATAGTGGTTAAATATCTGAACTCTGGGCATCAGACAGCCTGGGTTTGAATTGCAGAGCTACCACTTACTGGCTGTGTAAACTTAGTTTACTTACTTAACCTTTCTGTTTCCTCACCTGTAAAATGAGATAATGATAATAACATTTGCCCCGTAAGGTTTTTCTGTGGATTAAATGAGTTAGTATATCTTAAATGTTAAGGAAAATTCCTGGTACATAATAAGCACATATGGGCTAACTATTATTCATTTGCTCTGATCTGCCCTTAATTTCTTATGCATAGGCAGAAAAAATCCTTTATCCTCAGACTTTTTTTTTAACTTCATTAACAGCCAGCAACATATACCAAATGATATATATACTTTCCACTCCTCTTTAAAGAACCTAGACACTAATCAGCAAAGTGGCTGGACACTCCCACTTTGTGGTTGGGCAAATATCCCAAGAGCCCATGGCATTTGAGGTCACAAACTTTACAGAGAGTTAGAGGCTCTCAGGAGCTTGAGAGTAAGGCCTCAGCATCCTTTCCTTGTAAGCCCTCAGAGCATGCATGACTCCTGTAGGTGTAACAGTCGGTTAATTTCAAATATGTTCTTACTAGGATGGAGTGAGGCCTGCCACACTTACTATAGATCTGTCCCTCACCAAAAAGTGAGCTTCATGTTAGTGGGGTTGCCAGATAAAATATAGGACACCAACTATTTTGAACTTCAGATAAAATCATTTTTTATCTGAAATTCAAATTTAACAGGGTGTCCTATATTTTTATTTGCTACATCTACACACTGGGCTCTGAAGGGTGACCTGATATCAGGAGGAGACTTTGCAACAGACAGATCTGGGATCAAATCTGCATTCTTGGATGTGGTATGGAAGCAACTCTGAGAAAGTTACTGAACTCTTACTGAGCTTCAATTTCCTCATCTATAAACAAACCCACCTCATAGAGTGTTTATGAGGCTCTAATGAGGTAGGCTTTGCAAGAGTATTTAGCAGAGTGCCAGAGGGCTGGATGAATAGGAAACTTGCTAAAAACATTCATCTTCCTTCCTACTCTTCTGGTACTTTTGGTCTGATCTCTGGCTGAGATGCTGAGAGCCAATTTTTCCTAAGATAGTTAGAATCAGCCCTAAGGGCAATTGAATTAAGGATATAAAATTATATTTAATCATTACCTTCCCCTGTATCAATTACATTTTGCCACAATAATGCTGTGTAACAAACAACCACAAAACCTCAGTGGCATTCAACAGTAAATAACATCTCTTCTTGCTCATGGGTCTAGGGGTTGGCTCAGCAGTTGTGCTAATCTGAGCTGGGCTAGTGGTGCTCACTTATGCATCTGTGGTCACCTCCCAGGTTAGCTGGGGACCAGCTGGTTAGGATGGCCTCAGCTAGGATGACTTTGTTCTGTGCTCCATGGGCCCTTATCCTCCAGAAGGCTGGCCTGGGCCTGCTCTTATGACAGGGTTAAGGCTCCAAGAGAAGAAGCAGAAATATGCAAGTGCTTTTACAAAACCATTTGCATTAAGTTTGCTATTGTCCCATTGGCCAAAGCAAGACATATGGCCAGCATCAGATCTGGTTAGAAGGGCACTACGAAAAAGTATGGAGAGAGGCATGCAGTGGGTCCATTAGTGCGATCTATAACACTCCAATACGTGGAATTTGTAAAATAAAATGTCAGCTTTAGGAATTTAATAAATGAAGGCATGAACAATGTAGCAGACACCAGATTGAGAGATCTGCCCTGCCCACCCATGGAATGGTTTCCTGGTAGCCTTGCTTATTCTGTGTGACCCTAATTTTGTCTGACCAGAAGGAGGGGGAGCCCCTGACCCCAGCTGACCTGATCATGTTTTTTTCTGAAATTTGGAAACGGAACCGAGAGGGCTGAGCAGAATCTGTGTATGAATGTAAGCTTGCACACTCTGGGGAGGCCATGTTTTGCCACGTGAACTGAGGAGCAGAAAAAAAAAGCCAGTAGAGAGACAATGAATTAAATGAAGTGAATACTATACTAATGTCCAACTGATGCTATAACAAATTACCACAAACTTAGTGGCTTAGACAAGCAAATTTATTATTTTACAATTTTACAAATGCTCACGGCGGAGCAGAGATGCAAGGTAGAGAAGCCTTCTGCTTCTGGACCGAGTCAAGGCGTTCCTGCATTCCTACCTCTGGTGCCATGACACACACTCATATCCTTATAAGGAGTCTTTTGGGTGATAGTTGCCTGGAGTACTGTTGAGAAGAATCCTGAAAGCTTATTGGAATGCATGATCAATTTTTTTTCACTGCTATAGAATTGCCTTTTTTTAACATTTTTTATTGATTTATAATCATTTTACAATGTTGTGTCAAATTCCAGTGTTCAGCACAATTTTTCAGTCATTCATGGACATATACACACTCATTGTCACATTTTTTTCTCTGTGAGCTATCATAACATTTTGTGTATATTTCCCTGTGCTATACAGTATAATCTTGTTTATCTATTCTACAATTTTGAAATCCCAGTCTATCCCTTCCCACACTCCACCCCCCTGGCAACCACAAGTCTGTATTCTCTGTCTATGAGTCTATTTCTGTCCTGTACTTACACTTTTTGTTTGTTTGTTTGTTTTTGTTTTTGTTTGTTTAGATTCCACATATGAGCGATCTCATATGGTATTTTTCTTTCTCTTTCTGGCTTACTTCACTTAGAATGACATTCTCCAGGAGCATCCACATGATCAATTAACAATGTTTGGCATGGATATCACACCAGAAAATTATGTATGTTTATTTGTATATATGTACATACATATGCATCATCCTTGCTCTGTATTAGAAATAGAATTAGCATGGCTGAATGTAAAGAGTAATTTTTGTTCATATCAAAATGGGGCTTAAACCATGAAAATTTTAATCTCTATTAACAGTAGCAGAAGCTAAATTAAAGGATATCCCTTACAAGACTACCTGTAACATATAATATGTAACTTGTGGGCTGTGGGTAAGCTGCATTTTACCATGCACTTAGATACCAAGCACTTAGGAGAACAACAAAAAAAAAAGTCAAGTTGGTGATTTTTCTACCCAAGACCTCTCCCTTTGAACTAAACAGTAGCTTTCCAGGGTCTTGTCCCAGACCCGTATCAATGTCCACTGCATTCTGCTGCCTCCCCCTAAGTAGATGGCCACAGCCAGGAGGCAGTCTGTACCACTACACAGAGCACTTTCCCTTGTCAGGGCACTTTCTTACAGGAGAAGGGTACTGGTTTCAGGAACTCCAAGTTTTATTTCTGTCAGTTTTGTTTAGTACCATGTGCCAGGAGCTCACTTATGCCTGGACCCTTGGCCTGGCTTTTATAGGGAACTATGCCCTGAGTGATACTTAATAACTTCATTAATTGCTCACTCCTGTGTTCTCAGTGACTTCCTGGAGCTGAAATTACACTGTCACATTCACACCAGACAGGAAGAAACATAAGATGAGCCTGTTGTGCCCCAGAATTTATGAGGAACTGAAAGGTGAGAGGGAACATATTGCTTTTCCAGTGGCATCAATTGAAACTGTCTCTCAGAATCAGTGAGAACACTCAGAAGAAGAGACAGACCAGATACCTTTATGAAAGAGACTTCTTTCGGTTAAGTGTCACCATAAAGTTCTCTTTTCATAAAGAATTCTTTCTCCCTGAAGATTTAAGGAGGCAGATGTGATTCAACACCCCCCCCCCCCACCCCACTGTAGCTTTTAAACCCTGCAGAATGAGTGTTTACAAGGAAGGATCTTTTACTAGACACTGTAAGAGAGATGTCTGTGTGTCTGTTTTGCCAAGAAATTAAAATCCAGTCTTTGCCAAGGAGCATAAATATATTTGGCAGAATCCAAAGGCTCAGTAGCAAAGATAAAAGTAATTGTTTCCTTCAGCCAGTTGCTCACACTTATTACAAAACATTTGTCTTCCCACGTAGTGAGTTTCCTCCCCTCAGGCAGTCAGCTCTGGGAATCATCACCCTCTAGTTCTGGAAGGCCCGTGAGGAAGACTTTGATGTGTGGTGCTCTGAGCCACGGAATCACCTCTCTCTGCAGCTCCAGGAGCGTGGAGACCCACAGAGTTTCAGTTCGTGCCCTGAGATATTTCATCTCTCAGCAATGTGCTATTTTCCCCTCCAGTAATGACCAATTTTTAAGAAAGACATTTCTATTTTAACTATGTCATTTGTTTTTCTGTTTTGAAATCTGATTTGATTTTCTTCAGTTCAGTGCTCTGGGCATTATTTAAATGTCAGTAAGCTGAATAGATTGTCAACTCTTGAATTGATAGTTATCAGGAGATTTCTGAGCTTTACATTCAATGAAGCTATTCAGGCACTTCTTATGTGAGCACTGGTGCTTTTAAGATTTTTACCCCTTGGGGGAGGATATAGCTCAGTGGTAGAGAGTGTGCTTAGCCTGTGAGAGGTCCTGGTTTCATTCCCCAGTTCCTCTATAAATAAATAAATAAACAAACCTAATTAACCCCCCAAGAAAACTAAAAATAAAAAATACATATTTTTCCCTTAACCCTTCTATATGTCCTCAAAAACTATCACCCTGGGAGCAAAACAACCACAATGGCCTGATTCCGAGTAAAACCTCTTTGTTCTTCCTTTTCCTGTGACATGTGCCCAAACCAACCAGTTATCAGAAAACTAAAATTTTTCATACATCCAAATTTAAGATTGGTTCCTTTTAAACTAGTTAGAACATGTTAGCATGATTTAAAGGTCAAAAAAAAAAAATGTCCACCATTTCAGCAAAAACTTGAGCCGTCGTCAGTAACTAAAATTAGATAATATTTCTTGGCAGTTAATCCAATGTATGTACTTGACAGTACTACTACAGCTGTATTTCTTTTTAAAAGAGCCTCTCAAGCTTTTTAAAAAAAATCACTCAGTTGCTGATTTGTTTAGAACCATTGTTGTTTGTGTATTTATCTCATGCTCATGTTTCTTCTGAATGTGGGTTCCCAGACATCAGGCACCTCGAAGCATTGCCCGGCGAACCCAAACACAAGTCCTGTCCGTCTGGAGCTTAGGGAAATGCAAGAGATGAAAACCCTGCCCAAAGGGCTGTCGTCATCTTCTAATGGCCAGACTCTTCTCTTTCTCCTCCACCCACTGCTACCCTTGCTAAAAACATTAACATTTCTTTTAATTCATTATTCAGCTTTTGTCAAAAGCTTCTACTAAAAAAGCAATCACCCCAGATCTGTTTTGAAAAGGAGCAATGTACATTATAAATCATTCCTTTAGATCATAATAATATACAGTAGGGTCACTACTTGGAATCCTTAGGACTGGGAGGTGGAGTAGAAAGAGGAAGGAACGAGTTCTCTCCCAAGAGAAGGACTAACGTAGGCTGTTTGGCACGGCCGTGACTCTGTAGTTCACACTTTAAGTATAACTTGCATATTGCAGATTTTAGGTTATAAATCTGTTTTAAAAGTCAAACATCCTGGGGAACATTTTTAGTACGTTAGTAATATTATTACTGAGATGTGTTCCTCTCCCAAAATACAAATGAAATGGTATGAAGTGCCATGGTTCTGCCCATTTTATTATCTGACAAGTAGTTAAACAAACACAGAATTTCTTTTAATAGCCAAGCAAGTCAAGTCTGTTCCAGGAAAAAGAAAAAGTAAAGTAGAAACAAGTTGAAATGTATGATTTAAGATTTTTCAGATGAAAAACCACTTAAAAATAACTATCTGCCACCTTTTTTTAGCAAACCTAATACACCAAAACTTAGATTTATCCAAACAACAACCTAGAAAATATTTCTTACTTGATAACATGAAGTAAATTTTTTAAGTATCCAATTTTTCTAATTCTATTGAGCAGTTTTTAAACATAATTTTAGTATTGTGTATGTTGTTAAACAAAGTATATCATAATGAGAAACAGCCTCCTTTATGAGTAAAACACAAATCTTCCAAGAGTTTAGCAGAAAATAAAAGTCCCCAGGAAGTCATTTAGGGTTTCTGCAGTTCTATTGAAGTTCTGACTCAAGCATAGACATACCCACCCCACCCCCAAGACTGCAGGAACAATCCACTCCACATGGGACACTTGAAAGTAAATGAGCCATGGTACTGGTCATTTGAGCAGCAGAGGGGGTGGGTTGGGGAGTTACTAGGAAATGAAATTTCAGATTATTAATCTGCTGATTGAGAACTGAGATTTGACTATGTGTCATTTATCACTCAATGTGGAATGTTACCAAATTCCATTCATGGATTTTTATTCACATCGGAAACATAAATTTGGGAAAAGAATTCAACAGCAAAATAACAAAATAGCAACAAACTCTCACTAATTAGAATAAGTTCTGTATTTCTTTTTTTGTAAATTTCTTTAATAGGAGGGAGATAATTTTAGGCTTGCTTATTTATTTATTTATTTATTTATTTATTTATTTATTTATTTATTTATAAACAGAGGTACTGGGAATTGAACCTAGGACCTTGTACATGCTAGGCATGCACTCAACCACTGACCTGCACCCTCCCCCCTGTATTTCTACTTTTTGTAGAACAACTACAGTTCAAGAACAGTAGTTTCTTATAAACTGATTCATGCAATATCTGAGGAAACGTACCAGAAACCCCAAATTGGTGAGTTTCCTTTTTTTTTCTTTTCAGATGGACTCTTTACTCCCTTTCCTTCCCTGCCATCATACAAGAGCTCATTCCTCCTCCTCCAGAGGAAAAATGTGTATTGAGAGTAAAGATGTCTTAAGGAGAGTGTTCTTTTTACAGATTGATGCCGCAAACAAAATCCCTCTCACAAGAGTCCAGATAAACTTCCCCATAATCATCTCACTATGCTTGAATTCTGATGAGCAACTCCATCCCAAATATTCACATCCTCTGACCTTCAGAGTGATCTTCCATAAGGTCTGTATGGATAAAAAGTAAGATTTTCAGTGTTTAAATGTGGCATTTCTGAGATTTTTTTTTTTCTTCAGTGGCTTGTGACATTAACATCTTAAGCTCTCTTCCATGAGAAAACTTTCTATCCAGTTCATTGTTCAAGTGTCTCTTACCAGGAGTTGAATAGGAAGGAACCTGAAATTGATAAGATTTTTGTCATCTCAGCATGAGCCTTCAATACATTTTAACTAAATTAGGATGCTTCCATCACCTCTCTTGCTTCTAACAATCATTCTACTCAGTGATGAAATGACGGGGAGAAGCATTTTTTGAACAAAAGTTGGCACAAGAAGAAATGGATTCGAGTGCTAATGCTTTGATCAAAGTTATTTATCATGAAAGAACAGGCATGAAATACTTGGGCGCCACACTGGCTTTTATCTCTCAGGAGCCCACATTCTTGTTTGGCCTGTTCCTTAGAGTGCACGATACATTAAGACAACAGCTCTCATTTCTTCTGATCTCTGTAATAAGGCAGACGCTAATTAATGGCAAAGAATTATATTCTTGCAATCATCACACAGGGAGTTCTTTGGGGTTTGTTTATATTTGTTTTGTTTTGTTTTTGAAAACATAGCATTAACTATGGCAAGAAGCCTTGTGCTTTGATGCTCATGATACAGTGCTTTTATTTTCACCACGGGCATTTTTGTGTGCACAGAACAGAATCCCTCACTGGGTGACAAAACAGCCCTTCCTGTTTATTGCGGAAGTCAGGTTTCAGCCAGTTTTCACAACGCCCTGCTTCGGGGCCTCTTTGGGTGCCCTTCCTGCAGGACAAGCCTCTGCTCTTTATTAGGCCAATAAAGATTCACAATCCTGGAGTCTTTCTCCCCAAATCAGGTGACTGAGTGTGCCCACAGGCCTAGAACAACAATACTGATACCAGCAGCCTGTCCCTGCCGTCAGCGCGAGCATGCTCAGGCACAAATGGGCTTGATGAAGCAGCCTTCTGCCAGCAGAGTTACTTCACCAGATGCATTTATTTGGAGCACCTAAACCTTGAATTCTGTAATTAAGGCTTCCCAGAACTGTTATTCTAACAGAATACCTGATGTTTATGGAGGACTTGTAATATGCCAGGCATTTATAGAGACATTTAATCTTTATCACATTCCTATCGGGTAGGTTCCTAATCCTACAGATGAGGAAACAGAAGCTCAGAGAAGTTCAGGAAGTTGCTCACGCTCATCCAACTAAGCAATTAGTAGACATGGAGTTCAAATGCAAGCAGTTTGAGTCCAGAGCCTGTACCACCTTTGGGGAAGTAGTTTTACCGCTTGAAATGGAAGAATGTAAAAAGTTTTAAATAACTAAGGGGGGAGGGTAATAGTTTAGTGATAGAGTGCATGCTTAACATGCCTGTGATCCTGGGTTCAATCCCCAGTACCTCCACTAAAATAAAATAAAATAAGTAAACAAACAAATAAATAATAACAACAACAGTACCTACAAGAGTTCTTTAACTCAGAGCTTTATATGAAAATCATAGAAGAATTAGTTGAGAATGACTGATGTTAGTTTAAAATATCCCGTACAGATATAAAAATGTACAATGAGATTCTGACATAAACTTACAATTCCTCCTCTCTGTGGAGGTAATGAAAAGCTTTCACCAGGTGGGATTAAGAGAATCACCTTTCTTCCTGTCCAGTCTAAATGCTCCCCTCACTGTTCACTCTCCCAGAGTCTATTTATCTCATGATGTCCTTGCCCCAAGATAATTTGGAATTGCTCAAAGTTGACTCTTAGGTATCAAATCCTTATCAATAGATTACTAAGGAGGCTTTGCAAAGTGCCTGCTACAGACTTTTTTTTTTAACTCAGTGAATGGTTTCTCTCTTCCTGTGGCTCTCAACCTCTCCTCTCCCCTATTTGCACAAACCTGTAACATTTTATTTATATCTGTTTCAAGAGCTCTATATCTTGCATCTGTTTCTGTGCTACATTCTGCCCTCTGTCGCAATGTGAAACTTATTTTGCTTTGCTTCTTTGGGCATGAAATGTGGTTTCCTGTTGGAGATCTCCAGCCGACACTGTTGGTACCCCATTTGATCCTCTCAGAGTTCTTGCTGATGATGAGAACATCTGTGATTCTCCACCTGGACAGGAAGCAAGCTCACAGGCTGAGCCAGAAGTGTCAGAGTTAATGACCCTGACAGTCCATTGGTAGATGGAGAATTAGTAGACAGATACTCTAACTTCCTCACTCCTGGTTAGTATAGTTCTGAGGCATATGCTATACCATCCCCCAGAGCTCCCCAGGTGCCATGGCAAATGCAGGTAATACCATCAAGCACACCCCTAGGCAGAGCAGTCCTGTTTAGTCATTTCACTTGAAGTCTCAGTAGGGTCTAGAGAAGCTGGCCAAGGTGGGCTGGGACCAATGGTGCCAAAATATCAGGTTATAAAGATCATAAACATTGATCCTATATAGGACTGGTGAGTGTGTGAGAAACAGGGATTCTCATTCAGTCTTTGTTGGAGTGAGAGATGATATAATTCTTCAAAGGTAATTTGGCAAAACTTTGAATGTGTGCATATACTTTGGCCCAGAAATTCCCCTTTTAGGAATTGATTCTGCAGAGCTACTTGCCCATGCATGTCTAGAGATTTTTCATCATAGCATATTTATAGTAGCAAAAACAATGCCCAGCAAAAGGACACAAGCTGTGGTGCATTCACATAAGGAAATACTTCATAGCCTTAAAAAATGAGATGGTTCTATGTGTACTGAGGTAGAACATCTCCAAGGTACACAGTTAAGAAAATGAAAAGGCTAATTACAAAACACTGTCAATTTTTGGTTTTAAATATTATATGAGAGTAAACCAGCTCATATAGAAAGATATATTCTGGATAGGAAGTCTCAACATGAAAAAGATACCAGTTTTAAGTTACTTAATTAATGTAATGCCAGCCCAATAAAAAATTAACATCAGATTACTTTTCTGGAGCTAGATAAATGATAATGCTAAAAGATAAATAAATAAAGGGGGGGGAGGGTATAGCTCAAGTGGTAGAGCACATGCTTAGCCTGCACAAGGTCCTGGGTTCAATTCCCAGTACCTCCATTTAAATCAATAAATAAAGCTAATTATCTCCCTCCTCAACAACGACAACAGCAAAAAGATAAATAAATAAACCAGCAAGAATAGCCAGGAGAGAAAGAACCTGGAAAGAATGAGCAATTGTGGAGGATAGCACCTAGAAAGTATTAAAACATATTGTAAAAGCCTCTGTAATTCAATTGTATGGTATCAATGCATAAAAAGGCAGACCAATGGAACAACAGAAAGTACAAAAATAGAGCCAAATTTATATGGAAATGTAATAAATGATATAGATGGCATTTCAAATCAAGGAGGAAAAGATGGATTTTAAAACATTCTCTTTAAAAATGTTTTGACTTAGAAATTTTAGAATGACTAGCCTTTAAACAAAGATAAAATTAGGTCCATATTTCATACCATACACAGGAATACATTATAAATGGATCAAGGGTCTAAATGTACAAAAAAAAAAACCCACATTAGTATTAAAAGACAACATGAGTGAATTCATTTAAAACTTGGGAGTGAGGAAAACCTTCCTATCTGGATCTCAATATCCAGACACAAGAAAATAAAAAAGCCTTCACATGGTAAAAAGCTGTGTAAACTAAGGCAAAAAACAAAGGACAAATTGGGGGAGATTTTCTGCAATATTTATCCTGGAGCTAATCTATATATAAAGATCTATTATAGACTGAGAAAAAAGAGATTGGCCGCCTGGGTGGAGGAAATGAGGAGATGTTGGTCAAAGGGTACAAACTTCCAGTTATACGATGAATTTAGTTCCAGGGATCTATGTCCAGTGTGATGACTATAGTTAACAATTCTATATTATATACTTGAAAGTTGCTAAGCAAGTAGATCTTAAATGTTCTCACAACAAAAACAACAACAACAAGTGGTAATTATGTGAGATGAGAGAGGTGTTTTCCAATCTTATCATGGTAGTCATTTTGCGATATATACCTGTGTCAAATCATCACAGTCTACATCTTAAACTTACACAGTGTTGTCAATTATATCTCAGTACAGCTTGGGGAAAAATGACTGACAACCTGATAGGAAGTTTGGTAGAGACATGAATAGATAGTTTATAGAAAAATAAAAACAGATGGCCTTTACCCTTTTTTTTTTTTTTTTTTTACACATAGGAAAAAATTCAACCTCATTCACACTAAGGAAAATTAAAATTAAAATACGATGAGATATTTCTCCACCAACAGAGTGACAAAAATCCAGACTCCTACAATTTACTCTGTTCACCAGGTTGTGGAGAAACTGGAACTCATACATTGTTGGTGGGAATGCATAATTGTGCAACCCCTGAAGAGGGGAATTTAGCAATAATTAGAAAAAATGATATGTATTTATCCTTGACCCAGTCATCCCACTTTTAGGAATGTATCCCAAAGGAAGTAATTATATACACAAAAATTATTTATTGTGACATTATTTATAGTAGCAAAAGATTGGAACCAATTCACATGCCTATCAATGGGATACTGGTTTAAAAAAAAAAATCTCACATGCATCCACAGTGTAGAATCTGTGAAGCTATAAAAAATATTAAGACAGCACTTGATGTATTAATATACAATGATCTTCAGGATATATTATTAAGTTTCTATTTTAAAAATCAAAGTGCAGAGTAGTGTGATAATATATTTTTTAAGTAAGAAAGGGGAAAACATTTATATACGTGCTTATGTTTTCACAGTATAAACATTAAAAATTTAAATGAAAAATTAATAAAACTCATTATACATAGGAGAGGTAGGAAATGAATGGAAGGGTCAGAGATGCAGGCAATATTTCTCTTAAGTTACCTTGTTATAGTTTGACCAGGAGATGTGTACTTTTTAAAAACTCATTCAAAAAGTAAAATTAAGTCCAAATGAAAACAGAAATCTCTATAAACTGAAAGCAAATTGGAATAAATGAAACTAACCTAACTACCTCCCCCTCCAAAAGAAAAAGTTAAAATGTGAAATAAATGAAACTAATTGTATGTCATATTGACAACATAACTTCACAGAGAAAGGCAAAACTTCAAGTAACTTCAGAACACAGTAGTTTGACCATGTATACTTGATGGGATATTGTCAGTAACTGCAAATAAATTTCAGCATCACTCATTAGTTTTGTTACTAGTAGTAATATTCATACTGTTATTACTGTTATTTTGAAACATATATTGCAGGATAAAGTAAATAAGCAATTAAGTTAACATATAGGAAAACAACATTTTTAGGTTAAAAATAGACACGAGAATAAAGTCAAATTCAGTAAAAATTCTGTAATCATATTTTTATTGGAAATACCAATATGAACTCATAATTTTTAAAATACATTTTTGTGCCTCTGACCACTGAAAAATCCAATGACAATGAGCCCCTGCAACACAGAGAGTTTGGTCTCAAAATACCATCCCCAGGCCCAGGAAAAAAAACCAAAACACTAAAGAGGATAATTAGAGGAATGAGTAATTCCAGGTTTGCAGAGGAAAAAAAGAAAGAAAAATGGAAAGAGAGAGAGAGGGAGGAAGGGAGGAAGGAAGGAAATGTACAATATGACCCTGAGACATTCTGTTGTGCCCGAAAGTGATGCAGTGTTTTAAAGGTGATTGAAGTCATTTATAAAGGACAAGGGAGCCAGCTTGAATGTGTTCTCCACAGTTTTTGAGAGTAAAAAGAATCAAGATTAATTGATTGAAATCATACTAAATATTTAAAAGTCCAGGAGTTTATAATACTCAGAAAAGAAAAAGACCTCAAAAAAAATACTCTCTGTCCATTGGAAATAGCATGTGCATGAACTCTAGTTCTACAACGGGAATGAAAGAGGAAGAATTGGCATCTACTGTGTCTTTCCTATACAAGTTCTGTTTCAAAGTATCCACGTAGCCCTACCTGATGGGGGAAAGTGCCACATTACAAAACATTGAGAGCTGCTAAGTGTAGAAAGGAATAAAAGAATCCAAAAACATCTATCCTACAACCCCTAATGGAATAATTAATCATCGACGGATGCTAAAACTCTAGAAGTAAGGTCAGTGGGAACTAGCTATTTGCAGAATGCCAAGCACTGACTACTTGTTGATGATAAGGAGAAAGGAAAAACTTTATATTGGAGAGACCAGCCGTCACCTTGGCCACACTGACGGATCTTGCTGACACTAACAGTGGGACAGCTAGCTATGGTGCCCTCCTGAGCTGCTGCAGTCTGAGGGACACGGTGCCACCTATGAGATGGTCCTCCCAAAAGTCCATCCTAGTGTCTGTAGTAAAACTTCTTTTAACAATTGTAAAAAGGCAATCAGAGAAGCTGAAAATGGGCTAGCTTTTCAGGAGGAACAATTGTCAACTTTGTTAGGTGCAATTAGGAAGATGAGCTTTTTACATGGAGCTGCATACTGACATATTTAGGGGTGAAATGACATGGCGTCTAGAATTTGCTTTAAATACTTAAGCAAAGAAAAAATGTTCATCATTACTAACACTCACAGAGAAGTATTTGCATAAAGAGTTCATTATAATCAATTATCTTCTGAATATATGTTTGAAATTTCTCAAAAAAATTTTAAAGGGACAACTTATAAAAACTAAAATTTTAGTACATCCCACTTTTACTCTTAGTATATATATATATACACACACACACACACAATATATATATATATTCAATCTTCTGTGTACAGGGAGAGTTTGCTTTCACTCGGTCATTCATTAATCAGTATATATATTCTATGACTAGGGTTGCTTATCATGTTGGGAACACAGTACAGGCCTTCATGGGAGCCTACATTGGAGAAGAAGCAAACATTAAACTAACTGTGAAATTAATTATCTAACTGCAGCTGTGATGAGCCCTCAAAGGAGAAGTCCAGGCTGTGAGGAGAACGTCTAACACCGGGAGATCTGGCCTCAGCTGGGGAAGTGACGGCCTAGCCAAAAGCAAGAGAAATGTATTACTTCCCAAGTGCAGTAGGCTTTTGGGAGCTCAGGAAGCGAGGCATCTGAATTACTGGCAGCAAGAGAGGACTTAAAGGTTAGGGGCTGTAGCCAGCTTCCAGGTGGGCCCAGGGCTCAGTCAGGTGTGGACAGGACCCACACAGAGGACTCGTCATGTGTTAATCTGGCAGGCTTCTTGCCAAGCCTGCCCAGACAAGGACGGTGAGGCAGGGAGAGAAACTGGCTAGGGACTTCCTGCTTGGAATCAGTGGCGCTTCATGCGCTGGTAGAGAGAGCTGAAGGGCCAGCTGGGAAAAGCTGGGAAAGACGAGGGCCAGGGAAATTGAGCAGGGCTCACCCAAGCACACATAAACTTGGAGGAAAGGTCAGACTCAAGTTTATTTACAGACAACAGTGCATTACTTGAATTCCCCAAAGTAGTACTTCTAGAAGAGTATTAACCACTAACTAGATGTCCTTCCCGATTGCAGACTTGTCTCGGAGCAATAAGTCACCTTGTCCCTTCTGTCCAAAAGAAGAGGCTGGATTGTCTCTTGGCTCTGGCAAGGCAAATGTATCCTCCTTGGAATAAGCCCTTTGGTTTCCTCATCATTTAAAGGTGGAACGATGGTGGTGAATCTAAAAGAGCCTATACCTATGGCTTAATCCTTTTTTTATTATGAAATATTTTAAGTACATAAGAAGTGCACAGTAGTATACAATGACACCTTACCTACCACTCATTTTTTAAAATTTAACATATGATTAATATACTTGTTATTTACAAATAAAACATTACACATACAATAGAAGTCATTTTTATATTCTTCCACAAACCTGTTCTCCTTCCCTCCTGTAGGTAACAACTTTCTTAAATTTCCTATATATAGATGGGAAAGTGACGCCATATATATGAAAATCATATATATGTGAAATGTATTTGAATATACATCTATGAAAAGTATATATCTGCAAATAACATACAGTACAGTTTTGTGCATCTTTAAACAATTTTACAATACATTACCCAAGCCTTATCATACTATAAATTATTAATCTGCAACATGTTTTTGTCACTTAATGTTGTTTTTTCAAGATTCATAAATACAGATCGAGTTTACTCAGTTTAACTATTGGTTATAGTCCATTCTGAAAATATACTATAATTTGTTCATCCATTTCACCTACTTGTGGGCATTTTAAAATTGTAAACTTTCAAATATTACAGACTGTGTTGCTGCAGTGAACCTCCTCGTGCCCTGCTGTGGGTGTACATTTGCAAGAGTGTCTCCAGTATATACACTAAGAACTGGAATTTCTATGTTTCTACCTCTTTACCTAAATAAGACTCTAGCATCCTTAAGTGTAGAATCTATCTTCACATTGCTTTGACCTTGGGGGTGACAGATTCAGCAGGACCAAGGATTGTTGATGGACTATATCATCTTGTAGAATAATTAATACACATTTATTTATGGGACATTAGGACATTGCTTCCCTGCTTGCTTGCTTTGTTAATTATAATTTTGTTAATCAGTTAATGACTGTATATCAATATATTTACATATTATAATTTAAATAGCATAAATAACTTTTAATTTTGTTGGTATGTTCTCCCTTCATCCCAGGGTATTTAGTTAAACAAATTTTAGTTTATCTGGACGGAAATCTCAGAATCATACCTTTTTCCCATCTTTCATAACCCAAGAATACTTTTCCTATCAAACTGCAAATGAATTCACTAGTTTTCTTATTTTATATTAATAAAGACTACTCAATCCAAGTACTGAATCTTTAGAAGATAACTAATGTTACCATACTCTGTTTATCTAATCTCAGCTTGAAACCAAGAATCAACATTTTAGTTATCTTGTGATTTCTTCAAGGAAACCCACTTAAATAACATCAGGGTTCTAGAACTCAGCTGAGATCACCTGTAAAACCTAAACTTTTGCATTACTAAACATGATTTTAATTACTAACATACTAAAGCATTTATCCCAACTATTTATATGTGCAGATTATACATTACCTAGAGAGATATAAGAGAAAAGGAAATAATGCAATGTTAGGAGTAAAGTAAATCAATGATTAGTGCAAATTACGAATCAATGAAGAGTTCTCTAGTGATTGTTCATAGCTAAATTTTTTTCCCTTTTTGTCATTGTCTTGTTTTCCATCCACAAAAGAGATAGTGCAATGAATTTTTATTCACATTGGTTGGGGAAAATGTGAGAGCTGATTATGTAGTTTTAGTTAAACTCATTAAATTGTCGGATTTATTGAGTACATTTAATTCAGTTAGTTGAAATAAATCAACTTAGACCACCATTAGATGGTATTATCAGGCAAAAAAAAAAAAAAAAAAAATGAACTTAACTTCAGCCAAACACGGCAGGAGTGAGTAGAATCTATTTTCCGTCTCTGTCTTCATAGCTATCTTCTAAACTTCATATGACCTGATGTCATTCCAGAATGGGCCAGAAACCCTGGATTCTCTCCCATTCTAAGTTTTACTGCTGGAGCTGGATCAGAAGGAAGCAACCCACAATTTGCACTAACCACTATTAATTGAATAAGCAAGTTCTGAAGGTCATAGTGAGATGAGACAAGGAAGACTTATTCAGCCTTAGGGATACACAAAGGTACAGGGCCATAAACAATCCTAGAAACCAAGTATTCATGTTTCATTCTCATCAGATAGAGAAAAAAAAAGCTTACTTTTTCTGAGAAGAAACTATACGTTTCCAGCATTCCCTAGTGGTGCTGTTTATCTGTGGTCAGTTTGGAGGGACAAGACTGCATGTGGAAAAACATTTTATTGCTAGTTTGCACTTAGACTGAATCTACCAGTTGAGGGCCACTGACTTGGACAAAGGCAGAGACAAATGTCTTCCCCACCCACCATCTCCATTAATAGGACAGCCTCAAAGACTGAGGTCCAGACCCAATGATAGCTAGTGCTATTTAGCATTTACTGCATGACAGGCACTGTTTTACGAGCCTTTTTATTTTGTTTTGTTTTTGGTGGTGGTGGGGGGGAATTATGTTTGTTTGTTTGTTTATTAATGGAGGTACTAGGGATCGAACCCAGGATCTTGTGCGTGCTAGGCAAGCACTCTGCCACTGAGCTATACCCTCCCCTCTTACGTGCTTTTACATGTATTAATTCATCAACTCCTCATATTACCACATGGATTATGTGTGCTATTATTACCCCCACTTTACATATGAGGAATTTGAAACATAGACTAAGTAACTTATCCAAGTTACACAGCTCCCGAGCCAGTGTTCTCACGCACTAGACCACACTGCGTATTTTGCTGAGCTCCTGTAGGGCCAGTCAGCTACACACTGGCTGCGGTCCAAAGCCCTCAGGGAGACCGGACGTCTTCTGGAGCCATTCTAGGTTTCGGGACTCACTTCCCAGACCCAAAATCCAGAGGTAAAGACAAAAAAAAAAAAACAATCCCAAGAGTTAGACCTGTCATCCATTCTGAGGTGGCCATCAAAAAGTCCTGGAGACTCTTCAAATGAAAGCCAGTTTTGAGCTTCCTGGGTTCTTCTTAAGACTAGAGTTTTGTCAACCCTATCAACAATTTTTCAAATGCTAATAGTTGTACTATTAAAAGGTGAGGGGAGATCTGGTCAAATAAATTTGAGAAAAATAACATTCTACTGAAGATTCACAATGAATCATAATGAATATGAATATATATTGAGGGCTGATAGAAATCCTGCAGTAAAGAAACATGTTTAAATTTTTTTAAGCTAATTTTCCAAAGTTGTTCCCCTTAACATTTCCATGGAATGTCATTTGGGACTGATGTTCCAAGAATGAGGTTGGCCAGTGGCCCCTTAAGCCTGTCATGGACAGATATAGATAGATGCTCTCTGGTCTGCCATGCCTTGAAAACATTCCACGAGGACCATTACAGCCCCTGCATCATCCGTCCCCCAAGCCTGGCCTCAGGAAGCCTTTCTCCTCTGAGAACTTTAGCAGGGACCAGGTTCTAAGGTTGTTGCCCCACATTCCCAGGCCTAGGCTTAGCTTCCTAAGTCTCCTTGGTCTTTTCTATCAGCGGCTTGATGTGTGGCCCTGAGGAACTTGAAAATGAGCCATTCAGATCTAATCCCAAAATTGGGGAACTAGGCTTTTTGTTTGGATTTTTCAGAAGATATTTGGCAAATTTCGACATAAGTGATTCCTCCATAAGCAATGAATCATAAACATCCATTATGGACAGGAGCAATGGGGTAATAATAGAACAGACACATGCTGTCCTATGACCTCTTCTCCAAAGTGGGGGCTAAACTGAATTAAGTTTGTTCCCACAGTAGGTTACTCAGTGTTTCGTAGGGATATGAGAAACCTGGAAACCACAAGGCAAGCCACAAACGGATTGCCGTTCAGTCAAGTCACACAACTAATAGAAAGTTCAGTTCCTCTCTGGCCAGACGCAGCATCTAGTTCCCAACCTATCAAAGAACATCATGCCAGGAAGTGACCGCTTTACAGGTATCTACTGCTCCACCCCGCCATGGCTCTCAGAACATTTAAAAAGTGTAAACTGATTAGGATTTTCATCTGCCTGGAGCAGAGCAGTGCATCAGCCGGTGATGTCATTTTATGACATCCTCATCATCCTCTCCTTTTTTAGTTGCTAGGGGAAGGTGGGAATTAGGACTGATTTTTTTAACCATTTAATTAAAGTATGATTGCTGTACAAACAGCTCCACCTACTTAATGTGTACAACTTGATGAGTTTGGAAGTAGACATCCGTGAAACCGTCACCACAATCTATGTCATAAACATTTATCACCTCCAGAAGTTTTCCCCCACCCACTTTCTTTCTTCTTCTTCTTCTTATTATTTGTGTGTGTGATAAAAGCACTTAACATAAGTTTTAATCTCTTAGCAAGATTTTAAGAATACAAGAGAGTCATACTACCTTTAGGCACTATGCTGTCCAGCAGATCTCTAGGACTCACTCATCTTGCATAACTGAAGCTCAGTGCCCTGTGACTAATACCTCTGGCCCTTGGCAACCACCCTTCCACTCTCTGCTTCTACGAACTTGACTATTTTAGATTCCTCATATAAGCCATATCATATAGTATTTGTCCTTCTGTGTCTGGCTTATTTCACTTAGCATAATATCCTCCAGGTCCATCTATAGTGTTACAGATGGCAGGATTTCCTTCTTTTTAAAGGCTGAATAGTATTCCATTGTATGCATATACTACATTTTCTTTCTCCATGAATCTGTTTATAGACATGAAGGTAATTCCATGTCTTGGCTATTGTAAATAATGCTTCAATGAACATGGGAGTGCAAATATCTCTTCAAGATCTTGATTTCAATTCCTTTGGATACATATACCCAGCAGTGGGATTACTAGATCATATTATACTTGCTAAGGTGGGTATTGGCAATAAGAAGGCTACTATTTTCTAGTTGAAGATGTGGTCCATGGTAGTTCTGGGGTAATACCCTTACAGCCACTTCCCTTCTAGCTCCACAAGAAAATCTGTGTGAAGGATCTAATTGGTGTGACTTAGGTCCAGTGCCCAAGTACAGATAAACTCCTAAGACTGGATGCTCCTGTCACATTCCCATGCTTGTGGCTGGTGGGCAGTGGGGCCAGAGAAAGTATACAGGGCCTATTACCAGAAAGAAGGGGGAAGGGTTTGCCACATGGACAACAAACATAAGCACCAAAGACAGAAGAGTTGGCCCCATCCTGCCCATATGGCAACTTTTTTTCTGGTGTCTCCTCCACTAAAACATCACAATTTGTATTTTGTTTTATTAGAGACAGAAGTCACCCTGCAAAATGGTAGATATATGGACGCATCTTTGCCAAAATAGGCTAACTTTGATGGTACAGCCAGTTGGCCTTCACTAAGTGATTCCTACACAGAGGCAGAAAGGCTGAATAGTAAGTTGGCAACTTGATCTAAGTGTTCTTCATTTCCTCATTAAACAAGTACTTAATATGTAGTGCTTAATATGTGCCAAGAGGTGTGGGGAATATATAACTGTATAAGACAAAGCCTTTAATGCCTGTAGGGGAGATTAGACATGAACACAGTGAGTAATGCAGAAGAGAATGGGTTAATGCCATTTGAAACAAAACCCTCTCTAGGAACCTGGCTGTGATAATTTAAGGAGGAGGTGGTACCTAATGTAGAGGAAAAGGAAGATAGAGAAGAGGTTTTGCTAAAGTTTAAAGACAGGAAGGACAAGGTGGATTGTAGAATGAGCAAAATGTCTGTTGAACTGGATGCTAAATTTGTATTACAAAGTAATAAGGTAGAGGGGTTGAAAGGCAGTTGGGGGCAACATGATAGAAGGCCTTGAATGCCAGGCTTACAGGACTGGACTTGATAGGACCCCTCCCAGTGTTTGAGTGGAGGATCCAAGCAGCGCCTTAGAAAGATTTGCTTGGTAGTGAGTTGGGGAAGCATTAGAGGTGAATCAAGAGGTCACCACACCCTCTGTGTGTGAGTGATAGAGTTGATCTGGGGGAAGATGGTAGCACTAGAGGAAAAAGGATAGATGGAAGAGAGGGTATGAAGAAATATTTGACCAGGCTGGAGGATGGGAGTGATACAGGAAAAAATGGGGCACAAGAGGATGGCTGTGCCCCAGGTCTTGGCTGAAACCTGGGATGAGCCCCGCCAAGTGAGGGTCATTGGCTGCGTGCAGGAAAGAATTCAAGAGTGAGCCACAGTAGAGTGAAGGGAGATTTATTTAGAGAGATTAAGACAGAGCACAGGCCATCCCAGAAGGGAGAGCGGCAGCCTCAGAGCAAGGGGTCAGCTAGGAAAATGAGACTGGCCACAAGGTGCGGGGTGGTTAGTTTTTATGGGCTCGATAAATTCACGTGCTGACAAGTGGGAGGATTATTCCAACTACTTTTGGGAAAGGAACTGAGATTCCCAGGAACTGGGCCACCAACTACTTTTTGACCTTTTATGGTCAGTTATCAGAACTGTCTTGGAGCCTGTGGGAGTGCCATTTAGCATGCTAATATATTACAATGAGTGTATAATGAAGCTCAGGGTCTACTGGGAGTTGAATCTTCCACCATCTTGGTGCTAATTGCTGTGTCATTCTTTTAATGGTTGTGCCCTGCTCTCTTCCCTCCTGTCTCAGGAGGTGGGGAAGAGTTTCAGAGAGGAAGGAAAAGAGAAAGTAGTCTAAAGTGACTGAACTTAGTGATGGGGAAAAGGCAGTTTTGCTTCAGAAACAGGAAAGTCTGGAGATTTGGGGAAGGTGTGGTTAGTTGATTTCAAACATAATTTATTGAGTCTGAGGCACCAGCAGGACAGCCTGGAATAGCTTTTCACAGTGGGTTGTGCATGTGGGATTGGAACCAAGAAAGCCATTGATTGGACTGGAGACAAAGCTTCAGGTGGCATTAGCTAGCAGGTGAGTTCTGAAGATGTGAGGGCCTGAGCAGAAAGTGAAAGGGCTGAGGTCAGAACCTGGGGAAGCACTTTGAGGAATCTGGGAGTGACAGGAGTCAGAGAAGAGTCTGGGAGGTCAGAGACTGAAGAGAAAATGTGCTTGTGGAGGAAGCCAAAGAATGATCAACCAAATCTTTTGTGTTTTGGAGAGACAGTCACCCTGTGGCAAACTGCAAACACATCGTTCATCCTTACTCCACTCCCGGGGCAGATCCTTAGGCTGAGGGGAGATTTGCATGCAAAAGGTGCGACCAGTTAAGCAAGATTTGGCCCTTTAGTTTGGAGTGCATCTGTCACATGAGACTAAAAATCTCCAGGTTTCTCGGTTTCTCGGAGAGAAAAGGCCTTGACCGCATAGGCAGGGTCTGGACTGCTTTGGAGCTTCCTTCCCAGCTCTGTTCAGGACTGGAGTGGGAGTTGGAGGAAAGGGAGCCAAGAAACTTGACATTCAAAGAAAGGAAGTTCACGTAGAGGCAAACTGGAGGGCTGGATTATTTAGGGAAAAGGAGGATTTTGTGGTAGCGGAATTAGAAAATCACATCCAGAAGACATTTTTTCCTCTGTGTGTGTTTTATTAGGAGAAGGGAAAGAATTGGAAATGGAAATTATAAGGGAACTAATGTATGAAAATAATGATGTCAGACATTCAAGTTAGTAAACTCTCTCATTCAGAAATTTGCACATTACCTTATATGTGAATTACCCATTTTTAAAAATAACTGAAAATCTCTTATTTCTAAGAAAAAATAATACATGCTGAAACTAGAAAGTGTGGAAACACACCAAAAAAAGTGCAAAGAAAAAAAAATCAAATTACCTCTAACCCCAATCCAGAGAAACTCCTGTTAAATGTTGGTGTATAAAATTCCAGCTGGAACCAGACAATTAGGCTTTTTCCAGTCTTTTACTATTAGAAACATTATTATGATGAATACCCTGATACATTCATTTTGAATACTTGTTTGAATAATTTCTTACCATAAGTAGAGTTGTTGGGTAGAATGAGATACACACTTTTTAGAGGCTTTTGATAAATACTGCCAGATTACTCTTCAAACAGTTATACAAATTTGCTCCTCCATAATCAATAACATAATCCACAATCATAACAGAATGCCTCTTTCCCCCCACTTTCTCCCAAATCTTTTGTATTAATTTATATTTAACTAAATACACAGCTGGGGGGAGTTTTTTCCCAAATGTTATTGACCATTGGTATTTCTTCCTTTATGAGTTGCTTGTATACGTCTTTTCCCCATTTTTTTGAAGATGTTCATCTTTTTCTTATTTTTTAAGGGTTTTCAAAATAGTTAGCATATCCAATTTTTATCTGTCACATACATTGCAAATGTTTTATTCACTATTTTCTCTCTTCTGGTGTTTGAATTAATTTCACCATTTAAAAAAATATAGAAACATTAAAAATTTTAAATGTATGTAATAACATATGCCAATATTCATGGTTCCTGCTATGCATGTTATGCTTAGAAAATTCTTCCCCACCCCAAGATTGAGAAATATTCACCTATATTTTCTTAAATTTCTTGCGTTGTTTTATATGTATGTATATACGTGTGATGCAGGAAAACAGATGTGGGGCGTGAGAAGGGCCATGTCCCAGGCTTCGGTTGAGCCCCTGGGACATGCCCGCCATACATGTATGTGTATATATTTTATATATATATCACATTTTGATCCATGTGGATTTTATTTTTGTATGTGAATGGTTAATCAGTTATCCTAGCACAACATTTCGTAATTTGTTTTGAGGACCTTTGTTCAAAGAGAGGCAATTGGTACTGTGATCAGTGAAGTTTGGACCCACTCACATACTATAATGCCTCTGTTAAGAATTAGTAATAATAACCATCAGCAATCTTAATAAGAAATCCTGATTAACTTCAACTGAGGGCTTTATAAATATATTTGAGCATGGAACACTCTCTCGGCAACTCAGCTACTAAATTCAAACCAATATTTATTTCATGTCTATTTTCAAACATACAGAATTATATGAATTTAAAGGTGAGCAAGATATAATCTTGTCCTTCAAGAAGCATAAAATCCAAAGGGAATTGTAGTTCAGTAAGGAGTGTTTTAGAGGGCAGAATATGATACTCCCTGTTGGAAGGGGACGAGGGCAGGGGAAAGGGAAAGGGAAAGGTCAGACGATAGTCCCAGGGACTGGTAGATGGTGCCATGTTGAGTCTGGACTTGCTCAGCTTGGACTGATGGTGGCACACGCAACTGGGGGCAACGGAAGGTATGGAACTAGAGTTTAGGTCAGAAGAACAGAGATACAGAATTGAAGATATCAGCAGAGAGAAGACATAAAGCTCTTAAGGTAGATTAACACTGTGAGCAAGTAGAGCTGAGCCACAGCGGGAGCCGTGGGGTGCGGCTGCCTTCAGCGAGCAGCAAGAAGAGCTAGGGAAAACAAAACCATGATGGTATCAGAGAGGAAGAAGGAGAATCTTGAATAAATTTAGAAGTCCTTGGAATAGAGTGGTTTTACAGGATCATTCTGAGCTATTTTACTAAAAACGAATTGGTAATTTCCTGAGTGAGAAAGTTGGGACAGAGGATTAAGGGACTTGCTCAGGGCACCATCATCAGTTCACCACACATGCGATTCTACTGGAAATGCAGAAGTCAAGAAAGGAAAGAAAATGGCATTTCTACAAATTACATAGAAGAACTACATCATTTATAAATGCAAAGAGTTTAAAATGCACAGCTGTAATTTCAAAATCATCACAACTATATATTGACCCTTCCTCTTTGGAAAAAGAAGAAAAACAGACTAGGGGCAGAAAAAATGGGTGGGGGTGAGGACTCCGTGAACTGGGGCCATCTGAATTTAATGGCCAACTCTCTATAGTTTTGAAGAGTGGTGAGTGTGTAGGAGAGTTTACCAATAATGAGTAAAACCATAAGAACCTCTGAATGTGTTGACAGGGTCACAGAACGCTAGGGTTTGTGAGAAATGTTTGGTCAGCCATAGGCAAAGGAGTCCCGATTCTGATGTGGGAACTGAATATTCAGTTGGCTCACAAATAAAAATATCCTCCTGCTCCAAACTGTTCTCATGGCTTCCATAAGGGCACCTTCTCTGGTCTGTTTCCTTTCTCTTTGATTGCTGCTCTTTGACTCCTTTTTTCTCTTCCCACTCCTTAAATTCCACTTTCATGGTCATGGTTTCCTAATCCCAAGTCTCACCTTTTCTATCTATAGAATCAGTTGCTTAAACTATCTTCAGAAGATATTTTCATCTTATCCCATCTCTGTTCAGTGTCTTCTTTGTCCATAAATAAAACCAACCTCCTCACTCCTCTACTTTTAACTATCACCGTCAATGGAAGCATTTCCTGGGAGTGTGGGATCTCAGACAGGGCTGGTGTCAAGGATGACACTGTTACTGGCAGAGGCTATGGTGGCGGTGGGTGGTACCTCAGCTAAGCCACCACATCCAGTGTATCACCCTGATCCAGCCTCTCTTGCCCAGACACTGGATTATTATTAGTACCTCCAAAGATGATCCTCACGTATCACCAGAATAATTTTTGAAATGAATCCTCAACACCATTCAAGGACTAGCTAACGTTAGTTAAGATTCATTGCTTGCTTACTATATGCTAGTCACTGTTGTAAAAACTATATGCATTAATGAATTGAATCATTATTGACTCCTCTTTAAAGATGGGAAAACTAAGGCAAAAAGAAATGAAATAATTTGCCCAGCTGGTAAGTAGTGGAACCAGGATTCAACCCAGGCCATCTAACTCCTGACATAGTATTTTAAAAAGCTGGGCAGAGAGGGAGGAACACAGTATTCAGAAGAGGGAAACAGTTCACGCAGCACTAAGAGATGGAGCTGGCTGTAAAGCAAGAGGGATGGATGCAGTAAGCAGGTATGGGCAGGAAAGCATCTGCTGGGAAGTGACTTGGTCACTTTGACCCGATTATTCTGCTAGACAGGTCCCCTCCTCCCTCCCTTACATGCCGTCCTTGCTTCCTGCTAGTCCCCTCCTGGAATGCACTTTCTGTCGGGTTCCCCTCTCCACACCCTGTCGAGACCAGGAAAACCCCCTCCGGTCTCCATTACATTCACTTTCCATGACCACTCATCATTACAGTATTTCACTACTCTAATACGTAACTTCACACTGCTTTAGATAGTTACTTAGCAGTTTCATGTGTTTCCTGCTTATTCTTCCAAATCAGTGAAGGCTCATTAAGTCAGGGACCAGGTATGGCATTTCGTTAGTCCCCCTTCCCATCCTCCACCATCCCTTCATAAAGCTGACCACATAAGAAATACTTAATGAATACGTGTTTACTCAAATCCTGTTATTGTGGGAAACCTTCTAAGTGACCTTCGCGTGAATAATTTCTTAATCTTTAACTTTCTATTTGTATGTGGTACACAATGGAGATCCATTGTTCTAAACTGCATTCAGAACTTCTGTTTACTAAGTATGGTTTGAATTATTTCATGCAGACAGGAAAAAGATTGTTGGCTTCGAGAAAACATTTTTTATAACATTACTATTGGCAACTCATGGTGACATGGAACTACTTCTTTATTTTGGCTGAACTTTGAACACAGATTCAAGTTCCCCAGATTTCTTTTAAAGTCAGCTTTACTCTCATGCAAACTTCCTAAGGTTGCCAGCTCAATCTCTCAGGGTGAAGCAGAAATGCCCATATGTCCAGAAAAGTGATCTAGCTCAAAGTCCAAAATCTGTGTTCGTTTTCCTGCTTCTAGTTAAAATGTTCTGCAAGTGGCAAATCTAGCATTTCCAAATATTCACCATATGTATAAGCCCGAGCAAATCAAACAATTTTCCACTGTAATTGGGTAATAATATGGGTCCACCTTCTGTCCTATGTTTAGGCTTGCAGTGGGAGCAGTAGCAGACAAATACAGCATCATTCCAGAATGCACAGCACACAGCACCCAGAATCCTCTACTTGCCCATGGTTGCCCCATCTTTTCCATGTCTTTGAAACACTCATCAAGGAAGTTTCTTTTCTTAATGATGATAAATTCTCATATTCTAACCTCATAAATTTTGTCTTCCAAGTAGGTTTCAAACAGGAAGTAAATAAACCATTTTTAACATTCATTTGTACCTCCTACACCACCTAATTCCACTGCTTTGAACCCGATAACTCAGTAAATTTAATTGATTCATGATCAAGTCAACAAAAGCTTAAGAGGCTTTTTCCATCAGAGATTGCAGGGGGGGTTTTGGTATTCCATATTCAGAGGATGTGACCATCCTTTATTTATTCATAAATTTTACTTATAAATATTTATCCTATAATTTAGTCAGAGGTTTACCTGGACTATAAAAAAATGTTAATAGAAAGCTAGATAGAAGATTCTACTATAGATGTTTAATTTTTCAAATATATTTTTTAAATTACTGAACTTTAAAAAGCTTTTGCCCCAGGCTTAGTTCCATCTCAGACAGCTTTTCTCCTTAAACCAGTGCAAGGCCAACTGGACATTATCTAAAGAGCATCCTTACTGATAAGTTGTGGGGTTTACAAATAAGGTAGTACTTCTTCCCTGTGTCTGATAATTAAGTCCCTAACAGCAACACAGACAATGACCTTGAAGTCTGTTCACATCAAGAAGCTAGGACACCGGCCAGTGGGATTCCATTCCATGCTGTGTACACCAGGCAGCTGGCTTGGTCCTATTCCCCATCCCTCTTCTCTTCCCTTCTCTTCTCTTCTCTTCTCTTCTCTCTCCTCTCCATCCCTCCCCTCCCTTCCACCCCATCTCTCTTTCTCTTCCTTCTTTATTTCATTCATCAAGTATCCATTAACGTTTACTCTACCCTGTATCGGGCAATGAAGGCACAATGTTAGAGCTTATGGTTGAATAAAGAGATGACTGTCCATAAAATGATCACAAATTGTGATTAGTTCTATGAATTCTGCCCTTCTCTCCCCTCAGGTTCTCTCAAATCGCCCACCTCCTTGGTCGCCATCACCTGGGTTAAGGCTGGCTTCATCTGTCACATCCCTGGCTGTACTTGATCTCTCTAGGCTTCCCCATCCCTGTTTCTTCTTGCTGATAATTTTCCATTAAGCATCTCCTTAGTAAACCACATCAGAAAACTTACTCATTAAAGAAGGTTTCCATTGTTGGCAGTGTACTTACTATATTCTTCTAAGGCAGGAAAGTATTTTATTCACATTTTTAACAGCAAGGGATGATTTGAATCAGTTTTATTTCATAAAGCTTGATGTTGGCAAGGGTGTGGAAAAAAACAGAAATTCTAATTCAGTGTTACTGAGACTGTAAAATGTGGGGGACTCATTGGCATTATCTACCATAATTTAAAATATCCATGCTCCACGACCCGGTAGACGCTTTTCCTGGGCTTACTTACACAAGCTGTGCAAAGAATTATGTAGAAGAATGTTCACTGCATCTGTTATAATAAAAATCTAAAACAACAAAAGGTCCATCAGTGTGGGATTTGAGAAATAAACAATGGTTCAATCATGGACAGGGCTACTTGCTAAATAAAAACACTGAGATAAATCAGTATGGACTGACAGTGGAAAGGTGTTTGCAATGTATTTTTAAGTGAAGAAAATCAAGGTCTAGAACAATATAATAGTGCAAGCCTATTTCTGAAAAAAAAAATCAAAAATAGCAGTTCTGAAAGAATATGTGAATAGTAGCCATCTCTGGGTGGTGGGATGTGTGGGAACATTCATTTCCTGATGTTTTTACCTGTTATGTTTGAACCGTCACAGTGAGCATGTATTATCTTGTTAAATAAGTCATTATGTCTATATGATATTTTTAGAAATTGATTTATAGTAGCATTTTCCTCCTTATTCCCTCCCCTTTATTTGAGCAGTTTCTGTCCTTCATTTCTTCAAGGAATGTAACAAAAAATAAAAATAGCCTTTCCAGTCTTTCTGGGTGTTATGTTCCAAAAGCATAAGCCCTTGGGGAAGGAAATTTATTATGTGCATGAACAAAATGTTTTATTCGGCAGCAAGGGGAAGGCAGAGTCTCCTCCAGACTAGAAAAAGATGCCACTTGCCTGAGGTGCTGAGGGAGAGTGCGGGAGGTCATCAGAGGGAGAAAGAGATCTTTTGAGTTTCTAGTGCAGAAATAACCCACACACTGTTCTCAGTGGCTAGCAAGTGGGGCAGGGGACAGTGGAAAGAATAGGTAAGATTCCAGAAAACAGCTGCCTGTATCGAGGCCAGGAGTTACAACTCAGATGCCTACAGGGGCCAGGTAGGTGACAGCAGTGAGGGGCGACAAATGGTTATAAAGAAATAACGAAAACAGACACAGAAAACAAACTTGAGGCTACCAAAGCAGACAGGGAGGGATAAGTTAGGAGCTTGGGATTAGCAGATGCAAGCCAAGGACTGTAGGCAGCCTCTAGAATCTGCAAAAGGCAAGAAAATGTATTCTCTCCCAGAGCCTCCTGAAAGAACACAGGCACGCCAACAGCTTGATTTTAGCCCCATGAAACCACAGTTGAGCTTCTGACCTCCAGACGTGTTAAGATAATACATTTGCATTGTTTTAAGCTTCTGAGTTTGTAGCAATATGTTACAGCAGCAAGAGATAACTTACACATACCTGAGGACAGGGATTGGCTGTGCGTCCTGTGTGGGACCTTATGAAGTGTCTTGCGCAGAGCACTCAAAAAATGCTAACACAGTTGAATTCTCTGCCTCTCAAATAGAAGCCCAAGAAATTGAAAGACAGCAAACTGGACTTAAAATATGGTTTGGTCAACAGGAGTCTGGCAGGATTGTGTTTTGGTTTAAAAATGTATTATCCAGGTTTTTGCCCTTGTCCTGCTTTCCCACCCAGACTGAAGGCTTTCTTTGTACCCGGCTCTCAGGGTATGGGTGACACAGCCGGAAAAACAAAGACTCTTTTCAGCACCTGGTTTTTGAGCACCCAGGGAGACCCTCATTTAGCTGTAAGACAGGCAATGAGGGGAAACGGAGTTTTTAAAATTTAAACACACACACACACATTCCTTTGAAATATTAAGAGCCACAACCTGGCCAAATTAGAGCATGGAATTTATACCATGAACCATGGAACAGAAGAAATGTGTAATTATGTAAGACCAATTCCCACCAAAAAGAGAGGCATTTCACAAATAGAAAGGCAAGAGAAATTCCTAGACTCTGAGACTCGGGCTCAGCCGCATTGGATCTCTGAGAAATGCCGGTGCCTTGCACTCTGCCGGAAACAGGAATGGGAAGAACAGGGGCAGCTACAGATAAGTTTGGGAGACCTAGAGCAGAAAGGACAGTTGAGATAAAGCAGATGCAGAAACATGGCCCTGAGGGCAGCTGGCAAAGCTGCAGACATGCGCAACAGACACTATGTGTATTGCTAGGACCAGACCAGGTGACGCCGTTCACCTGGACAAAGCGTGACGAGTGGTGCCTGTACCCTGTCCCAGTGCCAAACATTACAGAAGCACCCTCACCCCCAACCTCATCCTCATCCTTCACGTGATGGGGCAAACTTGGATTTTTGCCTCAGTATTTAATCCAAAGAGACTGCTTGATCAAGTGACCCTGATGTGATGATATGAAGCCTTCCCACCATTGGCAGAATTGTGTGATGCAGAGTGAAGTAATTTCAGTTATGGAGAGACATAAACAAGTGTATCTCTTCACATTGAAAACTTATAGCCTGATAAAAATTTATACCAACAAATGACTTGAGGCAGAGCTGAAATGGAAACTATTATTGGAGTGACACCCAATCTTCGTGAACATTTGTTTTTATCCACTACAGTTTAAAGAAATAATTCCATTTTATGACTTTGTACTTAAAGCATTTTTTTTCTTAAAAAAAGATTTTACAGTGGTTTAACAATGGTTTTCTCTTTGAGGCCAAGGTAAAATTAGATTTTCCAGATCAATTCTACTTTTAACGTGCACATTTTATCACAGGAGTCTTTCTCCCTTTTTCAAACATGAGTTGATCGTTAAAAGCCCCATCTTCCATCCCATATCCTGGAAAACATCCTTGATACAGAAGGAAGATAAAAATCCAGATTCACTCAGGGAAAGAACCCCACAATAATTTATTTTTATGGTGGATCAGCATAGTGTAGTGGAAAAGTCACAAATCCAGGAGTCAGGAGACATGGTCTCTTGGCTCCCAGTAGGGGAGTCTAGTCTCTGGGTGGGAGTTCCATCAACTCATTCATACTCTGTTTTCTTGTCCCCCCTTTGTAAACTGTGCAGGTAGAAAAGATCTCCAAGGCAGTGCTCCTCACACTTTCACGTGTGGATTTTGTCAAAGGGCGCAGATCCCAGGAGGGCCTGGCATCCTGCATCTAACCAGCTCCCAGGTCAGGCCGATGGTGTCCCTCCTCCACCCACACTTTAAGTATCAAAGCTACAAAGGATACAGCCCACATCTCAAAATTTTTTATTTCATTAAATCAGGTATGTGTTCAGAGTACTGTCGTCTGTTCCCATTCTGAATAATACATTTTGGACAACTAAAAAAGGCCCACGGTGTTCAAGTTTTAAGAGAAGCAGGGATTGGGATCACTGTGAAGGACTGCAGAGCACTAAAAACAAATACATAAACACGCACCTTTTTTCTCTATCCCAGGATTTCCAGTCTGAGCTGCACGATAATAGCACCTGGGGTGCTTTCAAAACCTACCAATGCACCAGAACTTAATTGGTCTGGGAAGGGGCCCAGTTAGCAGGTATTTCTCAAAATCTCTGCTCTACTTGTGATTCTAATGTGCAGTGAAGGTGGAGAACCATGGCAGGCCAGCCTCTCCAACAATGAAAGCACTCCAGGTATAGCCAAGATGTTTTTCATCCTCCCCACAGCTGTTACCCATTAACTCCGAGCATCCTTGTGGAAAACTTGGTTAAATTACACAACTCGCATAAACATTTCTGTTATGAACTTGTAATTCAATAAGACCTCTCAGCAAGTAGATGATGCAGTGAACCTAGTTTTGTTTGGTCCTTTTTAGGAAAAATTAAAGTTATCAAATGATAATGCCTGCTGTGGCTCTAGGAAGTACACTGGATTTAAGGGAGATTTTGTCCATTTTCTCCTTTGCTCGGCTCAACTTTAACCAGCCAAGTTGGCAGAAGCCAGCAGAGGCAGTCAAATTTCCTGAAGGTTCAGATGTCAGCAGAACAATTCCTTCCCAGGGAACAAGTCTTTCTAGAAGGTCACAGTGGTTGAGAAGCCAGACTGTGAGTTGGAATTCTAGGCTCCACCATTTTCTAATTATAGGACCCTGGGCACTTTACTTAACACCTGAGTGTCCTTAAGGGTAAAATGTGATGATTAGGTTATGAAGATTAAAATGAGTTAATGTGTGTACAGTGCCTTTTGTACAATGCTTGTTATATAGTAACTTATTAATGTTATCACTCACCCTATGAGATTAGAAGTGGGGTAGTACTATTTCCTCCCTTAAAATTACATTTTAACATTACCTCAAGAGTAGTGTGGCAGCTGGCAGGGCTGAGAGAGTCCTAGAACCAGCAAGTTAAGTTGTGGCAGACCTTGGAGGCCAGGCCAGAGAGCCTAGATTAATCTTGCTGGCGACATAGAGCCATTGGAAATGTTTGCACCAGAGAATGATGTGATTGTTTTTCTGTTTTAAAACAGACCAGGGCAGCATTCAAATGGGGTATGCAAGTATCTCACCTCTTCTTCAGCCGCCAGGATTTTTCTGCCCTACTTCTACAGGATTTGTATTTGCAACTCGTGGTCTTCCTAAGGCAGGGAATGGCTCTCAATCCATCGACATTTCCATGTCTGCCCCAAGAGGATGACAGTTGAACAAAACCTTGACGCCCCAGTGTACATTCTGACAACTCCCAGTCAGCTACAGCCCGGGAGTAATTTTATTTTCCCCTTAAATCTTTAAACAGATATTTGTATCACCTAAGGCGCTTTGGAGACTTACATTCCAGCCCTCCCACCCCTCCGTACTTCCCCCTCAACTCCCCCCGACCCCCAGCAAAACCCAAGTCAAAGTAAAAGAGCAAGGTAGCTGGGAATAACGTCGTGGACGTTGCTGGGGCCGCTGAGGCTCTCCAGGTACTATAGGGATTTCATGTAATTGACTGGAGTTGCTAGCCTGCTCTCAAGTAGCTCATGGGTTTAGGGTCCAGGCGTTTACACCTGAGACTTGGGGCCTGGCCAGATATAATGCAGAATGTGAACATTTGTACAGCCTGAGAAGTTTGCCCAAATCATCTCCCATATGTTAAAACCAGAGGATGTAAAATTAGGCAGCTTGACTCCAGCCTTCTATTTAAGAAAAGGACAAAACACTCTTAAATAAAATATATTCCTTCCAACTCAGTAGTGGGAGGTATTTGGGAAGCAGAGTTGAAGTGATATGACTTCTCAACCTAGTTCTTTTCCTGACTTGGGGAGAATTACCTAACACTTAAAATCTCTGTTCTCCCCCAAAGAAGTGGTAACACCAAATTCTCAATCCCCTAGATGTGCAAAAGTTCAACAAATGCTTGTTGAGTGCTTATCATGTGCTAGCCCTGTGTTTTAGTCAGTCAATCCTCATCATAACTCTATTGACTAAATAATATCATTAACCCCATTTAGCAGATGATACTGAAGCAGAGAGGTTAAGTAACCTGCCCAAAGCCACAGAGCTTAAAAATAGAGGAGCCAGGATTCAAACTTGGAATCGAGAGTCTGTGTGGCTGTAATAAAAGGCAGTCACTGCCCTGAACGAGCTGAGAGCCTAGTGCAAACATGCTTACGGTGCAGGTGCATCTGCGGGCAATCAAGAGGACAGCACTATTGAGGGAGAGAGAAGACACGGTTGCCAGGGTCAAAAAGGCTTCTAAGAAGAGTGGGGTTGGATATGGGGCGAAACAGTGAGTGCATATCGTTTCACCCAGCAGAGGGAGTGAAGACATTCTAGGCAGAGGAGACAAGTGTCAACAAGAGCATGAAGGCAAATACCAGGCATATTTGGAGAGCGGCCTCACTGGGCTTTGGTAAAGAAGTGTGACAGAGGCTGTGGAGATAGACTCCCCCGAAGCCGAGGGAAGTAGTGAGAGTCTTAACCAGCTGATTGTTGGAGGAAGAGAAAGTAGGAAAGTTTGAGACATTACTGAGGAAGACTGTCTAATTTAACTTTGCTTTGGGGCTGTCTAGCCCGATATCTGGCACGTACTTAACTTTAAAATCATGTTTGTTGAATGAATAAAGGGGAGAAAGTGTCAAATAAAACCAACCGTGAGAGTGGAAGTAGACCAAGTATAAATAATTCAATACATTCTCTAAAAGTACTTTGAGGTTTCACACATGAGTAAATGGTGGGTCTGTGAACTTAAATGGAGAAGTCAAGAAGACAAACTGGTTTGGAGGAATGCCAGTCCACCCCGCAGGGTTCCGGCAAAGGTGAAGTCAAGTGAGGTCAGTACAGTGCCTCTACAGCTCTATCTGAACCATGCATGTCTGCATTCATTTATTCACTGAACATGTCAGAGCATTCTTTGTGCCCTGTATTCCCCCAACAAATATTTCATGAACATCTATAACCTGTGCTATAGGGATGACTATAACAGAATATTTGTCTGAGATACTATCTAGTGGTCGAGGTAGAAATGAAACAAAGTAATAATAACAATAGCCAATGTTATTGAATATTTACTGTACGCCTGGCAAATGTATTTTGTGTACTGACTCATTTTATCTTCACCCTTTATTTTCCTCTTAGCAATCTTATGAGGCACGGATTACTACTACTTGTGGTAGAGAGAATCCTGGCACCTCACAGGTGCCTATTTCCTGATCTCCAGAACCTGGGGATATGTTATACTATATGGTAAAGGAGAACGAAGCTGCAAATAGAATTAAGGTTGCTAATCAGCTCACGATGAGACAGGGAGAGACGCCGGATTCCCCAGGTGAGTCCACTGTAATCACAAGGGTCTTTCAATTAAGCCAAAGAGAGGCTGGGAGGCCGAAAAGGAGGCGCAGTCAGAAGGAGGTAAGATAATGGACGCTAGTCTCAACCTGCCCTTGCTCGCCTTGAAGGTGGGAGCGGGTGACGACTCGAAATGCAAACAGCCCCGAGAAGCTAGAGAATGCCAAGAAACAGACTTTCCCTTAGTACTTCCAGAAGGAGCCAGGCTTGCTGACGTATTGATATTTCCTCTCTGTAAAGGACCTATTTTGGACTTCTGACCTCCAGAAATGTAAGACGATACATTTTTCTTGCTTTAAGCCACTAAGTTTATGGTATTGTTATAGCAGCAATAGAAAACTAATATGCTATTCTACATGGTTTATTTAATAAAAATGTATAAATTTATTTTAGAGATAAGGAAGCAGAGGCACAGAAATATTGAGTTGCTTGTCCAAATTTTGATTATTTAACATTGTTCTTGAGGACTTCCTGGTTTTTCTCCTACCTCTCTGGCCGCTTTTTCCTCAGGCTCTCTGCGAGAGGAGTTCCTTTACTCCTGTTCAATCTCTACATGGTAGTGCTTCTCAGGGATTTCACCTAGATACACTCTCTTTCTCTTTGAATTCCTTTTCCTAGGTGATGTCATCCATTCCCAGAGTTTTAAATACTGTTTATAACCTGATTACTCCCTAATGATATTTCTAACCGGGACCCCTCTTATAAGCTCCACATTAGTAACTTTGTCATCTGTCAACTCGACATCTTTTTTTGGATAGCATACAAACATGTCAAACCTAACATGTTCAAAACAGGATCAATGCCTCCCACAAAACCGGTTCCCACTCCTACATTCAATAATGTTTAGCTTAAGTCAAAAAGAAGAGTCTTAGCTTCATTTCTCTTTCCCTTAACCTCCATGTTCATCCCACCAGCAATCCACCAGTTTTTGTCTGCTTCCACTACTGCCAACCAAGGCCAAGCTACCATCATTTTTCATCCCCAGAACCAGAGTAGCTTCCCTTCAGTCTCTGCTTCTATCCTTGTTCCTCTGTGGATCTATCTTCCTCATCACAGTGAGAGGGGCCTTCTTAGACTGTAAATCAGACTTTGCTCAGTCTCTGCTTAACACCCTTACATGGCTTTCCGTTGTATTTAGAATAAGATCCCAACTCTGTGACTGGTGAGGCCCTGCCCAGTCCAGCTCCTTCCCACCTTGCCAGCCTTCCCTGCTACCACTGCCCGTCATTCATTCACCTTTTTCCAGCCAGCAGGGACTTCTCGCAGCTGCTCAACCCTGGAAGTTCTTTCCTGCCTTACGGTCTTTGTATCTATGGCTTCCCGTTGGTGGGGTTCACATGCACGCCCGTGCACACAAGCACCTTTCATCTATTACTCATTCCTCCATTTTCTAGCTTAACTCTTTCCTCCTCAGAAAGATCAATGCCAAACCGTGCTATCTGAAGTATTTTTACTCTGCCACCCAACCCCTCCCCAGTCTGATTCTCCATCCCAGCCCCCACTTGTTTCCTTTTAAGGCTTTATTACAGCTTGCTAATTGTCATTTTGGTTTACTTGTTTGGTGTTTTTTTGTTTGTTTGTTTGTTTTTTGGCTTTTGTAGAATGTAAGTTCCGTAAAGGCAGAAACTGTCTGTCTTGCTTACCAGTGTAACCCCAAAACACTACATCTGTCACATAGTAGGGGCTGAATAAATATTTGTTGAATGTTAAATAAATGCTGCATGTACAAAGTTAGCGATATTTAAAATGGTACTGATACTCTCCATATCATTATCTAAGAATGCTACAACTACCTAAGTAGTGAATTTGAATTTAAGTCAATAAAAGAGCATAACCAGTTGAATTTATTATTTATTTATTTATTTATTTACTTATTATTGAAGTATACTCAGTTTACAGTGTGTCCATTTCTGGTGTATAGTGTAGTAGTTCAGTCATATATACGTTTTATAATATCCCTCTTTTATTCCATTGATTGTGCTTATCTATACATTAAGTTAACAATGCATTTAAAATTTTTCATGTTGTGACAAACTTGATATACTTTTTTACCTAATGGTCTTTTGCACCAGTTAGCTTCTTTTGACCTTTATTCTTCACTTGTGGTAAAACCACACGTTGTGGATTCAGAGAAAGGAAATGTATATTTAGAACAGACCAGACCAGGACACAGCATCACATTTTTTTCCCCAAAATTGGAGACGCTAAAGAGAAGTTTATGGGCCATATACGGTTTATAGGAAATCCCCAGTGAGAAATAAAAATAGGACATAAATGATTCAGATTATATAGCAAATGACCAATTCTTCTCAAATAGGTATATGGAGATGAGCTAAAATGTAGTAGCAGGCAAATGAAATAATGTTGATAGATATAATCTCAAGTAAGACTGCACCAAAATCATTACAGTCAGAAAGGAGCCTACTCCTTTGAAAAATATCTGTAGAATAAGAAACACCTTCATTCTTCCTCCACCCTTTATTGAGGCAACATATACCCAGTCCCCCCAAGAGGACAAATGAAGCTGTGGAATCGAAGTTTGAGGAATAATGCTCACTCAGTAAATTTTTCTTTTGACGCTACAGCATGCTAGGTGCTTCTGAGAACAGCAAGATGAATGAATCACAATACCTGATTTTATATAGGCTACATTCTGGTTGGAAAAACAAAGCAAAATATGCAAAGAATCAACAACCCATCAGATTTTACAAGACAGTACAGTCAGCTGTGGGGCCCAACTGCATTACTACCATGTCCTGTTAGAGACAAGTTTCCATGGATTTTGGTGTCCCTGAGGGTCCTGGTCCCCCACAGATAGTGAGGCATTACTGCACTAACTGACCACAGGCATGGTGTGTGATTCTGGCTCTGAATCTTCACTGGCTGCACAGCCTTTGTCAAGCTGCACAGCCTCAGTCCCTCCTCTGTTAGGAGAGGATTTTAGAGGCATACTTATGTCTCATAGGGTTATGACAGGATAAAAATGAGGTCATCTACGTGGAGTTTGGCACCGAGCACCACACAAAGTAAGTGCTCATTAAACATTAGCTATTGTTATGATTATTTTTGTCTTTTGAAAGTTATATAAGTAATTGTTTATAGAAATAGAAATAGAGAAAAGCCTTTGTTGAAGAGTATTATTTTCAAACTGTGTTATTTGTTGTAAAGAATTTTTCATAAACTTACATCATTGGGACAAATCCCAGTGCAATGTTTTTGTCAGAAGTTTGTGAGTGAGGTGGCACTTTCTGGAGTAAGAAGGCTCTTTTTTTCTTCTAAGATTGCTTTCTTTTAATTAGATGTTGACAAAGGCAAGAGATAGAAGGATCTTATTTATGATCACATAGCCTGATATAAAAATGTAATATTCAACAAAAATGTATTTATTTTGAAGGATATAAAATAATATCACATATAGTTATAGTCCCTGTCCTTTGAAATGGCATATACACATATGTGTGTATATTTAGTTAGTCAAAGAGCAGGATTTATTTTAAAAGTGATAGGAAGCCCCTGAAAGATAATTTTTTAAAAAATTGAATTTATTTGAGCAAAAATCGATTCTAATCAGGCCCTGCCAAACCAGGAGTAGTTATAAGCAATCCTAGATTTTTCATTTTTAAGTAAAATACATATTGAGGTATAATTTATATACAAGAAAATGTACCCTTTTTAGATGTACCATTCAGTGAGCTTTCACGTGTTTTGAGCACACAACCACAACAACCCTCGAGATCAGAACATTTCCATCTTTGCAAAAACTTCCCTCGTGCTCCTTTGTAGTCAGTCCCCTCCCTCCCTCTCAGACCCTGTTAACTACTGATGGGATTTCTGTTCATATAATTTAGCCTTTTTCCAGAATGGCACGTAAATGGAATCATACAGTGTGTAGACCTCTGTATCTGCCTCCTTTCACTTAGCACGACACATTTGAGATTCTTCCCTGTCATCACATGTCTCGGTACACAGTTTACTTTTCATTCCTGAGAGGTACTCCATTGTGGATGTGCCACAAGTTGTTTATCCAGTTGGTGGACATTCAGATTGTTTCCAGTTTTTCCCTTTTATGGATAAAGCTGTTACTATCAACGTTCACATGCCAGTCTTGGGTGGACATGTTTCATTTCTCTTGAGGAACTATCTAGAAGTAGGGTTACTAGGTCTTATGGTAAGGATATGTTTCATATTATAAGAAACTGCTAAATTGTCTCCCAACAAGTCTGTGCCATTTTGCATCCCACCAGCAGTGTTTGGAGTTCCAGTTGCTCCGTAACTTTGCCAGCCCTTGATATTGTTAAGTTTTTACTTTTTGTTTTTAGTAGGCATATAGTGGCATTCATTGTGACTTGAATTTGCATTTCCCTAATGACTAATAATGTTGGGCATATTTTCATGTGATTATATACCATCCATATCTCTTAAATGATGAAGAATATGTTCAGATCTTCTCATTTTGTTAATGAGTTGTTTGTTTTATTACTGGGTTATAAGAGTTCTTCATTATCTAGATATAAGACTTTTATCCAGTATGTATTTTTCAAATATATTCTTCCAATCTGTGGCTTGTCTTTTTGTTTTCTTAACAGTGTCTTTTAAAAAGAGGAAGCTTTTAATTTTGGTGAAGTCCAGTTTATCAGTTTTTGTTTTATGGTTCATGCTTTTTATGTCCTGAGAAACCTTCATTCAACCCACAGTCACAAAGATTTTCTCTTGTATTTTAAAAGTTTATTATTCTAGGTTTTATGTTTGGTTTCTGATCCATCATTGTAGAGTTTTGGTCAGTTATTAAAAACTCATTTTTATTTTTAAAAAATAACTGACTATAATATAGAGAACAGATAGTAAAGCACCAAAAGCAGTAGTTCAGAGACTGTTTGGAAAGAAATTGCATTAATCCAAATGAGAGATTTTTTTTTAAAAGCTGTTGGTGGTGGAAGTAGTAAGAGGTAGTCTAAAAGAAACTATATTTTAAAGTTAGAACTAAGAAAACTTCCTAAGGAAAGAGGAAAAGAAAAATCATGGATTATTCTAAAGTTTTTGGCCTGAACAACTGATTTAATGTTTTTGCCATTTTCTAAGTTGAAAAACTGGAAGCAGGAAAATAAAGAGTTGCATTTTGAACCTGTAAAATTTGAGACATCTGTTGGACATTCAAGTGTAAATGAGGCTTGCATGGGCATCTGCTTTTCGTCTACTCATTTTATTCATGCTTCTTCTGGTAAGAGCCTGGCTGCCCTGTCTTTCTTTGGGGGCTGGTCCTCACCCATTTCAAGCCATGACATTCCAGAGGGGTTCACTCCAGTCCCAGGACTGGGCATGTGACGCAGAGTATCACAACCCCCGGGCCACGTTGCTTTGTCTGAAGATGATGCATTTAGGACCCATGAAATGTTTGCTGGCACAGTTGAGAAGCGTTCTCTTTTCTGCTGGCTTGCTGAGAACAAAGGATGCCTGCCTAATATACATCTCACTGTGACCAGCAAAAAGCCTTGATGCAGAAGGAAGCAGAGGCACACCAAGGTGACAGATCAGGTCTGCATGTCAGAGTCTGGGCTCTTGGATCCAGCCATGCTTAAATTCTACTCTTCAAAATTTCAATTATGTAAACCATTTTTATTTGTGCTAATTTGAATTGGGGTTTCTGTCACTTGCAACTAGTAATATCCCAACTAATAAATAGGCTATCTCAAATTTTTCTACTGAAAGATCGCTAATGGCACAGAAAATTTTTTTTGTTTTATTGAGGTATAGTCGGTTTACAGTGTTGTGTTAATTTCTGCTGTACAGTGTAGTGATTCAGTTATATATTCCTTTTCATATTTTTTTGTTATAGGCTAACACAGGATATTGAATATGATTCCCTGTGCTATACAGTAGAATCTTGTTTTTTTTATCTGTTTTATATACAGTAGTTAGTATCTACAAATTCTGAACTCCCAATTTATCCCTCCACTCCCCCTTTCCCCCTGGTAACCATAAATTTGTTTTCTGTGTCAGTGAGTCTGTTTCTATTTTGTAAATAAGTTCATTTGTATCATGTTTTAGATTCCATGTGT